>NC_140588.1:1049558525-1049927715 GCF_964204655.1 Triturus cristatus
CGCCCCCTCTCGGGGCGGAGCGTCGCATAGCAAGCCCCCGGTTGTTCAGGCCCACAACCGCCCGCAGGCCTAGCGGGGTGCCGACCGGCTTCCGGGACCTCTCTGGAGGCTCCTCGTTTTGGCTCAGGCACCACGTGGTGCCGCGCAGAGGTACCCTTTGTACCGGCCTGCTTCCAGATCCCCCTGTAACTCCGCCTGCAACGAAAAGGAAAACATTACAACGCTCAGCAAAAACCCCACCCAACCATGCCTACGCCGGGTAAGCGGTAGGGAGGGAAAAAGGCGAGGTGGGCGACAAAGAGGTCGCCAGTGAGGGTGGGGGAAGGCTAAATAGCCTCCCCCTCACACCTGGGCCCAGAAGTGACGCGCATTGCACGTCACTTCCGGCCCTGACACGGAGGGGGGCACCAGTCTGTGTCCCTGCCCCCCCCCCGAAGGAGGGAGTGGGGAGGGGTGACCGGGGCCCCGGGGCCACTAAGGCGCCGACCGCCGAGTGGCCCCCTGCGGGGGCCGCGGTCAGCGGCATAGTACCCCCAGGGGCACCCCGCTTTCCCCCCTCCCCCAAATTAGGTTACCCAATGAAAACACAAGAAACAGTTGTAAGTGGGTAACAAATGCTGCAGGTTTATTACATAATTCCAGTATATGTAATAGGTGGGTTATCTTACGGGCGATCCAAGGGCAGGTGGCCATCTACTTCACCTGCCCGCCTGATGAGCCGGGCAGCACGGGAACGACCCGCAAGTGCTGCCCCCCAAGTGATTCTTTTTTACGATCACGTGCCGTTGAAATTCTACTCACACCCCCCCTCTCGGGGCGGAGCGTCGCATAGCAAGCCCCCGGTTGTTCAGGCCCACAACCGCCCGCAGGCCTAGCGGGGCGCCGACCGGCTTCCGGGACCTCTCTGGAGGCTCCTCGTTTTGGCTCAGGCACCACGTGGTGCCGCGCAGAGGTACCCTTTGTACCGGCCTGCTTCCAGATCGCCCTGTAACTCCGCCACAGCCCTGGAGGCGGCTAACCGTCGCAGCCAGGGCCCCCCACCAACCCGCTATAGTCTTACCTGCACCTCTCCCATCTAGGGCTTCCTGCAACTAGCTGCAAGGGAACCATCCCTGCAGGCAGAAGAGTTTGACATTCTGCCACCTCATGACAGTTTGACAGTGCTCGCGGGACTCAAACCCTGTGAGATCCCTTATAACCACAGGCCCAAGACTTACCAGTGAGCTATAGCTCCTGGAGTTGTAGATGGCCCCATCTATGTCCCCAATCCCTAGACGCTATCCTAATCGGATAGGGTCTGTTGAAATAGAGGGGCCTGTGAAGATGTGCGATAACTATTCGCCCCCCAGCGGGAAGGTTACACCTATTCACAATCCTGGGCCTGCCCGCTTTGACTATTATGA
This sequence comes from Triturus cristatus, assembly GCF_964204655.1. Lineage (NCBI taxonomy): Eukaryota > Metazoa > Chordata > Amphibia > Caudata > Salamandridae > Triturus > Triturus cristatus. The sequence goes on from NC_140588.1 coordinate 1,049,559,929, forward strand.
CGAGAAGGGTTACTTAACATTTGTACAGTCCCCTCAGATAGTTAACCTGGGGCACGGGAGTGCACCTCACTGCCAGCGCGTGACCATGGGCAAGGGGCGACTCTTGCCCCTGCCCACCATCCCTTATACCTTATAGGAATTATGCCCCTACGGATCCCTCAGTGATGATCCCTTAGGCATACCAGCTTCGGGAATCTGTTTGGCTTAAGCGTTGCGCGCTGTCATAATGTCCCCTTGTGTTTGCCCCGCTGACACCCCAGATATTGGGACAGCAGCACCCATAGCGCGGTAACAGTGTCCGTAAACCAGGATCCCAGTCTCCTGCAGCTGCCGTACGCGACCAGTGATTCCGGTGGGGAGTGCCACCAACCGCAATGGTCCTCCAAGCGTTACGGAAAGCCCATTTTTACCTGGGCCTCTCTCCAATTGATGGTGATTACACCCAGCTGAAGGCCAGAGGCCCGCCTAAGGAGCCTATTCACTTGTTTTGCTACCCGGCTCCCTTGTGGGAGGGCCACAGAGTTAGGGCAACGCGTGTGCTCCCAGGGCACGGTGCTGCTGGAAAGCAGATATCTGATACTCACACGCTGGTACCTTATCTGTTGCTAAATGCCCTACTGCAGGAAGTTTCCCAAGAACCGTAGACTTCGCGATCCCACCTAACTTGATCCCATCACCTGGGGGGAACCCAGTGGTGGCAGGACCTGCATGGTAACTCCATCCCGGCGTAGCTATCGCTTATTTGTGCCGCCGAAGCAGGCAACGCCCCCTTAGTCTCAAGTTCTACCCCTAGAGGATAACCTTGGGAGCAGACAAGTCTGTGGGAACCAACCGGAAACTTTGGTGCAAATACCGGCCCTATTCTGAACGTAGCGAATGCTGCACGGTCAATAATGCCCTGATGCCCTGGGGCTCTACGTGGTCTTTACCAAACTTTGAACGACCGCACACTTGCTATATAACAACCATACCCCCACCAGCCGGGTGGAAGGTCTTCCTTGAAGCAACCCGAAATCTGTCTTAGGTTGCAGGGGAATGCCCCCCAAAGTACATCTGGACCTATTCCTATATGGTTCCTTCAGCTACTCCTCCTGCAGGCCTAACTCTTGGTTATGGTGCCCAGCTCAGTGTTCTGCAGGCCAATCGGCTTAACCATGAACTATCGGTCGATTTGAGACAGAGGTAAACCACGGGTTGCAATCCGCTCGCGAGCGGCGCACCCGCAACCACTTGGACAATCACGCCGGTAACCTTGTGCCGTGATTTAGGCCCTAGTGATGCGCTATGTGGTGACCACTTATTCTTTTGCCGCTATGTCAGTGCGTCCCCGAATTCAATGCGATTGGGGCGCTGAGCTGCACCCATATCTAACCCATCTAGTGGCTCAATCCAGACTTCCTTTAGCATTAGATAATAACTACCATTCTATCTCGGTTGCGTTGCCCTGCCCGACTAGGCACCCACCCGGGTGTCTAGGTTACAGTTAGATATGTGTGAGTTCCCCATATCAGTGACCGTTGAAGGCGACCCACATAAGCATGTTGGCGGGGCCAAGTTGCGGGCTTAAGCATACCTCTTTTAGACTGTCGGCAGCGACCCGTGTTTAACTGTTACTAACATGGCAATGACAGTTCTACGTTAGGACTATCCCCACACTGGTCCGCCCTGCCCAAGGACTGATGCACCTGGGAGGGCGAGGCCATAAGCAATGGGGGTGGGTAACGAGACAACAACAATGACAAGCGACCCAAGCCCCCTTTCAGCAAAAGGTTGGAGACGAGCGACACGTGGTCACGTGTGGTCAGGATCGGACTGCGCGACCCTTACTGTAATTAGCACTTATATGTCGCACGAACTCGACCCGAAGGTAATGGCGCGCCGTTCATGAGCACCGTATATACATACATCATCAGGCACGTGGATAATAATTATCTGGCCAGAGTCACCGCGTGACCCGCCCGAAGGTGTTGGGAGTGCAGAACATGAGCCCCGTATTTACATACCTTATTCGGGCACGGTCGAAAGTGATTAGCTCAAACCGTACTGCGCACCAAATAATTAGAGCGCCGGACACAAGCACCGACCAAATAACCCGTTCAGGTGCAGGAGGAGTCGTAATGCCCGGGATCGCCTAATGCGCGCGAATGTGGGCACGAGCAACTTCTTGTGAGTAATACATGTACCTGTATCATGTGTCTGCATCATAGGAGGCCAGCCACCACATGTTGCCTATTTATCTAGCGCGCGCTCGACCGGAAGGTATTGGTGCGAATTTTGTGAACAATGCCTGCACTTGTATCAAGTATCTGCCTTCTAGGAAGCCAGCACATACATGTTGCATATTTGTGTCGCGCAAACTCGACGCCAAAGGTATCGAAGCGCTGTATATGAGCACCGTACTTACACAAGCCGGCACGGGGAGAATAGGGGATTCGTACTGTTAAATGGTAGCGGCAGTTTCAGTCGGTATCCTTTCAAGTAATTGCCCGGCGGTAATCGCCTCTCATACCACTCGATAATTTACCAATAAAAGAGGCAGGCGCCGGAGACTGGAAGGCAGGAAACAAAGTTTTATTCCGTTGGAGCAGAACACATCAGATCAGACAGCAAGGTATCGTCACGAGGTGCTCTAACTGCATCTCTGAGACCTGGTCTCTTATACACTGGTTTATTGCTTTATTATACATAGTACATTCTTGAGATTCCCTTGATGCGCGGGGGAAATATCCCCTGAAGCCCCGGCTCAGATCCGATCCCACACATGGTTACAGTAGAGGTTCCCACCCTACCCGCAGTGGGAGATGGCTATCGCGCAGCAGGGAATTCCGCTAATTCCCGGGGGTGTGTGCAACCGGCCGGGTCTCAGGGGGTAGGGGCTTTGATCTACTGTAATCCCTTTGATGCGGGGTGTTTCCCTTACAGTAGGGGTAATAAACTGCATCCGCAGGGCTAGGTGATGGCCTGGGACCAGTTCGGACAATGGGGCGCAGAGGAAGGGGGTTATCAAAGGAGAGGCATGACCATGTATGGGTTGTCGGTCGGAAGTGGTTCCGTAGCAGGGTCGCGCAGAAGGAGAGGGTTTATGGCCTGTATGAGAGAGCGGGGGTGGCCGGCGCGCAGGGGATGCTCGCAGCGCCGGGGGAAAGCGCTGGCGATCGAGAGTGAGCGGGGAGAGAGAGTGGGGTGCCTAAAATGGCGACCGTACATTTGCTATGCGTGGCGCTGGGGAGAGGCAAGATGGCGCAGATAATGTTCAGTTTTCAAGCTAAATTTCCACAGTCCTCCCTTTTAACATATCTCGCCAGCTTGTCCGGCCAATATTCACCTTCGTTAGCCTTTCAGTTACAGTATCGTCAATGTTCGTCATACATTTAAAGATACAGAGTCTTAAGGGTAGGCAGGAGTAATCTGACACATTTGTACATTGTCTCATACAGTTTGATAAAGTAGGCGAGGAGGAAGTACATTCAAAGTTGCAGTATAGTCGTGTACATGGCTGGTGTTGTATGAATGTTACTATACAAAGTTACATTTTCTTAACTTCACAGTGTACAGTCGGAAGTGATTGATGCAACATCATGAAGAAGATAGTTAATATAATAAGGTGGTTGGGAGAGGATTTTCAACTTTGACATGGGTCCTTCTTTCCAGTGTCCTTGTTTTATAAAGAGCTATCACTGGTAAGCTCTCATTGTTGTTCTTCTTTCGTTGGCACTGTTGAGCACCGGCGGTGGAGCTAAGGTCCAGCTCAAATCCGATTTCTCACGTGGCAGGGTGTGACCACTCACTGTTCTTTGATCACAGTCCTGTTCCTTAACACAGTTCACCACAGGCACTTTGAGACAGGGTGCCGGCCTTTTGTTCCTCGGTAGTAGGTCAAAGTCATAGTCCAAATGAAAGAGGAAGAGAGAATGGGGTGGCGTGAGATCGGATCAAAAATGCGGACCAAGGAGAGCAGAATCTTTCAGCACTGGGCCCATCAATCGGGCCCGACGGGTTGAGACTTCAGGCACGCTGGTCAGTGAGCAGGGGCCTCGATGTAGCCCTTCGCGCTTATCGTTCTGATAATGGTGTCTCGTCTCACACCCTTTTTGCTTCGTCACTTCCCCCTTGGTCGATGTCATAGATGCTTTATGATCCGCAGCCAGACTGTGCGTCACATCCGACCCCTCTCTTCCGATGGCTGCAGGTTATCCTTGAATAGGTTATAAGAAACGAAAGTCTTAGGGATTTTGGCAGGGAAGACATTTACATACTTCATTCTCTCTCCCAACCACTGAGTAGTTGCGGAAATGCTCTTATCTGTTACTATATGATTGGTGTCTATTAACTCTGATGTTAAGGTGCGTGTTACTAATCTATTAATTACTGTTGTGGTGCAGGGTTCTGTGGGTGTCCCTGTCCATCGTCTGGCCTTCTGGGTGTCAGTTTCTGCGCCCTATAATACAAGGTTTGGTAATACCCGTAAGTGCGAGGTGCTACGGTCATGCGTTCACGAGTATCCTTTTCATACAGTAGGTGACCCTTTATCAGTTTAAAACAGGGCCATCAGCTGTTTCGTTCGGGATACTCTGAGACGGCTAGTATAGGGCTGGAGTTATCTTTGGGAGAACAGGGTGCTTTAGACATTCTATTTCGGGCTAATTGGTCAGGGGTAATTCTGGGCGGTGGAGATGGTGTCCCTTAAGAACAAAAACCACTGACATATAGTCCCCGTGTTGAGGGTCAGATTGGGAGACATCAGTCGTCTTACCTGTCCTTTCCTTCTCAGCCGATTAGGCTTAACGTTTGTAAAAAGGAGAGGTAGTAACGTGGTAAAGTATGGTCGTTTTTTTTGTTTCTGTCAATTTGTTCGAACACCACTGTGTTCAGGCCAATTATACACTTACCAAAGAGGTGTATGTCGTTAATTTATTCAAGAAGAAAAGAGGGCAAGAAAGAGCCTTTTGCGAGGGAGGGGGAGAGAGAGTGAGAGAGAGAGAGAGAGAGAGAGAGAGAGAGAGAGAGAGAGAGAGAGAGAGGGAGAGAGAGAGAGAGAGAGAGAGAGACGTGTGCATCAAGTAGGCTATTTTGGCATACATACGACACAAAACGAGAGAGAGAGAGATGGGTAAGATAATAGGCCACTTGGTGCACACACAACATGGAGTAGCATGGGTCTGTTCCATGTAAGAAAACACAAGCGGGGAAAAGACATAAATTCGGTGACCACGTACACACAAATGCCGGATAGGGTGTGACAGTACATGCATCAAGACGGAGACTCAGGGCTGCGTCGAGCACGGGGACCTTTCCTTTCCTGTCCTCTATTCCTATGCATGCTGCGTACCTTTAGCATTTTGTAGTTTATCTTATGGGTTGTCTGACCCTTTATTCTCCTCCCTTTGATCGGTGGACGAGCACCTCAATCATACGATGACGCTCTCTTCAAGTGACCCGAACATGAAATGCATACACATTCATATCGTATAATCGTAGTACACACGCACAATCATATCATACAGTTTTTCATGTTCCCAATGGTGGTCTGTAATTTTACGCACTATCTCACAACGTTTGTCTATGTTTTCCCTGATGTTGAACTTGGTGCGGTCCATGTCCACTCCACTCTTCAGTCGGAACTTCGTCGTGACCTATAGAGGGGAAAATAAGAGGGGAGGGGAGGTGCAGTATTCAAAATACCCCAGCGCGCGCAGACACGAAAAGTTCTACCTACCATGTACCAGGCTAGCCGCAGGGGTGGGTAATACCACGGACCTATTATTCTTTAGTTCGAGGCAAAGATGCTCTAGTTCATTCATCTCCTAAATTCGGGTTCCCTGGTTGTGCATGTATTTCTCAATTGGTCATGTATTATGGTGCAGGATACCATACCTTGCGTGCGACATATACCTTAAGTTATAGTTCATTATTGATTTGACAATTCTTGGAAAAAGGGGGGGGGGGCAGGCGTGATGGGTACAAATTCCGTTAAACAAAAATATTTTAGGCAAATTGAGTCCGTATTATCTGTATGCTTTCGCTTAGGAGTGACAATCTTTTATTTAAAAGAGAAACCTTCAACAACCCAGATGATTAGTCATGACACTGATTCCGTAATTCCTTTTTAAGAAGCCCTTTATTTAAAACAATGTCAGTATGGAAGTACGGGCCTACAGCCGCCATAGACCGGCCACGGTGTGAGAGGCGTCGAGCAACATGAGCAAAACTGGATTAACATAAAAATCGGTTCCCCCCCCCCTCTCCCCCACCATCATGTGTGAAAGCATCGCATACATATATTTATATATCTCTTTTTAACACAAATGTCGCGTGGCTGGAACGCCACAAGGAGTTGTAGGCCACTCCTACATCAGCGCCATCTTGGGGCGGGGTCGGGCCAGTGCACAGTCTAAGTCTTTCCATGAATTAGCTGTTGAACCAGAATTCCTTTCGGTAGTTCGAGAACTTTCGTTAGCGTCAACTTTGCGTCAGCATGGCGTCACTGCAACCTTGTAGCAATGCCACGGTTTGTTCTTAGGGCGGGGCAGCAGGCGGGTTCTTCCGCCGACGCTTTTACTGTCTCACTGCACCAAGCGGAGGCAAGGTGGCTGCCGCCCGGGGGCAAAAAGAGCAATGGTGGTGGTTTTGTCCTTACCGGAAGTCCGCAGGAGTCGAATGTCAAATGACTCCAACCAATTCTGCAAGGCTGAGGGGAGCGTTCTGTCAAGGGTGGGGCCCATGCCCTAGCAAACAAGCTTTCGAGTCCAGAATAGTCTCACGGTGGGACAGGCCTGGAACCGGAGGGGTCAACCGCCGGAGTTCAAGGGCAGCAGTAGCAGCAGCTCTTCGGTACAGTCACCGGAGAGGAGCCAGCAGCAGTAACAGCGGCAGTCCGGATGGTACTGCCACCGGGGTGATTCCAGTAGCAGTGACGACAGCAGTTTGGATGGTATCACCACCGGGGTGGGTCCCCGATTACCTTGCTGCGGGGGCCCACTCCTCACGTCGGGTGCTAGCGGCAGTCCTGGTGAACCCGGTGCTTGGGTGGTTGCCTGGCGGCCGCGTGCAGGGGTGCCGGCTCAGCCGAGCGGCGAATGAAGTGGCAGGGCGCAACTCAGCTGGCTGACGTGTGAAAGATGCGGTTTGGGGTGCCCTCATCTGCTGGCGATCCTCCACCTGGGGAGGTGGGGGAGGCCCGTCCGCGTCGCCTCCCCCCGCCAGGGCACCCTCCGTTATTGAAGGAAGAAGTGACTGGGAAGATCCGCACAGCGTGCCAGGGTGAAATTCAGCAGGCCGATGAAAAAGATGGCTGGGTGCAGCTTAGCTGGTCGGCGAGTTAAAGACGGTTGGGGTGCCCGGCGAGCCTCCACCTGGGGAGGTGGGGGAGGCCCGTCCGCGTCGCCTCCCCCCGCCAGGGCACCAGCCCTCATTAAAGAAAGAAGAAGAGAAAGCGGAAAGGCCCGCACAGCGTGGCGGGCTCCGCCTTGGTGTTGCCAGAACTTCGGCGCTTCGTATAGCCTCCGGCCTATTCGCACAATCGCCCGCCACTGATGTCAAGGGATTTTTGCATGGCTTTTATAGCCCAAAGTCAACTAAGAGGGACCGCCCAAAACAGGCCAATGTTGCGATTTCGAGGAAGGAGAGGCGAGGACGGTGTCACGTGGACGTTAAGGCTTTGGGATGGAGGTTGCAGCAGACTGTCATGTAAATAGTTGTTTTAAAACGTGTTTTAACCTGTTTACCCTGTTGGTGTGTTTGTTATATCCTATAAGTTATTAAAATGTTATAACTACATTACTTCGTTGGAGTGTTTGTACATGTTTGTAGTTTGATGACGAGCACAAGGAGGTTACTGTGCAATCGGAAAAATAACATAGCCCAATTGTGCGCGATCTAGCCCTAGTTTGGTGACGTCGATGGTGGGTGTCAGCAGGCTTCCGTTTGTGCGGGATTTTGTCATGCTTATTGGGCGGGGTGGGCAGTAGGGCAGACATGTTTAGGTAGCGAGAGTAATGGAGTCGGGCTACCTCGCGGTCGTCTCGACCGTGAGCTTGACTCCTTCCCTTGGTTTCATATGTCCCACAAAGGGCTAACTCCTAGCGTTATTTTAGTTTTTGTAAGGTCAAAAAGGATCCTACCAGTGCCTTTACTATCTTGTCGATTCCTGTTCGTTCATCCTTAGTTAATCGATTCATTCTGGTGGACTCTTTCTTTCCTATCTCATGGTCGTCTAGCGTTGTAGTCGACGTTGGGTTCGGCACAAGAGGCTCAGCCGGCGCGGAGGCCGTGAGGGCCGAGGCCCCTGTACTGCTTTCGCTCGTGTTCGGGGGTTGTGGGTGTTGCACTATTGATTGGGAGGGTGCATACGGAGGGGGCATGTAAATGATCGGGGGACCTAACAGTAACTCTTCATTCGTTCGCTGCTTGGAGGACAACTCAGGGTAGAGCAAAGAAGGGGTCCTAACAGCGTACTGGCCTGAGGTTTCGGGCTCCTGTCTTAGTTTAGTTTCCCTTCTCTCCTTTATGTCTTCTTCTAACTTTCTAGCGGCAAGGTGAGCTGCCTTTCGTAATTCCTTTTCTGCTTTTACTTCTTCCCTCTTTTTCCGTTGCGTCGCTTCTTTGCGCCACATGCCAATACTGTCAAGCATAGTAGGCGTCGTCTTATTGCTACGCAGAGCTACTTCTAGCGCTTCTATCTTGCGGTCGTCGAAGGATCCCATCAGTGGCCACTGACTTTCGGGGTCCTTCTTGGTATATTTATGCCACAGCTTGCTATAGGCTACGGCGACTAGTCCATATTTAGTGAACATGTCCTTATTAGGGGTGCCTTCCAGTGGAGCCGGGTGGTTCACCTCTAATAAGCGGTCCGGGCAGAACCAACTACCAATCAGTGGGGAGAAGATAGGCATGACGGGTTTCAACGGGGACAAAAGTCAGCACTACCTATCTTTTCACTGCTTGCAAAGACTAGACAGAATATCTCTATTCTTCGTTATTTGTAAGCAGAGAATACCTCCAAAGAACCAATATCGAACAACTAGTGTTCGGACAATCAATCAATCAATCAATGGGGAGATAAAGATAGGCACGACGGGTTTCAACGGGGACAAAAGTCTGCGTTACCTACCCTTCACTATTTGCAAAGACTAGACAGAATATTCCTATTCTACGTTATTTGCAAACAGAGAATATCTCAAAAAGCACTATTCTTCAAAACAATCAATGTTCGGACAATCAATCAATGGGGAGATAAAGATAGGCACGACGGGTTTCAACGGGGACAAAAGTCTGCGTTACCTACCCTTCACTATCTGCAAAGGGAGAGAGAGAGAGTATTTCTACTCCTCCCCGTTTGTAGACAGCGAATATCTCAAAAAAGAGCAATCAATGAGCAATACTAGAATTTCCAAAGCTTCAAACAATCAATCAATTATTTCTCAATTTGTCGTGTATCACGACCTTACCCGGACCGCGTGGACAGTTTCTCGTCTTCCGCCTCCAGCGCCCGATCGTCCTCTACTCTCCGTATTTGCCGCGGCACTCCTGATGGTTCCCAGTCAGGACCGTAGATCACTCGAGAGAGGTCTGCTCGGAACCAGTGAAGTTCGGATGATCGGCTGCCAGACGAGGGTCTATTGGGCAGGAGCTCTCCCGATCGTTGCAGTCGTTCACTCTGTCGTCGGGACCTCTCCCACTGGATCCACGTGTCGCTGATGGGCCCCACGTTTGGGACGCCAATTGTTAAATGGTAGCGGCAGTTTCAGTCGGTATCCTTTCAAGTAATTGCCCGGCGGTAATCGCCTCTCATACCACTCGATAATTTACCAATAAAAGAGGCAGGCGCCGGAGACTGGAAGGCAGGAAACAAAGTTTTATTCCGTCGGAGCAGAACACATCAGATCAGACAGCAAGGTATCGTCACGAGGTGCTCTAACTGCATCTCTGAGACCTGGTCTCTTATACATTGGTTTATTGCTTTATTAGAATCAAACAACAAGAGAGAGAGGGTCAAGAAACACACTCTTCGTCCCCCTGAGATACTAATAATAAACAACAAAAGAGTATGGGACAATTATTACTGAAAGGAAAAGGGGAAAGAACCTATATTACCACAAAGCAATCAAAATTTGTTAAAAGAGTCCTCACTCACCAACCTAGTTGGTGACATGCTTCATCATTGGACTCCCACCAGGGAGGTCTAGCACCTCCCCGGTGTGCTACAACGCCTGATTACAGCGGAGCGGGTGATTGGTGTGTCAAGTGTGATAGTGCAGGTGATGTGCAAAGTGAGTGTAAAAAATGTCAGGTTACAACCAAAAACCTTTATTGTGGCAAACCTGGCATTAGTTAAAAAGGGTATAATAACTAAATACCAAATTTTTGGTTAGTTAACCCTAGTAGTGAGATGAATAAAATCTGGTCAACATGTTTCTGCCATAGATAGTTGTTTCAACAGGCATTCGTCAGGACCGTGCTACCCCGGTGGTATGCACACGCTAAGGTGCACCCAACCGTTGGCAGCTTTGTTACCTAAAGACTCACGGTTCTTGTTACCGGAGGATCTTCAGCATTTCTGAAGAGAAGGAGGTGTCTGTGAAAATAAACAGAGACAGCATACAACGTAAAAAGAACATTGCTTCGTGGATTTAGAGAGGATTTACATGTTTTCATTCGCAAGGAAACCCCTTTCATCTAGTAAAACCTTAATTAGTGCACACGGAATTTCATTGAGAAATAATCAGGAACTACTGTTGTGTGCAGAAAGCTATCAGTCTTTAGCAGTGTGCGTTACATTCGTTCCATTTCTGAACGGAATTCGCAACTATTGCACTTTCTCTTATTTAGAAATATATTTGTTGGCCTAAAAGGCCGATTTCTCATAAACAAAGAACTCCAATAATGCCGAACCTCTCAGGGCACCAGTGGGAATCAACAGAGGACAAACAAGTTCTTCTAAGGCTTAGTCATAATCATGTCTTATATCAGCACTCATTCACACAAAAGACTTACTAATGGCTAAAGTCAGCCTCACACCATGGACCCAGGGAGGGGGATGCGCGCTTGTAGTCCATGGTGTGAGGCTGACTTTAGCCATTAGTAAGTCTTTTGTGTGAATGAGTGCTGATATAAGACATGATTATGACTAAGCCTTAGAAGAACTTGTTTGTCCTCTGTTGATTCCCACTGGTGTCCTGAGAGGTTCGGCATTATTGGAGTTCTCTGTTTATGAGAAATCGGCCTTTTAGGCCAACAAATATATTTCTAAATAAGAGAAAGTGCAATAGTTGCGAATTCCGTTCAGAAATGGAACGAATGTAACGCACACTGCTAAAGACTGATAGCTTTCTGCACACAACAGTAGTTCCTGATTATTTCTCAATGAAATTCCGTGTGCACTAATTAAGGTTTTACTAGATGAAAGGGGTTTCCTTGCGAATGAAAACATGTAAATCCTCTCTAAATCCACGAAGCAATGTTCTTTTTACGTTGTATGCTGTCTCTGTTTATTTTCACAGACACCTCCTTCTCTTCAGAAATGCTGAAGATCCTCCGGTAACAAGAACCGTGAGTCTTTAGGTAACAAAGCTGCCAACGGTTGGGTGCACCTTAGCGTGTGCATACCACCGGGGTAGCACGGTCCTGACGAATGCCTGTTGAAACAACTATCTATGGCAGAAACATGTTGACCAGATTTTATTCATCTCACTACTAGGGTTAACTAACCAAAAATTTGGTATTTAGTTATTATACCCTTTTTAACTAATGCCAGGTTTGCCACAATAAAGGTTTTTGGTTGTAACCTGACATTTTTTACACTCACTTTGCACATCACCTGCACTATCACACTTGACACACCAATCACCCGCTCCGCTGTAATCAGGCGTTGTAGCACACCGGGGAGGTGCTAGACCTCCCTGGTGGGAGTCCAATGATGAAGCATGTCACCAACTAGGTTGGTGAGTGAGGACTCTTTTAACAAATTTTGATTGCTTTGTGGTAATATAGGTTCTTTCCCCTTTTCCTTTCAGTAATAATTGTCCCATACTCTTTTGTTGTTTATTATTAGTATCTCAGGGGGACGAAGAGTGTGTTTCTTGACCCTCTCTCTCTTGTTGTTTGATTCTAGTTAAGGCAGCGCACAGCTGCGAGAGTCTATTCATTTGAACTCATATTTCTTTCGAACTCCATTTCAGAATCTCACCTTGTTCTGGTTTGGGTGTCACAATGGACAATCTGGGCTTAGCTTATTCCAATGAGGAAGTGGACGCCCTTTTGGCAGGTCCCTCCCTTTTTGCGGATGTCTCCATCTCACAAACAATTTCCCAGACTAGTGAATGGGATAACTTATCAGAACAGAAACGCAATAGGATACGCACCATTTTACACGGCACTATCCTTACCGAATATTTGAGGAATAATATAGCACCAAGAGGGCTATTAGTCACTAATGCTCCACGCATCTTTCTTGACGATGCGTTATTTAGGAAAGAATGGGCCCAGATAGCGTGGCGATGTACCCGCGACTGGCTGGTTCTGATTATTAAAACAGCATTGAGACTTTCTGAGGCCATAATGGTTGAGATACAACTAGCCGAAACTCACTTTAGGACAACACTGACAGGCTATAAAAAGAAATTAGATGAACTCAATAAAGAAATCAATGAGTACAAAGACAATCTGACACAGTCTAAGGCTCAGAAGTTCCAAAAAGATCTTAAAAAGTTCTCGTTCTTGAAAGTCTATCCCTATGCTGATCCCGATTATCTCCCTCCTACCAAAGATACCTACAATTCAGATGCCTCAGAAGATGATGGATCCACTACTAGTGGTTCTAGTGGGGGCAGTACCCGACAAAAACAAAGAGGAAGAGGGCGGGGCTGGAGTAGACATTACCATCAGCAGGATTCCTGGCCGCCCTTTCCTATGGCCGGAGGTATGAACTATCATAATCAATTCCAACAACCTCACTTTCCAATGATGGGTTGGAACCCTGCATTCATGCCCCCTCAACCTTTTACCCCAAATACATATCGCCCCCCTTTTTTAGACAGGGGCAGAAGAGGACGGGGCAGACGAAGAGGTCAAGTCCATTGGGGTGTGGAGGAGACAGTAGGGAACAACACCCGGAGCAAGACACAGAGTCTGCAAGCGGGTGTCAGCAACACGCGAGTCTAGTCACCAACCTTTCAAGTATTACCTTGTCGCCTAGTGAACTCTCAGTCTTGGAGAAAGGATTGGGTTTCGTGCCCACGGCACGTTTGGATAAATTTCGATTACACTGCGAGCTGGCAAACTTTTTTAGAAAACTCAAATTAAAAGCGTTTTTTGAAAAAACGGAACCAGCTGAGACACCTGAAAATACCAGTGATACTGACCTTAGGATTAAGTCTACCTTCAATCCCCCTCCCCACACAGTACCAGCTGAAATAATTGCCTTTGAACGTGCAGTTTTTCTGGATGTGGAAGCTTTGGAGGACAGAGAGGTCTTCAAAAATATGACCACAACAGAGTTCCAGGCATTACAGTCGTTACAAAATAACACTGCAATTGTAATTAAACCTGCAGATAAGGGCGGTGGGGTGGTCATACAGGATGCTGATGACTACGATAAGGAATGTAGACGACTCCTGAATGATTCTGTCAGTTATACTCGTCTAACCAAGGATCCATCCATGGATCTGAAAGAGGTTATATGTAACCTGGTTCACACAGCAGAATGTAATGAGCACATTTCCAAACAGGAGGCACAATTTTTAACCACCAGTGCAGGGGTGGTACCATACTTTTACACTCTGCCAAAAACCCATAAAAACAGGACTCCGCCTCCCGGACGTCCTATAGTGTCCGGGATTGGTTCACTTTTGGAACCTCTCTCCAGGTACTGCGACGAATTCTTGAAACCCTTGGTACAAGCTACTTCCACATATTTGAAGGATACCAAAAACCTTTTGGCCCTCATACAGACATTGAATGTGGACAATGACAACTCCATTTTGGTCTCTCTGGACATAGAGAGCCTTTACACGAGTATACCCCAAGATGAAACGATCAGGGTCCTCACTGAGGTTTTAGACACAGCACAATGGGACCACAACACGCCAAGGTCTTTTGTAATTGAATGCGCCACTTTAGCATTAAAAAAGAACTTTTTTGAATACCAAGGAGATTTGTTCTTACAAACCACAGGTACATCTATGGGCAGCGTTTTTGCCCCTAGTGTAGCGGGTTTATATGTCTTTGACTTTGAGAGTAAATACATCTTACATGACAGCAATCCCTTTGGACAGCACCTGTCCTTGTGGCGCAGATACATTGATGATGTGTTCATCATCTGGCAGGGCACTGAAAGTCGCCTTCTTGATTTTCTCAATTGGATCAATACCTGCGACAGGCACCTCAAGTTTACGTACACTTACCACCATACAGAGATGATCTTTCTTGACTTGGTGATAACAAAATCTAATGGGTCATTAATATCACGTACCCATTATAAGCCCACAGCCAAGAACAATTTACTGGAGTTTTCGAGTTTCCATCCACGTACTCTACGTGAAAATCTACCGTATGGCCAGTATTTGCGTCTGAGACGCAATTGCAGTGAGGTGGCTGATTTTCGGAAACAATCAGAGGAGTTGACCCAAAAACTGAGTAATAGAGGCTATCCCAAAAGATTACTTACAAAAAGCTGCAAAAGAGCCCGTAATCAACCAAGGGAAGGTCTCCTTGAAGAGACAGTAAAGACAGATACGGGTATCCCCTTGACGTGTGTAACAACCTATAGCACGGCCTCCAATGCTGTTACTAACTCTATACGCAAACATTGGCGCATTTTGGTCAGTAACAACAGGAACTGGGAGAAACCCCTGTTTTCTTTTAAGAAGGCAAGAAGCATTAAAGATGCTCTAGTACATACTCGTCCCAAGAATACGACCATGCAAGGCGAAAACACCCTCTGTAATGCTTGGGGTCTGCCTAGAATCACGGGACACTACCCCTGTGGGTCGTGTAGTGTTTGTCACCTAACAAAAACAAGTAAAACCTTGCTCCTTGAAAGCGATAAAATCTGGACACAAAGACAACACACTAATTGCAACACCAACAACGTGGTCTACCTTATTACCTGCCCGTGTGGACTAAGATACATAGGAATGACCACCAGAAAAATCAAGCAACGTATGTGTGAACACCGGAGCAATATACGGTGCAAGCGCAATACTACCAAACTCACTGAACATTTTCTCTGTTTCAACCACACAATTGATGACCTAATGTGGACCATCATTGAACATCTACAAGGTGGGAATAACATAACTCAGAGACTATTTGAGAAAGAACAACGATGGGTTTATCGTCTGGCCACTCATACATCAGGCCTTAACGATAATATTCCCTGGAATAGTGTAATGCAGCACTGAATCTCTAAATCAGACTTTGGTAGATTATTATGGTCACCCCAAGAGACAAGAGGGTTTATTACGCTATGAAACTTTACCTGGAATGTCCACGAGTGCCATTAAATAAAGTTCTTCATTTTACAAAAAACGCTTTGAATAAAAAAAGAGAGGTTCCCCCAACCCCCCTTTTTTCTTTATTCAAGATCTATTTTTCTTCACATTCCCAATGAAGAATTATGGCATTTGGGTTTGTCTATACTCACGGGGTGCAGCGCTGTGTTGTGGTGACACCCTTTTGTATTCTGTTCGATTGGTTCGTGTGGATGGCTGAACTGCTTCACGCTCTAGTCTTTTAGCGACTGTCTCAGCCCCCGTTTCCCTGATTGGTTAGGAAGACGTACCATGACGTAACACGCATTGAGAGGCTTCCGCCTTTGGAAAACGAGCAATATCCGCTCTGTTTGTTTCACTGATTGGATGTCGGGGGTATTTAAACTCTCATCTTGACCAGTTACGATACCTGCGGGATCCAAATTGGAGGGAACGCTAGGGTGCCGATCACAATCCGGTAAAAACCGGGTACGAACCGTCGGACGGAGCATATTCTCCGTCCGACGCGTACCCGGTCGTCAAAATATACAAACATGGAATTACGATTCGCACGGGTACACCATTACCGTACGAATCGTAAAAAAGACCGACCGAACAAAAAACACCTACCAATGCGAACCGGGAAAGCGCCGACCTGACGTCGGGACGCACGCAGCCAGCCATTCACGACCCAGGAATCACGATTCGCACCGACGTCACCCCGCACGGTGAATATTTTGCGGCAGCCAAAAACTGCCGGGAAATCAGGACGACGCGAACAAGGACCACCAGTACGCGACGGACAGACGGCGACGCGAACAAGGAGGACCAGTACGTGACGGACACACAGGACGACGCCACCAAGGAGGACCCGTACGCGACAGGACGACGCGATCACGGAGGACCCGTACGCGACAGGACGACGCGAGCAAGGAGTACCAGTACGCGACGGACAGACATGGACCCGAACCTACGAGTCATCCCTGCCCTCATAGCAGTACACCTCCTCTACAGGTTACGACGCAGACGCCGCAGAAGGTCAGAATAACTAAGGGAGGGGGGAAAGTGGGGTGGGGTGGGGGTGGCACGACCAGGGCAGGCCACAAAACAACCACATGAGTGACACACTACACATGGCCTGGACATACCTGACTCCCATGCCCTGGTCACCACGAGGGGGTGGGGGCGTGTCCTGATAATCCAGCGACCGCCACAACGGAAGTCCGTCACCACGCGAACCGGCAACACAACCAGACAGGTACGTCCCGTACCCACGCCTGAAGAGCGTGGGTACGAGTCGGACCACGCCCACACACGTCACCCCAACAATGGCGGGACGGATCGCACCCACGTGGCAAAGGCCTGGGTACGGGCCGCACAAACATCACATAGCGTGGGGACGGATATGTACGGACCCTACCCCCACCCCGTATGCAAGGAGCGTACCCCCCAGCCCAACAGTGCAAGTACGACCCGTACCCCCACCCGCGGACGTACGGAGCGTACCCCCAGCCCAACAGTGTAAGTACGACCCGTACCCCCACCCGCGGACGTACGGAGCGTACCCCCAGCCCAACAGTGTAAGTACGACCCGTACCCCCACCCGCGGACGTACGGAGCGTACCCCCAGCCCAACAGTGTAAGTACGACCCGTACCCCCACCCGCGGACGCACGGAGCGTACCCCCAGCCCAACAGTGTAAGTACGACCCGTACCCCCACCCGCGGACGTACGGAGCGTACCCCCAGCCCAACAGTGTAAGTACGACCCGTACCCCCACCCGCGGACGCACGGAGCGTACCCCCAGCCCAACAGTGTAAGTACGACCCGTACCCCCACCCGCGGACGTACGGAGCGTACCCCCAGCCCAACAGTGTAAGTACGACCCGTACCCCCACCCGCGAATGCAAGGAGCGTACCCCCCTGCCCAACAGTGTAAGTACGACCCGTACCCCCACCCGCGTATGCATGGAGCGTACCCCCCATGCCAACAGTGTAAGTACGACTCGAACCCCCACCCACGAATGCAAGGAGCGTACCCCCCTGCCCAACAGTGTAAGTACGACCCGTACCCACACCCGCGGACGTACGGAGCGTACCCCCACCACACCAGTGTCAGTAGACTCGTACCCTCACCTCTAATGCAGTGTGCGTAACCCCACCGTGTATGTGCCAAGCGCACATATCCAGAAATCGGAGGTGTGTGTGCAGAGTCCACCCAGCAGTGCCCTGAGACAGGAGTGGTGGGTGTGGAGTCCTCCCAGCAGTGCCCTGAGAGGGGTGGGTGCCCATCACTCCCAGCAGTGCCCAGAGACAGGAGGGGTGTGTGCAGAGTCCTCCCAGCAGTGCCCTGAGACAGGAGGGGTGGGTGCAGAGTCCTCCCAGCAGTGCCCTGAGACAGGAGGGGTGGGTGTGGAGTCCTCCCAGCAGTGTCCAGACCCAGGAGGGGTGGGTGCAGAGTCCTCCCAGCAGTGTCCACACCCAGGAGGGGTGTAACACATGTGTGTGATGCCACAATTACCCACATCCATACTGCCTACAAGGGAACATGTCCCCATGAACTCATGTCAACTGACTCCACACACAAGTACAGTGATCACCAAGGATGCCACGATTGTTGCAGGTGGAGACATGGCCATGCATGCATGGCCAAAGTAGAAGGGCTCCGTCACACACACAGCTCATGTACACACAGCTCTGCGCTAAACATTGGGAACACCCTGCAGGGAAGAAACTGGGTACACAGAGGAAGGAATACACCCTGGGACAATTGAACCATGCAGTAACTGCTGACATGACCTAAGGAAGTTAGCCAACACCTTGTGATGGCACACAGATCCTAGGGTGGCCCCAAAGAGCAGAACACTACTACAAATCCCACACACCCAAAGCCTTAAACACCACCCAAAACAATGTAGCAGCCCCACCAACACCAATACCACCATAGCAGGAGTGTGAGAATGACAACAAAAATAAGCTTTATTCAGCATGAGCACAATGTCCGTGGATCAAAGGCAGTTCAAAGTCAACAAAGGCCATAGGGCAGTCAATGATTCCCAGCTGCATGGGGGACACAGTGGGATGTGTGTCCCCTACCTTGCCTGCACAGTCAAATGGCATCGTCTTCCATACTGGTGAGGGCATCAGGGGGGGGGGAAGCAACAGGCACCGCAGGGACATCAGGGCAAAGGGGCGGCGTTGTGGGTGCAGGGATGGAGGACTCAACCACAGGGGGTGTGTCATGGCCAAAGGCGGAGGCCAGGATGGCACTACACACCTTAGCAAGGTCCTCCAGGGAGTCCCCTGCACCCGAAGTGACCTCAGGCCCCAAGGAGGGGGGGGGTTCAGAGGGATGGGTTGCAGCGCCACCGGGGGAGGGTGGAGACAGGGGGGGAGACTCAACCACCCTGACCGAGGACTTCCTTGACCGCTTGCGTGGTGGCGTAACTGTGGGGCTCAGGGACAGAGCGGCCATGAAGGAGTCCTTGGGGGAGATGTGGCCAGGAGAGCTGAGGGGAGGGGATTTGGAGGGAGTGGATTGTGTGGAATGCGGACTCCCACTCTGGCTGCGTGTCACACGTTTGCCCCCCGACCCAGTGGGTGTGCCTATCTCACCCTGTGTGTGCGTGTCAGGAGGAGTGCGGTGGACCTTCCCTGCTGGTGTGGTGCCTGTGTCTGTTGTGGTGGGTGCATGCCGACGTCTGGGTGTACGTGGGACAGGCATGGAAGTGGGAAGTGTGGATGGGGCAGGGGTAGGTGGGGGGAGGTCGCGCTGCAGGAGACCCACTGCTGCAGTCAGTGTGGAGTCTAGGGACCTCAGCAAGTTGCGTTGGTCAGCCTGCAAAGAATGAATGCCCTCCAAGAATGCCTCGATGTTGGTGAGGGTTTTCCCGTGGGAATGGAGGACATTCAGGATCGCAGCCTGACCAACCTGCATTTGCCGCTGGATGTCCATAGACTCAGCATTGGCGGCAGCAGTGGAGACAGGGGCAGGGGGTGCGGTGCCTGGCAGGAAGGAGACATGCGGTGACCGGGCACGCTGGGAAGGGACACGAGCAAGTGGGAGGCGGTTGGTGGGAACTGAGGGGGCGGTGGCAGGTGTTGTTCCACTGTCAGCTGCTGGTGCAGCCTCCGCCAACTCTGAGACATCCTCCTCGGACCTGTCAGCTTCGTAGTCTGATGTGCCAGTCGACAGGTCCTCGGCCACACTATCCTCCGCCTCTGTCCCACTCGATGTGCCAGCCCCGATGTCACGGCTGCCACTGGTGCTCGGTCCCTCCGCCTGGTCCGTGTCCATGTCTCCCTCTGTGTCCCCCGACGATGCTGTGGGCAGGGTGGAGAGACAGAAATTAATCAGACACCTGTACACATCTGTCACATGAGTCCAATCTACATAGTCAACATTGCATAGCCTGAAGAGGCAGATCCCTAACATCTGCAAAACAAGGTACCGATGTAGGGCATGAAACACAGTTGGTTGAGCCACCATGCCACTGAAATACCATGGAGAGCATGAGACAATAGCTGATGACAGGAAACGGAGTCTGACATAGCACCCAGGCCCTGGAGACAATCCTGCACTGCCTCTGCACCACACAGCGTTTGTGAAAATACCTATGACCAGGGACAATATCCATGAACTTGAGACACATGCTGCATAGGTAATGCTGCAAACATGCCCAACATAACTCGGTCACTGCACCTTGCGTGTGTGTCCAGTAACATCACACACTGTCCAGACCCAGCAATTAGGAATCAGGATTTGACACATAGGCATTGCCCGCCCCAAGCAACCCCCACACGATGCTAATTGCTGAGACACAGGTGGCACCAACATCTCATAGTCTGGGTGATAAACACAGTGGCAGGCAAAAGGCAAGATTGGACGCAAAACAGCAAAGGTGCGCCTGTACAAATAATGAGGTACCAGTGCCCATCCTCAGATGAGTATAACAAGACACACAGGCACTGGCAACTGTGAGTATGAAGAGGGACAATCAGGTCAGGCTGCACAGTGGACACCTGTACATAATAGCACGTCTATATACATGGTGACAGGGGACAATGGCACAGAGCACAACCTACGCTGTAGACAGTGAGAGTGTCCACGTTGATGATGACACAAACAACACTGAGGATAAGGTGCCCCAGGGGACAGTATTGGGCACGCAACTACATGCTACTGAATGGGAATGACTGCTACACACGTCACCATCCCTGCACTATGCGTAGCGCACACTCATGCACATCATGTCACAGGCCACTACATAGGACATGCGCGCTGTAAGGCATGACACATGAGAGACCAACTCCCATGTCTGGAGCCAGCATCAGTGCCAACTGACATGGAACCCACATGCAGTGAACTTGACAGTTCACAGGCAAGGTCCCACAACCTGTTACCCACCACCACCACCCATGATGCTACAGTCATTGTTCTCGTGGACAAAGCGCCAGCCTACATTACCTTGTGAAGGAGTGACTACACACAGACCAGGGAACACATTGCAAGGAGGGGAAGGGTGGCAGGGGCGCAGCGCTACACTTGGGCAAACTGGATGGGCACAGCACCTTTAAACCCTGCCAGTGAATTAATGCCACTGTGCCCTTACAAATGCCGGTGACACACAACAAACGCACATGTACCTACCCCCTTCCGCCTGCTGCATCGCCTGTAAGCGCCTCTCCAGGTCTGGAAAGACCACCGGCAGCACACGCCTGTGGAGGTGGGTCAGACGGCGGCGGCCGCGGTTCTTGTGGCTCTCAGGTGAGTCCCCCAGCAGGAGCCGTGCAATCCTCCGCGTCCAGCACCGGATATCCTGCCAGCGTTTCCTCACCTGGGACAGGCTCCGCCTCCGACCATCCACACGCCTCACGGCACTGACGGCGGTCAGCCAGATCTGCTCCTTGGCAGTGGCGCCTACCTGTGAGGGAGTACAAGTGACACCACATCAATACACCAGCCACATGTCACAGAGAGACATATGTGAACATAATAGCTGGTTACTACATGGCATGTAATGCAGCCAACGCATTGCACCTCTGTCATAGGGACATCATCCTCTGGTGAGGGAAAAGGCAGTACGTGCCATAGTGGGTACTCAGGTGGAATGATGGCAATGTCACAATCAATGATCAAGGCTCACACTGTGCATCACACCCACACCTCCTGTCTCAGGGCACTGCTGGGAGGACTCTGCACACACCCCTCCTGTCTCAGGGCACTGCTGGGAGGACTCTGCACACACACCTCCTGTCTCAGGGCACTGCTGGGAGGACTCTGCACACACCCCTCCTGTCTCAGGGCACTGCTGGGAGGACTCTGCACACACCCCTCCTGTCTCAGGGCACTGCTGGGAGACATCAGGCACCCCCCCCCTGGTACCCCCCCGACAGTACATGGCATGTGTGTCACACCGGGTCACAATGCCTGAAGACACAGTCACAACATAGGGACAGTCTGTGGCAGTGGCCTATGCACTCACCTGATACCCTGGTCGCCCATACAGCATGGGGTACTGTGGGAGGATCACATCCAGCAGAGCCATGTTCTCCTCCAGGGTGAATGGCTGTGTCCTCTCCACAGCCCTTGACATGGTTCCAGGGAATCAGTAGCAGCAGCTTGGTCGACAAATGCAAAGATGTGCAGGCAAGTAATCCCTCATGGGACCTGGCTGCCTTATATGTGGCCTTCTGCCCAGTCTCATGCACAGGAGTACAGAGTGATTGGTCACTCACATTTGCATCCTATGTTTCCACCAATCCCTTCAAACCTAGCAGTCTGTGGGTTCTCTATCGGTTTCATTCTCCTGCATGATGTCAGCCCCACAAACACATTGCAACAAAGTAGAAGAATTCCAACTGACTTCTGCTGTGCACCTTCCAGAACAAAATCGAAATTTGAACCTGGTCGCCATGACAACCAGCATGCATGTAGGCCTTAATACTTGTCCCCTATGTAATTAGGAGAATCACACACAGGTACGGTGCGTTTCCGGGCCCTAGGGCACCCCAAATGCATGGCAACGGCCCGTACATGCATGCCTACGTTCAAAATCACTATGGGTCTGCACGCGTATGCGTACACGTAGTGGTACGGACCGTACACACGCATGTACGCTCACTATCACTATGGGTCTGCACGCGTATGCGTACACGTAGTGGTACGGACCGTACAAATGCCTGTACGCTCACTATCACTATGGTTCTGCACGCGTATGCGTACTCGTTGTGGTACGGACCGTACAAATGCCTGTACGCTCACTATCACTATGGGTCTGTGTACCCGTAGTGATAGTGAGCGTACATGCGAGTGTACGGTCCGTACCACTACGTGTACGCATACGCGTGCAGAACCATAGTGATAGTGAGCGTAGATGCGAGTGTACGGTCCGTACCACTACGTGTACGCATACGCGTGCAGAACCATAGTGATAGTGAGCGTACAGGCATTTGTACGGTCCGTACCACAACGAGTACGCATACGCGTGCAGAACCATAGTGATAGTGAGCGTACAGGCATTTGTACGGTCCGTACCACAACGAGTACGCATACGCGTGCAGACCCATAGTGAGAGGGCCGTACACTCGCATGTACGCTCACTATCACTATGGGTCTGCACGCGTATGCGTACTCGTTGTGGTACGGACCGTACAAATGCCTGTACGCTCACTATCACTATGGTTCTGCACGCGTATGCGTACTCGTTGTGGTACGGACCGTACAAATGCCTGTACGCTCGCCATCACGATGGGTACACATACGGCAGCACTCCCACAGTGATTGGGGAACATACACAGGCCCTCTTAGCAGCAGTACGCCGGTTTGTACACATCACTGTGGTGATAGTCGACACACAGGTAGGAATAGGGCGGACATACTTGTCCATGGATGGACATACTTGTCCAGGAATGGACATCAAGGCATCGTCTGTGCATTACTACATGTGTGGGGCACAGGTGTGACAGGCTGTGATGTGGAACATGCCTCCTGAGTGGAGGAGGCACCAGATGTATGATGAGATGTGTACAGGTGTACTGTGTGAGGGTGCAATGTGTGCCAGGCATGCCCTTGACTCCTTTGACATGTGTGCATGTCGTACTGCACACTTGGGGTGAGCGTCACTGGCATGGCACGGACACCAACACACGGAAGTGTCCCATGATGCCCGGTACAGGGGTCATGACACCTGACTTGTCACTACCCACAGTGCACAATGTGACTATGTCATTTATGTGTCCGGGATTTACATCAGGTTGATGTTGTAGCACCCTCAAAAGCTGCAGCCGTTGCAGCAACCAACATGTGTCTGTGTGTAGATTGTCATTGCACACTGTTCCGCACACCATGCCACATGTGGTATCTGATGTGAGGTGCACATGTATGCATGGGACACGGAGTAGCGTGACAAGGCCATGTCAGCAAACTCACAAGGAATGTGTGGGGAGTCATGACATGTGCACCTTCATGGCAAGGTGTGTGGGCTGGACTAGTGTAATGTCATGTGACCTGTGGCTCAAGTGTTCCGCTGCCAGTCTCTGCAATCAGCATCACACTTCTGCTGATGTGTGGGTGTATGTCACTCCTGTCTTGCGTCGGGCAGTGCACTTGCACTGGGACACAGCTATTCCCATGGCGTGGCATGGGGAGGTTCTCAATCACCGTGTGTAGCTGGGTCTTGGAAGGAGTGTCACCTTGCATCCATACGTGTCCTGGGCATGTAGCACATGCCTGACTCCCTATGTGGCATGTGTGTATTGGCAGATTTACATGTGCTCAGTAGACATGAGTTGTTCTCGTAGTGCACTCACTCTTCCTTGTCACTTCCAAATTACTGCAGAGCGCCTCCTGTTGCCCGAAGAATTCCAGACTTGGCCACCATGCAGGAGAATGACAGGATCCGGCTCTACCGCTTCACCCAACCGTTGATTCTGGAGCTGACGGCGATACTGGCACCACACCTGCAACTGCAGCACAGGTATCCTACGGCACTGACACCCCAGCTGAAGGTAATGGCTGCCCTACATTTTCTTGCCACGGGTACCTTCCAATATACCATAGCTCATGTTGGTGGCATGTCCCAGAGCATGTTCAGCGGTGTGCTGCATGATTTCTTGGAGGCCATGTTGATTCACCTGGATGACTTCATCAAGTTCCCAACCCCTGAACAGATGACTGAGGTCAAACGTGGTTTCTATGCCCTGGGAGGGATGCCCCATGTCATTGGGTCCATAGATGGGACACATGTAGGTTTGGTACCACCACACGCACGGGAGGTGGCGTACCGCAATCGGAAGCACTACCACTCCATCAATGCCCTTGTGGTGTGTCTGTCCAACATGGTGATTTCACATGTCTGTGCACGTTTTCCAGGATCAGCACACGATGCCTACATCATGAGGCGTAGCGGGATGCCTGATATGATGATGCAGCTGCGCAACGAACGTGCATGTGTTGTTGGTGGGTACAGTCTGTCTGTCCTGTATTCTGTTTGGCCGAGCAGCACTACCGCTTCGCCTGTTCTAACGATATCCATGTGCTTTCCATTTAGGGGACGCTGGCTATCCCAACATGCCTTGGCTGCTGACACCTCTCCGCAACCCCATCACGCCGGCCCAGCTCCGCTACAACACCGCCCATGGCCGGACAAGGCGAGTGATAGAGAGGACGTTTGGCATGCTGAAGAGCCGATTCCGGTGCCTCCACAAGACCGGCGGCGCACTCCCAGGCGAAGGTCTGCAAGATCTTCATGGTCTGCTGCATGCTGCACAACATGGCAGTTGAAAGAGCTGTGCCCCTCATCCTGGATCAAGATGACGAGGACCATCCACCCGTGGAGGACGAAGGGCTTGGCAATGGGGCTAGTGATGTGGAGGATGTGGAGCCGCAAGAGGACATCCGGACTCGGCTCATACGCGACTTCTTTGCTTAGTGGTGAGTACCAGGGTCTGAGTGTGCACGCATTGGTCCCCGTGTGGCATGCGTTGTGATGTGTGTCTCCACCTGCATGTATGGCACGTGGGTCAGAGGTGTGTGTGGGTGTGTCACTGGAGTGATGGTGGCAGTGATGGTAGTATTTCCCCAGGCATAATTGTGACCTAGCATGTTGTCATACATACATGTGTCGAGTACATGCACATGCAAGTGGCTGTGCTTCTTGTGGCTGACTTCTTGTGTGTCTCTCTTCCCCAGGTACCTGCGCATGCCGTTTGCTGGTTGCATTGTTGTGGCACTGCTATTCCTCATGGACATGGCATCGTGGGCTGACTCAGCGTTACAGGCACGGACACGTTTGGAAGTCTCCATGGGGTAAGGGATGCATCTGGGATGTATTGGGTGTGGCAGTTGTTCACGATGTGTGCACACTGCCCCGGTCGGGGTTTGGGTCCTCTGCAGACATGTGGCATCCCCATGGGACACGACATGCAGCTAGGTACACCTGAATAGATGGGCTGCCTGGTTGTCAGTCATCAGTGATGGGATGGTGGATTGTGATGAAGGCATCAATGTGTGTGACACTGCCCTCGGACACATACGGTTAACATTGTCTTGACATGGCGTGGGACTTCCACATCAGCGGATGTATGGTGTATGGCAGGCTCTCCGTGAGCAGCTGTGGGTATTTAGCTATTATCCGACACTTGTGTGCCAGTTCCATGGCTATCACGCATTTGTGCTGCAGAAGGGGGGTGCCAGTGTTGGAGCCACATGTTACTCCACATGATGTGTTCATGTGTACTTCAAGTTGCCTCTGCAATCCCAAACACATGACTATTAAAGGTGTCCCTATGCCTCCAAGGTGCCTCTTCTCAGTCAATGCTGGTGTGTTGGCACGGTGCATCCTGCATGTCTGGCATGGTATTCCCTGATTGTGGCTATGTGTCAATGTGTCGAGTGGCAAGATGCAAGCTGTGTGTGTGTGCTGAGACTGTGTAATGGGCATGATGTCCATGACTGTGTGGGTATTGTGACATGTGCCATCCCCATGCATCCAACGTTGTCCATGACCCCATTCTCTGCATCCACCGGACTCAAGCTTGCAGGACATGGTTCTGCCACCTGTCTACACGTACCTGGGTGCCCCCCAGGACACGGGCCAGGATCCCTGACCTCTGCGCATGACTGTTGCTGTACTCAATGTGTCTGTCAGCACGGTTGTTCGGCCACCCCCTCAGCTGGTTCTGACCATCACGGGTGTGTATGGTGCTCCATGTCTGTCTTGCCTAGAAAACTGTGACCCATGTGTCCTGTGCCAGACTCAGGCCCCAGGGTGTGGATGGTTGAAGTGAACAGATGACTCAGGCATGTTTAGACTGTACAAGACACATGTTAGGTAATAATGCTACCAGCAGGCATCTACTCTTAATAGTGTGATTTATTATTGGGGGGGGGGGGGCCAAGTGAGGGCCTTTCCGGGATTAGGGAATCCAAAGTTAAGTAGGGGAGTTGGTGTCCTTGCCATTGGAAATCCTCAGAGTCCATGCCACAGTCTTTGTCAACATTGGTCAGCCAGTGACCAGCAGGGCCATGTGGCAGAGAATGTCTCTTGATGCTGTGATGCTGTTGCTCCAGTGGGCCAGGTGCCAGGCCAGGTGTCCTGGGAGATGGTGATGTAGCAGCCACCCTCACGGTCCTTTCCGTGGACGACCCGGCTTCCTGCGGGGAACCTCAGCAGCAGGCCGTGACGACGTCTGGGATGCTCCGTCGGATGTTTCCTCCTCCTCCTCATGATCCCTCCCTGTGGGTGGTGATGTTCTCCGCCTTCTGGCACAGGGAGGGTCGGCCATGGTGTCGGCCATCCGACGGAGTTCAGCGTGAATCCCCTGGGACGCCGTCACTTGCTCAGCCTGTCTGTCCTCCATCCTCCGTTGGTGTAGCTGTAGACAGGCTATTAGCTCCGCATGTTGCTGGGCCTGCTGGACCTTGATCCCCTCGAGGACGGACACAACCTGGGCCATGCCCGTGGTGTCCTGCCGGTATGAGTCCAGGATGTTACGGACATGGGAAAATACCGGATCCCCAGCCAACTGGTCAGGCTCGCGCCTCCGCCGCTCTCCACTCCCACCACCCCTGCCCACTTGCGCCTGGCCTGCACTTGTGGGCACATGGGGTCTCCGGGACCCCTGAGGGGTGGCATTGGCGTTGTCGCCTGCCTCCTCCTGGGTGCCCGGGACACCGTGTCCCTCCTGGCGAGCCTGGCTGCATTGTGGTGTTGGGGCAGGGATCCTGGGTGTCTCCTGGGATGTGGCAGGAGTGGGGGTGGTGGTTGGCACGGTTGTACCTGACGCAGGTGCTGCAGGTGGTTGGACACCAGAGGGGCCAGGTCGGTCGGGGTCGTCCGCAGAGTGGTGAGAGTGGTCGCTGCCGGTGGGATCGGTCTCCTGCAGATCCGGGTCCTGTGAGTGTTCCCCCCCAGTGTTGGGGGGTGCAGCACGACGTTGACCTGTGTGTGAGAGAGACAATGTTACTTTTGATCCATGCAACATCCATGTTTCATCCGTTACAAAGTTGGCACATTTCCTCTTGGAATTAGGATCTGTCTTGCATTCCACTCACAGTGCACTTGTGCATGTGTGTGTCCCTTGGGCACCAATTTGGCCCCTTTAACTATGTGTGGCACAGTCTTACTTGCTGCGTCAAGTGTGACTGCAGTCAGCAGTGGAGTGTGCATGTGTGCCGAGCTATGCGTTTGCGCCTTCCTTGTAGCACTGTACATGTGCACATGGAGTGGATCCACACACTCATATGATGCAGGTGGCTGTCCTTGTGCTCGTGTACAGGTTGTAACATGGCCCTGCGTTTTGCCATGATGAAGAGGGGGGGTTCTGGCACTGGGCACCCTTGTCTACATGCACGCAGTCCACCTGCTGACGAGCAGACATTCCCACACACCAAAGGACTGATTTGCTCTCCCTGTGTCTCCCTCCTTCTCTGTCCCCCTCTCCCTCCCTCTCTGTCCCCCTCTCCCTCCCTCTGTGTCCCCCTCTCCCTCCCTCTGTGTCCCCCTCTCCCTCCCTCTGTGTCCCCCTCTCCCTCCCTCTGTGTGTCAGCCTCCTCCCTCTGTCCATCTTCCTGAGTCTCCCTCCCTCTGTGTCCCCCTCTCCCTCCCTCTGTGTGTCAGCCTCCTCCCTCTGTCCATCTTCCTGTGTCTCCCTCCCTCTGTGTCCCCCTCTCCCTCCCTCTGTGTGTCAGCCTCCTCCCTCTGTCCATCTTCCTGTGTCTCCCTCCCTCTCTGTCCCCCTCTCCCTCCCTCTCTGTCCCCCTCTCCCTCCCTCTCTGTCCCCCTCTCCCTCCCTCTGTGTGTCAGCCTCCTCCCCCTGTCCATCTTCCTGTGTCCCCCTCCCTCTCTGTCCCCCTCTCCCTCCCTCTCTGTCCCCCTCTCCCTCCCTCTGTGTGTCAGCCTCCTCCCTCTGTCCATCTTCCTGTGTCCCCCTCCCTCTCTGTCCCCCTCTCCCTCCCTCTCTGTCCCCCTCTCCCTCCCTCTGTGTGTCAGCCTCCTCCCTCTGTCCATCTTCCTGTGTCTCCCTCCCTCTCAGTCCCCCTCTCCCTCCCTCTGTGTCCCCCTCTCCCTCCCTCCGTGTGTCACCCTCTGTCACCTTGGCCCAGCTTCCTGGGCACACACTGTTAGCAGATCTTTGAGTGGCCCTTGGCCTGTTGATGTGAGTTTGTTTCTGATCTCCAGGCACCCATTTTGTCTGCTGTGTGTCTGTGCGCTGCTGCTGTGGTGGTGTGTGCTGCCACTCTTTCACACTGTTGGCTGTTCATTAGCTGCTGGCATGTGCAAAACAGTGCCTTCACCCCCATGTGTTGATGCAAGGCGTCCGCCATTTGCTGGCAAGTCATTCCTGTGTTGGGACACAGTGTTTGTCTGGCTGTGACCTAGGCCATATGGGCAGAGGGCATTGTTGTCTGCTTTGGAGTCGCACTATGTGATTCTTGGTGCCCACACTCCCGCCATCCGGGTTACCGTGTCATGTGTTGTTGTCTTCTGTGGCCTGTGACTTGACATTGTCCAGCTGGGTGCATGGGGCATGGTGGCAGCAGTGGCATGTGCCTGCTCATGGAGTGTGGTTGAGTAATGCGATGGCTTGTGGTGTTTGCGTGCCTGTTATTAATTTTGGTTGTGGTTGCAGTTCCCCCCATGTGAGGTGCGTTGTTTGTGTACTCACCCGGGTCTCGGAGTCCTTCTACTCCTTCAACTGCCTCCACCGGCAGTATGGCCATCACCCTCTCCTCCCAGGGATGGTACTGTACGGGTCTGCGGGAGGGCCCTCCTCCGGTGGCGTTGGCCTGGTCGTGTTCCTCCTGTCTCTTGGCTCTGACCCTCCTCCGCAGATCGTACCACCTGTTCTGGCAATCCTGCTTGGTCCTCCTGGTGTCCGCAACAGCATTCACAGCATCGACGATGGTCTGCCACATGGCTGTTTTGGCTGCCTGGCTGGTGCTTCTGACCAATGTTCCAAAGATCTGTGGCTCGACTCTGAGGATTTGATCAACAAGGACCTCCAACTCTCGGTGACTGAACTTTGGATTCTTGGTAGTGGGCATGGTGAGGGGTGTGGGTGGGGATGGTGTGGGTGTGGGGGGTGTGTGGATGTTGGTGGGGGGTGTGGATGGTTGTGTGTGTGTGTGAATGTGATGAGAGGGTGTTTGTGAGGGTGGTCGTGTGAAGGTGTGCAAGTGTAAGATGTGGTGTCGCTTGTAGTCTGGTTCTGTGGTGTCTGGCAGCAGTGGGTCTGTTGCAAAGGCTCATGGTTTGTGTGTGTGGGCCCTTTTTATTGGTCCATGGGTGGGTGTGGCAGTGTTTGAATTTTGGGTGGGTGTGTTATAAGGAGTGGTGGTGTATTGGGCCTCTGTTTGTTTTTGACAGTTGCAGGTCAGTGATTGTGTTATTTTAGTGGTTGTTGGCCATGTTTAGTGGCTGTGTGCCTTTCGAATGGTGTATTGTTGAGTTGTTTTGTTTTGTCCTTGTTGTGTACGTGCGTTTTGAGCGTGTGTACGGTGTGTACATGGGCCATTTGGTTGTACGATTTGGTCCTTGTGTGTGGCTTTGTACGACTCGTACATGCGGTTGTGATGTTGGGGCATGGGGTGCGCTCCGTACTTAGGAGGTTGTGTTGGGGGTGCGCCAGGAACGTACTGGGGTGGGGGTACGACTGGAACGTACTGGGGTGTACATAGACGGTGGTACGACACGTACAGGGGTGGGGGGGTGTACATTGACGGTGGTACGACACGTACTGGGGTGGGGGTACGACTGGAACGTACTGGGGTGTACATAGACGGTGGTACGACACGTACAGGGGTGGGGGGGTGTACATAGACGGTGGTACGACACGTACAGGGGTGGGGGGTGTACATTGACGGTGGTACGACACGTACAGGGGTGGGGGGGTGTACATTGACGGTGGTACGACACGTACTGGGGTGGGGGGGTGTACATTGACGGTGGTACGACACGTACAGGGGTGGGGGGGTGTACATTGACGGTGGTACGACACGTACTGGGGTGGGGGTACAACTGGAACGTACTGGGGTGTACATAGACGGTGGTACGACACGTACAGGGGTGGGGGGTGTACATTGACGGTGGTACGACACGTACAGGGGTGGGGGGGTGTACATTGACAGTGGTACGACACGTACTGGGGTGGGGGTACGACTGGAACGTACTGGGGTGTAGGTAGACGGGGCTGTGACACGTACTGGGGTGGGGGTGTGGCTCGAACGTACTGGGGTGTAGGTACACGGGGGGTACGACACGTACTGGGGTGGGGGTGCGACTGGAACGTACTGGGGTGTAGGTAGACGGGGCTATGACGCGTACTGGGGTGGGGGTTCGACTGGAACGTACTGGGGTGTACATGGACGGTGGTACGACACGTACTGGGGTGGGGGGGTGTACATTGACGGTGGTACGACACGTACTGGGGTGGGGGTGCGACTGGAACGTACTGGGGTGTAGGTAGACGGGGCTATGACGCGTACTGGGGTGGGGGTTCGACTGGAACGTACTGGGGTGTACATGGACGGTGGTACGACACGTACAGGGGTGGGGGGTGTACATTGACGGTGGTACGACACGTACAGGGGTGGGGGGGTGTACATTGACGGTGGTACGACACGTACAGGGGTGGGGGGGTGTACATTGACGGTGGTACGACACGTACAGGGGTGGGGGGGTGTACATTGACGGTGGTACGACACGTACTGGGGTGGGGGTACGACTGGAACGTACTGGGGTGTAGGTAGACGGGGCTGTGACACGTACTGGGGTGGGGTGTGGCTCGAACGTACTGGGGTGTAGGTACACGGGGGGTACGACACGTACTGGGGTGGTGGTGCGACTGGAACGTACTGGGGTGTACATAGACGGTGGTACGACACGTACAGGGGTGGGGGGGGTTTACATTGACGGTGGTACGACACGTACTGGGGTGGGGGTACGACTGGAACGTACTGGGGTGTACATAGACGGGTGGGGGTATACATATACGGGGGGTACGTGTCGGACGTACGGGGGCTGGGGGGAGTGTTGGGCGCGTATGCGGGCACATGTCTCCATGGTTGCTATTGGTGTTCGGTGCGGACGGTGTTTTTTCCATACGGTTGTAGGCTCGGACGCACGGGATGGATCGTGATTCCTCGGTCGGACTTGGCTTTTTACGTTTGTAAGGTAAATCGTCCGAGGACGTGTCGGACACATTTTCCGACCCGAGGACGTGTGGGGAATGATTCCCAGTGCGGTTCGTATGGACTTTTTACCATGCGAATCGTGATTGCCAGTTCGTACGGCACTTGTACGATTCGTACGGTAAAAAGACCCGATACGAGTCGTACGGGGACATTTTTTACCGGATCGTGATCGGCACCTAGGTGTTCCGGTGGGTGCGGCGCTTTGATGAAGTAGGTGGTCTCTTGCAACTGCACAATCTACCCTAAAAACCTTCTCATGTTACCGGATGGTAACGTTTTGATCATTGTCTCTTGCAGTGTGTGACTACAAGCGCGCATCCCCCTCCCTGGGTCCATGGTGTGAGGCTGACTTTAGCCATTAGTAAGTCTTTTGGGTGAATGAGTGCTGATATAAGACATGATTATGACTAAGCCTTAGAAGAACTTGTTTGTCCTCTGTTGATTCCCACTGGTGCCCTGAGAGGTTCGGCATTATTGGAGTTCTTTGTTTATGAGAAATCGGCCTTTTAGGCCAACAAATATATTTCTAAATAAGAGAAAGTGCAATAGTTGCGAATTCCGTTCAGAAATGGAACGAATGTAACGCACACTGCTAAAGACTGATAGCTTTCTGCACACAACAGTAGTTCCTGATTATTTCTCAATGAAATTCCGTGTGCACTAATTAAGGTTTTACTAGATGAAAGGGGTTTCCTTGCGAATGAAAACATGTAAATCCTCTCTAAATCCACGAAGCAATGTTCTTTTTACGTTGTATGCTGTCTCTGTTTATTTTCACAGACACCTCCTTCTCTTCAGAAATGCTGAAGATCCTCCGGTAACAAGAACCGTGAGTCTTTAGGTAACAAAGCTGCCAACGGTTGGGTGCACCTTAGCGTGTGCATACCACCGGGGTAGCACGGTCCTGACGAATGCCTGTTGAAACAACTATCTATGGCAGAAACATGTTGACCAGATTTTATTCATCTCACTACTAGGGTTAACTAACCAAAAATTTGGTATTTAGTTATTATACCCTTTTTAACTAATGCCAGGTTTGCCACAATAAAGGTTTTTGGTTGTAACCTGACATTTTTTACACTCACTTTGCACATCACCTGCACTATCACACTTGACACACCAACCACCCGCTCCGCTGTAATCAGGCGTTGTAGCACACCGGGGAGGTGCTAGACCTCCCTGGTGGGAGTCCAATGATGAAGCATGTCACCAACTAGGTTGGTGAGTGAGGACTCTTTTAACAAATTTTGATTGCTTTGTGGTAATATAGGTTCTTTTCCCTTTTCCTTTCAGTAATAATTGTCCCATACTCTTTTGTTGTTTATTATTATTGCTTTATTATACATAGTACATTCTTGAGATTCCCTTGATGCGCGGGGGAAATATCCCCTGAAGCCCCGGCTCAGATCCGATCCCACACATGGTTACAGTAGAGGTTCCCACCCTACCCGCAGTGGGAGATGGCTATCGCGCAGCAGGGAATTCCGCTAATTCCCGGGGGTGTGTGCAACCGGCCGGGTCTCAGGGGGTAGGGGCTTTGATCTACTGTAATCCCTTTGATGCGGGGTGTTTCCCTTACAGTAGGGGTAATAAACTGCATCCGCAGGGCTAGGTGATGGCCTGGGACCAGTTCGGACAATGGGGCGCAGAGGAAGGGGGTTATCAAAGGAGAGGCATGACCATGTATGGGTTGTCGGTCGGAAGTGGTTCCGTAGCAGGGTCGCGCAGAAGGAGAGGGTTTATGGCCTGTATGAGAGAGCGGGGGTGGCCGGCGCACGGGGGATGCTCGCAGCGCCGGGGGAAAGCGCTGGCGATCGAGAGTGAGCGGGGAGAGAGAGTGGGGTGCCTAAAATGGCGACCGTACATTTGCTATGCGTGGCGCTGGGGAGAGGCAAGATGGCGCAGATAATGTTCAGTTTGCAAGCTAAATTTCCACAGTACCATATAACACGATCGCCGTGCCCGGCCACACGAGCACCGCACCAGATTAACCCTTGAGGAGCGGGGGGGATTAGTAATACCCGTAATCGCGTGATGTGGACAGTGCATGTCTTGGTATCATGTGTCCGCCTTATAGGAAGCCTGCAATTACATGATGAATAGTTATATCGCGCGAACTTGACCGGAAGGCATTGGAGCACTTTAACATGAGCACCGTATTTATATTACCTCTTCAGGCAGGGGGTGTTTACGACATTCATACCATATTACCCGCTCCCCGACCGAACCGCACGAGTACCGCACCAGATTCTCCATTGAGGTGCGGGGGGGTTTATTAATGCCCGTAATCGCGTATGTGAAAATTGCATGCACTTGTATTATTTATCTGCCTTATAGGAAGCCAGCAATACATGTTGCATAATTATATAGCGCAAGCTGAAGGTGTTGGAGCGCCTTACCTGAGCACCTTATTTACATTACACATTCAAGCACGGGGAGCTTACAAGATTCGTATCATACTAAACGATCCCCGTGCCAGGTCCATTGCGCCTGCCGCACGCAGCCCACTGCATGCCCCCCCACCCTCAACGGCAGCGTAGCCGACGGGAGGGGGGGCGATAACCTTAACCAGGGAGCGCCACATGTGTTGCACCTCCCGCAATCAGCGGGGACCCAGGCAGCTCCCAGCCGTGCAGTGCTGGTGTTTTGGGGCCGTGAACCCACGCTAGTCTCCTACGTGCTCGAGTATATGGGAGCAAAATCTTGCGAGCAATGCATGCACTGGTATCATGGATCTGCCTATATAGGCAGCCCGCAATTACATGTTGCATATTTATATAGCGCGAGATCGACCTGAAGGTATTGGAGCGCTTTACATGAGTGCCCTATTTACGTTACACATCCAGGCACTGGGCGCTTAATTCAAAATACAATATTACGTGATCGAGTGTACCAGATAACACGAGCACCGCACCCGATTATCCAGTGAGGTGCGGGGGGTATAGTAATGGCCGAATGCGGACGCAACCCCGCGTGCCGGAACTGGTTACCCTAAAACAACAGCCAACTCACAGGTTACCACGCCTACCCCTTGCCCCCGCTCTCCCCATCCGCGTGGAATACCGAAATTCCTTCAAACCTGTACTGTGCGCGAAAACCCTAAAGCGCCGGGCACTAGCACCGCCCATTCCGGAGCCGGGGGTGTCATACTGGCCGAAATCACCGAGGATGGGGCGCACCACGAATGCAGATGGAGCTGGAGCTCCCCACCGTGTCACACAATTGCCTGCATTGTCACCGTCTGTACATTAATCATTCAGGGACGGGGTAACAGGTGCTAGACGCGCCACTATGCTCAAGTGATTTGCCCCTGATTACAGGATATAACTCACTGCCCGGAAGTGAAAATGCACTGTACCCGCGCTGTCCCAAAGGGGGGGGGGGCAAGTTAAATGGTGACGCGACCACGAGGCTCGCAGCCTGCTTTCCCAACATAGGGTGGCAGGCACAAATTTGTGTTCATTTCGACTATGAAGCAACTACGCTTATCTCCTTCATAATGAGGACAACATGTACAACGCATGCCCCCCCCCCCCATACATCAATCCTCCTAGTGCAATCAAGATTGTGCGCTTTAAACCATCACCCTGCATAGGATTGCTGAACCAGGAAGGGGGGGGGGGTTGCCGGGATAAACGATCCGCGAGATCCCATGCCGGTGACCCGACCGCGAGGCTCCCAACTTTCGTCCTGCCGCCCAGACCACGAGGGGTTAAATGATAATAATAAACCACATTTGTGGAACATCACCGGTAAGGTTTTCTAGGCGCTGGGGGCAGTTTGGGAAGAGTACGCAAGGTATTGCCCAGAGTCACAGACGCACTGTGAGATTCCGGCGTGGGTCGCCCTGGCCGCGGGGCCACACCTCATCTCAATGATCCGGCCCAGTAAGGTGACCCGACCACGAGGCTCGCACACGCTTTCCCGTACTTCGGCAGCAGCGCAGCCGCGGACCACATCCTCCATGCCCACCCGGTCCCAACTCGGCGCCAAGGGGGATTTAAATTAGTGACTTGCCCAGGAACACTGGATGATGAGCCCCCCTCCCCGCCCCAGGCTCGCAGCCTGCATCGCCGCGCCCCTGGCAGCAGCGCAGCAGACGGCCCAAGGCCCCACTAGTTTCCTGCATCGGAGGCGGCAGCGCAGCCGACGGACTATATCCTCTCCCCTCATTGCGAACACATCTATATCACAGGCAGATTATGGAGAGCGCGCCTAGGGTTCACTCCAAGCACCAACCCGTGTAAGAAAGATAGAAGCTTTTCACTGGGTAGGACTCTACGTCAGGGGTGATGGTGTGATACAAGGCGGGAGAATGAAGTGCGACACTCTAGCTCCCCTCCAGCTCGGAGTGATAGGTTCACTTGCCAAGGTTAGACATTCGAGACACTGCCAGGCTAACAGGCTGCGCGGCTCAGCTTCCAATGAACAATCCCATTCAGTTGGGGCACGCGCCTCCCCGCCCCCCAGGGGAAAAAGACCATGAGCCACAGCCCCCATGAATGACCGCTCTGAAAGGCTTATCAACATCCGCCGTCAGCACCGCCGTGTTTTCGATGTCCGCGTTCATGGAACGCTGCCCGGGAACCCGTTCACGGTGTAGACTGGCACGAGGCACACTTAAGCAGAATGCCATGGGCATAATACCCCGACCCGTTTGTTGTCGTGCTTGTGGATTAGTTGTTCTAAAACGATAAAGATTTACCCCGATATTGTTTTTACTTTCGAAGTATTTCTTTTACCTCGCACTGAATATAATAGAGCATAGTGCAGGCGAAAGC
This sequence comes from Triturus cristatus, assembly GCF_964204655.1. Taxonomy (NCBI): domain Eukaryota; kingdom Metazoa; phylum Chordata; class Amphibia; order Caudata; family Salamandridae; genus Triturus; species Triturus cristatus. The sequence goes on from NC_140588.1 coordinate 1,049,596,873, forward strand.
AAGCCAGGCTCATTAAACTAATGGGCAAACCGGGGTGTGTCTTAAGGAGCCTATCAATTACCTCTCGGCGCTCAAGCCGGGGGTCTGGTCGAAGGTGTACCCAAGTTGAGGGAAGTGAGTGGATGCCAGGCTGGAGGACTCCGGCACTGACTGATGCCCGTGCCCACTGGGGACCTCGCTCAGCAGGAGGGGGGAGGCTCTGTCCTGGACCCGAGCGACAGAAAAGTAGCTTAGGGTCATTTCACGCCACTTTTGATGTGATCTGAATGGCCCGTGGATGTGGGGAAGGCAGGACTTCTTTGGGCTAGCATCGACCGGCTCTTCGAGGCGCCGGGGGTGCGGGCATCGCTCCCGGGGAAAATAAATGGGGGGTGCGGGCATCGATCCCGCTACTTTTCGCGCGCTGATCAGGTGCTCTAAAATCGGGTCTATGTCCCCTGCTACGCTGATCGGTGCCGCCGGCGGAACGCGTCATCGCCCTCTAAGGTCGCCACCCTCGCCCTAATCTTGCGCCCCGCCCTAATCTTGCGCCCCCCCCCCGCCCGTGGCCATCCTTGCCACAGGGCCCTGTCGACCTGGTACTGCCCAGGGACAGGGCCGGGGCGGAGTGGGTGCTGCAAGACTCACCAGACAGAAGCGTAGAGGCGACGACAATCAACAGTGTCGCGGGGGCCGGAGGCGCACGAGGACGGCGCAGACGACGGACCGATGCAGAAAGGCGAGGTGGGCGACAAAGAGGTCGCCAGTGAGGGTGGGGGAAGGCTAAATAGCCTCCCCCTCATACCTGGGCCCTGAAGTGACGCGCATTGCACGTCACTTCCGGCCCTGACACGGAGGGGGGCACCAGTCTGTGTCCCTGCCCCCCCCCCGAAGGAGGGAGTGGGGAGGGGTGACCGGGGCCCCGGGGCCACTAAGGCGCCGACCGCCGAGTGGCCCCCTGCGGGGGCCGTGGTCAGCGGCAAATACCTGGTTTGTGGTACTCTGAGAAGAGTAAATCATCTGCGCAGGATCACTGGACGTTGAGCCGCTCCCAAGTCGGCAGCTCTGGGCATAGGGCCACATCGCTTCCCCTTTGGTCCCAGCTGTTGCCTACTGTTGCCTAGCGGGCCCCATTGACTAACTCGCAACTCCTAAACATCATCCAGCATCCGGAGGCAGCGTCCTCCCTCGCGAGCATTACACCTGCCATCCAGCCTTTCTGTCCCCGCCGCATGAAGTACCGATCATTTACCCATCCAAGGGGCATATTATCAAGAACGGCGTTAAAATTATCGCCGCTTTAGCGGCAGAAAATTGCCTAAAGCGGCGATAATGGACTTGATAATATGCCCTTGAGAATTCCAATAGAAGCCCATGTTGACACCAGAACCTGGGCTTCTATTGGAATTCCCAAACTTTGTCCGGAGTTTGGCTTCTTAGACCGATGACTGGCACAAAATGCTGCTCTACTAAAACTTTGGTTTAAATCAATGAAAGCTGAAAAAGGCACCTTTAAGTATCGTCCTGGCCAGGAGGTTGCTCTCTCCAAATCCAGTCTTCGGAGTCTTACCATTCAGACAACACTCCTTGATGTAGAGATGATTCTGCCATTGAACTTTTCTTATCATACTTAGGGCTTCCACTATGCTGGGAAACCAAACTCAAATGTTTCAGTCTGCGTTTTAGTCTCTTTGGCATAGGCAAAATAGCTCAAAATGGAAATATGGTGCAGCCGATGCAGCCTGCAACCCTCACCCATGTGTCGAGGAATCATTTGCGCGTCTTATTTGAGTGTGTCCAGCTTTTCTTTGGGAGAGAAAGAAATTTTTAGGACAACCGTTCCGCGAATCGAACTTAAAGACCTACTCAAATGGCACACTGCACTGCCTCCAATGCAGGCTAACAAGCAGATCTGTAAAGTTTATGGCTACATTTTCGGCGATTGCACCCCACACATGGAACTCTCTTCCCCCTAAAATCAGATTCGCCCCCAACTATGCGAGGTTCAGGAAACACCTAAAAACCTTTCTATTTAAACAAGCACATGGCAAATTCCCCTGATAGCGTCCCGCCTACTTATTACCTTAGCGCCAAGAAACCTACCTAGTGTATGGGCGCTACACAAATTCGGAGTAACATAGCATTATGGCGAAAGCATTGACTAAACAGCATGTCAACCAAATTGTGGCCTGCAATGTGACGCTCCAGGAGCCAACTGTGCAGACAGTAATCTCACCGTCCTTGAGACATTGACTACATTTTTTATGGTAGAGACATGTTTTCGGTTAATTTTTCCTAAAGCCCATTAGCGTACATAATGCGTACATTTCATGCTAATCAATTTTATTTGCCAATATTTATTTTATTATTTGTGTATTATCATGGTTGCTTTTATCTGAATGAGTATTTACTTTGGAATCAGTTTTAATTAACTTCCATATAAAGAATATAATATTCCTGGTATCACCTTGAGCAATTTTTGAGGGACTGAGCAAATATGAATTTAAAGTAGGGGTGCGTGACTCACGGTGACTGTTGACTGCAGCACCCTCCCCCCTACCCTCTCCCCCCGCCCCCATTGTTCTGAGAAACCCCCTAAGGTTTTTTGAAAACCACATCTAGTTATGTGTATCTGCATATAATTTAAAAAATACACATAGTTACAGGGTCGGCTTTCGCACTGGTGGCGCCCTGTGCGACAATGTTTGTTGGCGCCCCCCCAATGACCACCTCCACCAAAGATTCCCTTACTACCACCTTTTGACAGTGCCCCTCAAGTCTCCATAACCACTGTCTCTTAGATTCATTTCGTTTTATAGCGCCACTCATTACAGTTTAATTTTTCAGAAAACTTTACATCACACACGCATTGCACTGAGACGATCAATCATTGCTGTGAAAATCAGTATATAGGAAATGTTACATAAGACAGAGGCCTACAAGGGGTAGGAGTCACATGTCATCCATACTGGTAGGCAGTATAGTTTAAGAGTTCTGGGACTGGAAAAGCACAAATTCAGAATTTAAAAATGTAACACCATTGTTAGGGATTTTCTTTAATAAAAAGAATTTATTTGTACCCAAATGAACACCTTTTGCAATATTAGGCCAACAACAGTCTGGACAAAAAATGTATAGCTCTAATATTTTCTATGCAGTTTGCATGCAGCTTTTGATGGCAGTTAATAGCTCACTGCTCTAGATTAAGATTTTAACTTATAAACTACAAGTACGTAAAGGATCTCTGACAAAACCGGTAACTCATTGACCTATTTATATTATATGCACTTTGTGATGTTAATGGGACACGTTTTTTGCAGCAGGCATGTTAACCCTCTGCCCTATCATCAGTCAAAACGTTCAGTAGACAAAGCTCCGGACTCTCTCCAGGAAGAACATTAATCACTGGAGTTGTCATTTTTATTGTGGGGACAAAGTACGCGGCAACAGGTGCTTTTAAAGTGATGAACATGGCGCCCCCACCCCAAGTCAGCGCCTGGAGCGGTGGCACCGATCGCACCGCCCTAGAGCCGGCCCTGCATCGTTACGAGACACAAGGCTTCTCGGCCCCACCATCCTCTGCCGCTCGGCGAGCCCTGTACTCTTGAGCTTACCAGAGTTATGTTTCTTTCACATTGACTTGATGTGGCTGTGACTGTGAGGTTCGGCTAACTCCCAATCAGGGGACTTGTGGGCATATTATCAAGGACAGCGTTAAAAATTATCGCCGGTTTAGTGGCAGAAAACTGCCGCTAAACGGGCGATAATGGGCTTGATAATATGCCCTATGGAATTCCCATAGAAGCCCATGTTCTGGTGTGAACATGGGATTCTATGGGAATTCTCCTTGTACAAGTCCTGTGTATATCAGTGGTTTTATACTGCACTGCTGTGACTCCACAGCTCTGCACGTGGTTCAGGTGATGCGTGTGTAGTTGACAGCTGGTATTTGGGAATAACCGCCTGACCCTGTTGGGTTGTGCATATTTCACATACAAAAGGGATCCGAGGTCTAATATGCAACCCTTGATATGAATTCAAGATAGTTGACTAATAGCAAATTTATGCCAATAGTGAATTAGTATAGGTAAGCGTGTGAGAGAGCGATACAAAAAATAGAAGACAACAGAAGGTGAAGCAAAACAGCTTGATCAAAGGATAATCAGCATCCCATCATTACACTCTGAAAGTGCCCAGTGTCATCATCTGGGGTACCAAACAACTCTTCTCAGAGACCTCATATTATATCGAGGCCATATGAATGAGTTGTATCCTCTTATCAAGAAACATCCAGAAAAAGAGGGAAAAATAGAAAATTATTGAGAGTGCAATGAAACAAACAAATATTTTTTGTATTTTACCAGTGTTCATAAAACAGAATACACAATTGACTTGCACTAGATATATGTATTTCTAAACTGTGCCCCATCAATCGTATTTCTATCTAAAAACAGTGTGAGAACAAAAAAAGGAGAAGAAAAGGCAGGTAAACAACGTTTGCTGCCCACTATTTGGTCGACATGTTTCAGCCTTCAGGAAGACTCTCCCTGGCTTTCTTCGGGACCTCATGAACAAAGTCCCTGATATGGACTTTGGGAAAGAAAATGGGTTACTACTATACCCTCGTGTAAGTTGTCCAATTCCTCAATGTGATTGCTGATGTTAACTGACATCTAAAAAACGAAAAAAATCAACAAAACAATAAATTACATTGGGAAGTGAAATCATACAGGTAATCACATGGGATATATTGCTTCAAAGCGTCTGTATCCTCATTCTTCTGAAAAACGCCTTAAAAGAATCATGCTTACCAAACATCATCTGAGGAAAAAGCCCCACCTCACTCGGCACCAGCTTAAGTCAAGGAAGAGGCCCCGCTCTGCAAGTAAACGTGAGCCAATAAATCAACCGGTCTCAAAACCTAAAGAACGGTACACTTCTCAAAAATGAAGAAGGATTATGAATGCTTGGCAACGTCCCACACTCTTATTAGTGATCGTGACCGGGAATTGTCAGCCGTGTTGCCATTTGGCATCTATTAAAAAACAACTTAGCTAGGTTTGGCATAAAGATGACTGAGCAAGACCTCATCTAAAATGACAGAAGCGGACTTGTCCACAAACAATATTCAAGGCAGGGGCTATTCGTGATTAAATAACTCCTAAACTAAACGAATCAAGGTAAAATTCTTGAAACCATAAGGATTCAAGCGAATATCTGCAATTTCAAATTATGACATGCAAATCACGAGCTGATTTAGAAACACAGAAAACCAGGCTTTTGAGCCGTACCTGTCCGTCGGTACCTCCGGCTGGGACTCGTACTGGGATGGAGGTACCAGACGTGACCGGATCGGCTGTTTTTATATCGAGTGGAAAAACTCAGCTGTCTAACATCAGCGAAGACCGCCGATCGAGTTTCCGGCGCGCTGAACATGACGTGTTGGAGAACTTCAATAGAACTACAAACAAACGTCTCGATAGCTGGTAATTGTAGTTTGAAACTGAAGCTGTATCTTTTTCAATAGAATAACTCGAAAAAAAAAAAAAAAAAAAAAACTTTATTGTGACGTACAACAAAATTCGGTATGCGCTAACTTCTGAGTTGCGCTTATTGCTACACTGCAACAGAGGGGGGGGGGTTGGGAAATTGATTATTAATGTTTGTTCACAGTGAGGATATATGATTTAGTGGAAATACATATGAAACGGCACACGTCTTATATGGAGTTATGTGTGCCGAAATAGAGACGAACTTCTAAACTCGAGAACAGGAAGAGCTTTCTCTAATCATAAACATTACAGAGTGTCTAGTGATGATGTAATAGACACTTAAGTTTATCCAGGGCCAGATACTGCCATTTATTCAGATCACATTTATGTCAACATGTTGTTTTTTTTATTTTTTATTTTTTACTTAACGACATCCATGGTATCGCGTCGTTAAGACCCTGGGCATCGCTGGACAATTTGAAAATCCATCGTTGCTCGCGTAGGAACAAGAAATTGGACACATCGCTCACATGTGATGGAATATAAGGTTTTTCAAGTACAGTCCAATTAAAGTCACCAGCATCATGGCCTTTTTCTACAAAGTGTTTAGTCAGTTTCGTGATGGTTTTTTTACATCTGAATGTACTTTTGTGTTCCTGCATCCGTAGTTTTACTTTCCTCGTTGTCATGCCGACGTACTGTAACGAACATGGACATGTAATAAGGTACACAAGGTTTTCACTGTTGCAGTTTGTAAAACTTTTTTGTACCCAAGGTTTGGTGGTACCAATGTTTACAGTTTTAGATGCTTGGGTTTGTGGGCAAACGGCACAGGTGCCGCATGGGTAATGGCCCTGAACTGGAGGTAAACCCCATAAGGTGGTATCTGAAACTTGCTTCTGATCACAAGGGCGAGTATGGACCAGTACATCTTTCAGATTAGTGCTTCTTTTCAAAGAAAACAGAGGGAGTGGTATCTTGTCAGAATCGCTGTTAAGAATTCGCCAGTGTTTACGAACACTTTTTTGGATCATGTTGGTTAAAGTACAGAAGGTAGTCACACACGTTAACCGCTCGAGTGGAAGTTTTTCCACCGGGGGTTCCAAAAGAGCATCCCGGTTGTTGTTGGATGCTCTTTTATACGCTTTTTTAATCAGTTTCTTAGGATACTCCTTCTCAAGAAGTTGCTGTTTCAAATTTGCAGAGTGTGTTTCAAATTTCTCACGGGTAGAACAATTCCTCCTAATACGGAGAAATTGTCCATAAGGCAGGTTCTCATGGAGAGATTTGGGGTGTTGGCTGTCAAAACGGAGTAGTGAATTTCGTGCCATGGGTTTGCGGTACAGTTCGCTTTGTAGACCCGTGGGAGTGACAAAAATAGACAGGACTAAAAAAGTTATCCTGTCTTTGCCTACTTCCACTGTGAATCTTAGGAATTCATTTCTAGTGTTAAGCCACTCTTTGAATGCAGTGATAGACTCCAAACTCCCGCGCCACACAGTTAACACATCATCGATATACCGCTTCCAGAAGCGGATCGATGTGAAAAACGGATTGGAAGTGGTCAAAATGTGCTCTTGCTCAAAAGTGTGGACGTAGAGATTCGCCAAGCTCGGCGCAAAAATACTCCCCATACTGGTCCCGGAGGTTTGTAGATAAATAGTTTCCTCATATTTGAAAATTTTTTCTTTCATAGCCAATTGGGCCAGGGACATTATGAATGGGACTGGTGTTATAGAGTCTAAGGTAGCTTTAACCAAAATGTCATTAATGGTATCTAGAGTTTCATCTTGCGGTATTGACGTGTAAAGAGACTCAACGTCAAAGGACACTAAATAGTCAAGGTTTTGATCAAAATCAATCTCAGGTAGTAAACGCAAGACATCTTTCGTGTCCTGTAGAAATGTCGGCATGGTCTTCACTATGGGCCGTAGAAAATGGTCTAAATTTGCTATTAGTCAACTATCTTGAATTCATATCAAGGGTTGCATATTAGACCTCGGATCCCTTTTGTATTTTGAAATATTTAGGAAGGGGGTTTAGGAATCCTCGTAGGTCTTTAAACATTTGCCCTCAGACCCGATTTGTTTTGTTTGTTCTTGTACGGCCATTGGCTGCGGGTCTTTTCAATTATAAAGAACAGATTCTTTGAACTGTTTAAAAAACCATGGCAGAATTTAGCGGTTTGGCATATGATGATGCAACTCTCCAATCCATTTTGGATTCCACACCCAGCATTATTGATAGAACATCTAACGTAGAAACACCTACTGAGAACGATTGGAATAAAGTTCTCTTTTTGAAAAAATCGCATTCTCGTACGCTCATTCATGGAGCCATAATGGCAGAGTACCTGCGAGGTAATTGTGCTCCTCCAGGGTTAATTGTCACAAATGTTCCCCGCCTTTTTCTTCAAGATAAAACCTTTTTAAAAGATTGGTCTTTAATTGCATGGCGATGCACTCGTGATTGGTTAATCCTTATAATATGCACAGCCAAACGGATAGCAGACACTATTCTTGTCGAAATCCAATTACTTGAGGCCCAAATAAAGACAACGATCACAGCCACCCTGTTCAAAAGACATCAGGAAGAGTCGAATAAAACAAATAAAGAGTTCAAAGATAACATCTTACTCACTAAGATCGACAAGTTTAAGAAAGACTTGTCACGTTTCAAACACGAGGTAGTTTATCCTTATACCAGTGATGACTACTCTCCTCCTGAATTCAATAGGAAAGGGCGACGCTATGGTTCTTCTTATTCAGGTTCAAGCTCTGAGGGAAATTCAGATGAAGGAGAAGCACCCACGGACAACCGCCAACACTTTCGTGGGAGGGGACGTGGGAGGTTTAGTAGACCCAACTGGCAAGGAGGACCACAGGCATCACATTTTCAACAATGGTGGCCACCGACTCCTTGGGGTTTTCCACCCGCACATTTCCAACCCCCTACACCTCATTTCCCGATGCATTGTCCACCTCAGTTCCCGCCAAATCAGGAATTATATCCCAATCAACCTTTTTTAGGATTTGGCCAAAGGAGACCAAGAGGCAAACGCAGAAACGCACCGAACCAGGTACACTGGGAACAACCAACAACATCACACATGGGCACCAGGAGCCAAACGAAAAAGAATGCACAACCAGGGACCAGTGCAGAGTAAATTTAGTAGTTAATCTCAGCCAAAGAGAACTCACAGAAGAGGAAACCCTAGTCCTCAACAAAGGTCTGGGTTTTGTTGAAACAAATTCTGGCGATCCCTTCCAAGTGAACTGCGAATTAGCACAGTTCTTTCGGAAAATTCGCCTTTTCTACTTTTTTCGCGATAAAGATTCCACTTCAGGACAAATTGAGGTTGAGGACAAGAATACAGGTCTAAAGAAACGCTCCTCCTTCAATCCCCCTATCACCGGAGTTCCTCACAAAGTACTCACTTTTGAAAAAGCAGTACAACAAGAGGTAACAAGTCTCTGTAAAACCCAGAAATCTCAATATCATAATCTATCTAGAACAGAACAGAATGCACTTCAGACACTAATGAAAGACCATAAAATAACAATTAAGCCCGCCGACAAAGGCGGAGCCATTGTTATCCAAGACACGACAGCATACAGAGATGAGTGTATGCGCCAGTTGTCAGACAGGCGCGCTTATCGCCCTTTAAAAGAGGATCCCACTGAACGGATTAAAAAGACCATTGATAATCTTGTTGAAGAAGGCATTACGGAAGGCTGGATTACTACACAAGAAGGGGCTTTTTTGCACACCAATCATCCAGTGATGCCGTATTTTTACTGTTTGCCTAAAATACATAAGCCACACAGACCACCACCGGGTAGACCTATAATATCAGGTATTGGGTCACTTTTGGAGCCCCTCTCTACTTTCGTAGACCATTTTCTACGGCCCATAGTGAAGACCATGCCGACATTTCTACAGGACACGAAAGATGTCTTGCGTTTACTACCTGAGATTGATTTTGATCAAAACCTTGACTATTTAGTGTCCTTTGACGTTGAGTCTCTTTACACGTCAATACCGCAAGATGAAACTCTAGATACCATTAATGACATTTTGGTTAAAGCTACCTTAGACTCTATAACACCAGTCCCATTCATAATGTCCCTGGCCCAATTGGCTATGAAAGAAAATTTTTTCAAATATGAGGAAACTATTTATCTACAAACCTCCGGGACCAGTATGGGGAGTATTTTTGCGCCGAGCTTGGCGAATCTCTACGTCCACACTTTTGAGCAAGAGCACATTTTGACCACTTCCAATCCGTTTTTCACATCGATCCGCTTCTGGAAGCGGTATATCGATGATGTGTTAACTGTGTGGCGCGGGAGTTTGGAGTCTATCACTGCATTCAAAGAGTGGCTTAACACTAGAAATGAATTCCTAAGATTCACAGTGGAAGTAGGCAAAGACAGGATAACTTTTTTAGACCTGTCTATTTTTGTCACTCCCACGGGTCTACAAAGCGAACTGTACCGCAAACCCATGGCACGAAATTCACTACTCCGTTTTGACAGCCAACACCCCAAATCTCTCCGTGAGAACCTGCCTTACGGACAATTTCTCCGTATTAGGAGGAATTGTTCTACCCGTGAGAAATTTGAAACACACTCTGCAAATTTGAAACAGCAACTTCTTGAGAAGGAGTATCCTAAGAAACTGATTAAAAAAGCGTATAAAAGAGCATCCAACAACAACCGGGATGCTCTTTTGGAACCCCCGGTGGAAAAACTTCCACTCGAGCGGTTAACGTGTGTGACTACCTTCTGTACTTTAACCAACATGATCCAAAAAAGTGTTCGTAAACACTGGCGAATTCTTAACAGCGATTCTGACAAGATACCACTCCCTCTGTTTTCTTTGAAAAGAAGCACTAATCTGAAAGATGTACTGGTCCATACTCGCCCTTGTGATCAGAAGCAAGTTTCAGATACCACCTTATGGGGTTTACCTCCAGTTCAGGGCCATTACCCATGCGGCACCTGTGCCGTTTGCCCACAAACCCAAGCATCTAAAACTGTAAACATTGGTACCACCAAACCTTGGGTACAAAAAAGTTTTACAAACTGCAACAGTGAAAACCTTGTGTACCTTATTACATGTCCATGTTCGTTACAGTACGTCGGCATGACAACGAGGAAAGTAAAACTACGGATGCAGGAACACAAAAGTACATTCAGATGTAAAAAAAACATCACGAAACTGACTAAACACTTTGTAGAAAAAGGCCATGATGCTGGTGACTTTAATTGGACTGTACTTGAAAAACCTTATATTCCATCACATGTGAGCGATGTGTCCAATTTCTTGTTCCTACGCGAGCAACGATGGATTTTCAAATTGTCCAGCGATGCCCAGGGTCTTAACGACGCGATACCATGGATGTCGTTAAGTAAAAAATAAAAAATAAAAAAAACAACATGTTGACATAAATGTGATCTGAATAAATGGCAGTATCTGGCCCTGGATAAACTTAAGTGTCTATTACATCATCACTAGACACTCTGTAATGTTTATGATTAGAGAAAGCTCTTCCTGTTCTCGAGTTTAGAAGTTCGTCTCTATTTCGGCACACATAACTCCATATAAGACGTGTGCCGTTTCATATGTATTTCCACTAAATCATATATCCTCACTGTGAACAAACATTAATAATCAATTTCCCAACCCCCCCTCTGTTGCAGTGTAGCAATAAGCGCAACTCAGAAGTTAGCGCATACCGAATTTTGTTGTACGTCACAATAAAGTTTTTTTTTTTTTTTTTTTTCTCGAGTTTTTCTATTGAAAAAGATACAGCTTCAGTTTCAAACTACAATTACCAGCTATCGAGACGTTTGTTTGTAGTTCTATTGAAGTTCTCCAACACGTCATGTTCAGCGCGCCGGAAACTCGATCGGCGGTCTTCGCTGATGTTAGACAGCTGAGTTTTTCCACTCGATATAAAAACAGCCGATCCGGTCACGTCTGGTACCTCCATCCCAGTACGAGTCCCAGCCGGAGGTACCGACGGACAGGTACGGCTCAAAAGCCTGGTTTTCTGTGTTTCTAAATCAGCTCGTGATTTGCATGTCATAATTTGAAATTGCAGATATTCGCTTGAATCCTTATGGTTTCAAGAATTTTACCTTGATTCGTTTAGTTTAGGAGTTATTTAATCACGAATAGCCCCTGCCTTGAATATTGTTTGTGGACAAGTCCGCTTCTGTCATTTTAGATGAGGTCTTGCTCAGTCATCTTTATGCCAAACCTAGCTAAGTTGTTTTTTAATAGATGCCAAATGGCAACACGGCTGACACGTCCCGGTCACGATCACTAATAAGAGTGTGGGACGTTGCCAAGCATTCATAATCCTTCTTCATTTTTGAGAAGTGTACCGTTCTTTAGGTTTTGAGACCGGTTGATTTATTGGCTCACGTTTACTTGCAGAGCGGGGCCTCTTCCTTGACTTAAGCTGGTGCCGAGTGAGGTGGGGCTTTTTCCTTAGATGATGTTTGGTAAGCATGATTCTTTTAAGGCGTTTTTCAGAAGAATGAGGATACAGACGCTTTGAAGCAATATATCCCATGTGATTACCTGTATGATTTCACTTCCCAATGTAATTTATTGTTTTGTTGATTTTTTTCGTTTTTTAGATGTCAGTTAACATCAGCAATCACATTGAGGAATTGGACAACTTACACGAGGGTATAGTAGTAACCCATTTTCTTTCCCAAAGTCCATATCAGGGACTTTGTTCATGAGGTCCCGAAGAAAGCCAGGGAGAGTCTTCCTGAAGGCTGAAACATGTCGACCAAATAGTGGGCAGCAAACGTTGTTTACCTGCCTTTTCTTCTCCTTTTTTTGTTCTCACACTGTTTTTAGATAGAAATACGATTGATGGGGCACAGTTTAGAAATACATATATCTAGTGCAAGTCAATTGTGTATTCTGTTTTATGAACACTGGTAAAATACAAAAAATATTTGTTTGTTTCATTGCACTCTCAATAATTTTCTATTTTTCCCTCTTTTTCTGGATGTTTCTTGATAAGAGGATACAACTCATTCATATGGCCTCGATATAATATGAGGTCTCTGAGAAGAGTTGTTTGGTACCCCAGATGATGACACTGGGCACTTTCAGAGTGTAATGATGAGATGCTGATTATCCTTTGATCAAGCTGTTTTGCTTCACCTTCTGTTGTCTTCTATTTTTTGTATCGCTCTCTCACACGCTTACCTATACTAATTCACTATTGGCATAAATTTTCTATTAGTCAACTATCTTGAATTCATATCAAGGGTTGCATATTAGACCTCGGATCCCTTTTGTATTTTGAAATATTTAGGAAGGGGGTTTAGGAATCCTCGTAGGTCTTTAAACATTTGCCCTCAGACCCTATTTGTTTTGTTTTTTCATATTTCACATATGCCAGCTGTATTCTCGGTGCATCGTTAATCATTTTTAGAATAAATGAGCCGCATTTCAAATGATGCTCTCAGAGGTCCGACCCGTGACAGAGTCACACGGTGGCTCAAGCATGCCTGCTATACGTAATAACATGTTAGCAGTGCCGACCATCACTGTGAGCGCTCAGCCCTGCTTTCCCTCCTCACCTGCCCTCTCTGCTCCAAGTGCTGTCACGGCTTTCCCTAGACGGTGGCAGCGGCTGTTATGGAGTTCTCTCCAGCTCACACACACTACCCCGTCCTGCGCTCTCAACTCTCAGCCCGTGCTTCCTTATCACGATAGGCACGCTCTGCTGTTCAAAGGGGAGTCCTGGGACAGTCGGATGGCAGTTGGTGCGGGAGAAATTCTCTGATAATTACGGATATTTATTGCCACCTCAGATAATTACTGCCACCAACTGCTGCTGTTGGTGGCAGTTACATTGATTTTCACTGGATTCGAGGCACAAGATGGCTGCCAACACTCCCTGGTTTGAAGTGTTGGCAGCCAATTAGAGCCAAGCTCAGGCTCGGAGGGTTAGGCTCCGCGCAGATATCAAAACCTTTTATTTTTTTAATATCTCAGGAACTACTGAACGGATTTACTCCATTTAAAACAAGCATTTGCAATGCAATAGGTCTCGCAGTTACACGAGTTAAAGCTATTGGCATTGTAAATGACAATGCCAATAGGCATTGTTATTTGCAATGTCAATAGCTCAAACTTGCGTAAATGCGAGGCCTAATGCATTGCAAATGCTTGTTACTAATTCCAGTCCCTTTTTCACCCTCTCGAGGTAAGCACGCGTCGTAAAAAAATAATCCTGCCACCCCTCCTCCCCCCACGAAAAAAAAGTACTGGCACATTCTGTCTGTCAATGCAGACATATTGCCGCTATTGCTGTTTAGCTTCGGCAAAAAAAGTTTAAAAAAAAATTAAAAAATTGCTTTCTGAGAATGCCGTATGGCTCATCCAAAAAAGCAAACCAAGCAATGCTGCAAAGACACGCAGACGCCATTAATCATGAGCAACTTCTGCATCAAGAAGCAACAACAGCCGAGAGGCACCGCACATGCAGATGTCAAGGAGGCAACAGTTGTTTGTTTTAATTTACATTATCAAGACGGAGGATGATCATCTTGGAGCAGTACATAAAAAAAATATTTAAAGTGCTGCACAGCATTTGTCTCTTTGGTAAATGAGGGGCTTGCAGGAAACTGCAGCTAACAGACCCACCAAAAAGGACATGGGGGCAACAGTAGAGTGGGGGGGGCAACAGTGGAGTTGGAGAGAGGCTTAAAGAAAGTGCCTAGATGCAGCAGTGAGCAGCGACGGTCAACAACAGTAAAGTGGAGGGATTAATGAGGGTTCAAAGGCAGGTCCAACTAGTGGCAGCAGCAACTATAGGGAGAGAAGCATGGAAGAAATAAGTGGAAGTTCCTGATTTGTTTTCAGACTTTGCGCAGAATGGTTTTTGAAGGGGCAATCCATTTGCAGCTCCACATCTGAGTAATTCTTACGCCGTACCAAAGAAAATAATATAGTGCTGAGGTGCTATTCTGTGCTGTACTATGCAGCACTATAATATGCAGAATATATTATGTACTTCCATTCAGGAACGGTGCTTTAAAAAAGGCAGTCTTTAAGCCCGACCTTTCCAGCTCCTGAAGAGACACAGAGGTGGAAGCGGGGGAGGTGGAGACATTCAGGCTGGCAAATGGTGATCATTTCGCGGCCGCTTTGATGTTCTCAGTGGCCGCGCGGCTCACTGAGAACATCAAAGCGGCCGCAAAATGATCACGCAGGCTGCCAAATGGTGCGCGCGCCCGGCGCACATGCACTGTATTTGGAGGCCTGCAAGCACTAGTTTGCACTTCCAAATCCCCTTGTTTCCAAAAGCTCTCGCGAGAGCAGCACTAAAGCGCTGGCTCAGGCGAGACCTAAAAAAGGGTCTCTTTCTAAAACAAGGGCTACCTTTTTGCCAAATTTGGTGTAATTCTGTTCAGCAGTTCAAGCTGTAGCCGTGTCTAAAGTTTCCTATGGAAAATACCATGGAGAAAACACGTTTTGGGATCCCCCTTTTTTCTTGGCCCCCGCCTGGCGAATCACTCCTCTCGATCAGGAGCTACATTGTAATTGGCTGTCAACACTCCAAACAAGGAAGTGTTGGCAGCCATCTTGTGCCCCGGTCGAACGAGGCACAAGAAAACAGAAAAACAAAGGCAAAAACAAGTAAAGGGGCAGGGTAAAAACACCCTGACCCCCTATGCCTGCTCAGGGGGTCCCACAAGGACCCCCAGGGCCCACAAAAGCATTTAAAAAAAAGAAAATCAGAAGAATACACGCTGGGTGCGCGGATCCATCCGCGAAAATGAAAAAAATGAAGCACGGACTCCCGCGCTTCGTTATTAATTAGACCCCGGGTGGGCCAAGTCCCAGGGGCATGTGCAAAAATAGTTGCGGGGGCCCATGGGGACCCCTGCAGCCCTGGGGACCACCACCCCATGGGGCTTTCTATAAATATTTGTGGGGGGAAACACAGCTCTCCCCGCAGCCCCGGGGACCACTACCCCCCGGGGCTTTAAAAAAAAAAATAATAGACCTGTTTGTTGGGGGGGGGGAACTCGAGCACCCTCCACACGCCCCCGGGGACCGCCACCTCCCCAGGGCACTAAGATTTAAATGTGGGGTTCTGTAATGGACCCCCGGCCCCGGGGACCACCACCTCCCCGGGGCATTGCAGTTCATGGCCCTGGGGACCGCCACCCCCCAGGGCTGGCTCCTGCAGTGTCCCGGGGTGCCCACCCCTGGGACACTGCTGTTTGCAATGACAGGGCGGGAACCTCGTGGCTCCCGCCCTGTCATTGCAAACTGCTTTGCTTCATTGAAGCGAGAGCAGGGAAACCTGCTCTCGCTTCAATGAAGCAAAGTTCTCTGCTCTCGCTCCAATGAGGCAAAGTAGATTGCTTTTCCTCATGTGGAGCTGCATGTTAGCAGCTTCCCGTGTGGAAAAGCAATGCCGGCTCCCGTAGGACGCAGGGAGCCGGCAGGGACCGTGGGGGAATTGGGGCTCCCCCCACGATACCCAACGTATCAGATAGGCCCCGGGGGATAGGGTCCCCGGGGCGAATAGAACTTAATTGTAGGAGCCGGTTGTTTTTACGGAAAAATAAGGAGTCAAATTCGCGCTGGGTGCGCGACTCCAAGCAAAAATATGATTTTTTAAAAATAAAAACATAGGTTATTTGTTAGGATATTGGGTGGCTCTAAAAAGAGCCCTTGTGTTTATTGGGAGATTTTTGTAGTTACATGTAAATTCCAATGCATAGTCTTAAGTTTTTGAGAAGGGCTCTGTTTCCCTTTTCTGTGAAATTTACACCATCAGTCCTGTAGATGCCGTCCATATTAAAATGCAGGTTGTTGTTGTATATGGACCCCATACTATGGTCTCTGAGATAAACAGAAACAGCTTTATTGACTTTTTTTCTAGCTTTCTCAATCTGTGGAAACACTTGATTGGACCTGTTCTATTTCTGTCTTTGGCATATGTTAGAGTACACAAAGGTAGTTTGGGGGAAAAGCAACATCAGTTCTGCAAAGGTGTCTTTCATTAGCATTTCCAGAGCTAACCCAGTCAATGTGCCTAGGTCATTGCCACCACAGTGCACAATCATGAGATCAGGTGGTTGGAGATGCAAAAAGGATTTAACCAATGGCATCAATTGGTGCCACTTTAATCCTCTCTGTCCAATCCAATTAATGTCTACATTTTGCAAAGCTAGATCTGTGTCAATACGTCTGCTTTCTGCATACCTTTTGCACCAGAAAATATAGCTGTGTCTGAGGTAGGCAGGTGGAAGAATAAAATCTGTCTAAAATGGTGGACAAGATGCTGTTTTTTAGAAAGTAGAGATTTGATTGGCTGTTTAACAACACCCTACATTCAAAAATAGGGTGCATTTTACTTTGTTTAGAGAGCATGTTTCTTATTGGTTATTAACAAATGTTGGAAAAGTACAGCAGAAAGGATAAGTGCAAGCATTGCAAAGCCAACCACTGTTGTCATTTGTAACATTGTATGGTGAACTTGTGACCTGGCAGCTAAGTTGAATGTTGCATGACCTGTTGCGATGGAAACTGACATTAAGGATAAGGGGTGAAGATGTCAGTTGAAAAGCATTATTCTCTATGACCAATGGAAATTCGTTTTTCAATTTGAAAAACATTGGGAAGCAATGCCATTTGTTGTTTATGTCTATATGTATGGAAACATAGAGGGAACATTTGCCAATACTGGTTCACCCTTGCAGAGTGTGTTGATCTACATTCTCTGTGTGAAAAAGAAAATCCTGAGTGAGTGTGTGAGATTTTTCATTCAACAGATTTATTTAAAGGTGAGTTACATATTTTTGAGGTTAATTTAAAAAAGATTTGACATTTTTATGAAACTGTGTTGTTTGAAATATATTATAAAATGCACAGATGTATATTGGGATTATTTTTATTGTACTTGAAGTTTGCTTAAAAAAACAGTATGTACGGTAATATATTTATTTGTGTTGGAAGATATAGTTGAATAAAGGCTCTTATTTACTATTAATTGGTCAAATGTGTACTAAGAAGGTGTATTTTCTAAAATATTGATATAAGGTGTAGTTTATTAGGCATGATTATTTCTTCTGTGTAAAAAGGTATAGTTTAATAATATTGCATTATTATAGATAGTGTGGTAAAATGAGGCACAATTGTGCTATTTGCAAGATGATCATATAAGGTGTTAATAATTATGAATCTGTTATTAGTTCGTACAGTTTTTGCAGTTTTAAAAATCCTTATAAAAAAAGTGTTCTTTATTACTGTTCTTCATTAAGTCTGTAGAGAGGTACAGTTTGATAAAGTTGCATATTTGTAGATTTAAAGAACAATATGTAGCTGCAAAGAAAGTCATTACATTTTATTCTTTCTGGTATGTAGTAGTTCGTACGTCATGAGTCAGGTATTTGTTTACATTATATTTATATTTGTATGAATTAATGACAGCTATCTAATATATTAGAGGACTGCAAAGGTGGTGAAAATGTGATTTTATAAGTGTATGAGAAGTGATTTTTTGGTTCTATAATGTGTGATTTCGTAGTTGGTATATAAGTAAATGTGCACAATCTATGCGGTGCCTTAGCCCCCTGCACACTGCTGATTCACTCCTGCAAAAATCCATACAGTAGCCATGCAGATAAGCAATCACACAGTCATTACCTGTCCAATCCTCCTATCATCCTGACAGCACCATGTCTGTATCTACTCTCTATGCTGAAACACAAGCACTTAAAAACTCACCCTTCTGTCAACTACCACCACGCTTACTATCTAGTCACTGTGCATACACCTATAGAATGCCTCAGGCATTAGGACACATAGTGCTACTGTGAAATGTGCACAATGTGTGCAGGCCTGTAACCCCCAGCAGACTACTGATTCACCCTTGCAATAAACCACGTAGTATTCATGTAGTGCCCCAATCAGCCTATCAGTCTCTGTCCACTCCTGCAATTATCCTGACAGAAGCATGTCCTTATCTAATCACTGTGCCAACACACAAGCACTTTAAAACTCACCCTCCTGTCAACTACCAGCGCTCTCACTATCTAGTCACTGTCCATATACCTGTAGAATGCCTCAGGCATTAAGACACATAGTGCTACAGGTAAATGTGTGCAATGTATGCAGGCTCCTAACCCCCTGCAGACTACTGATTCACCCTTGCAATAAGCCAGGTAGTATTCATGCAGTGCCCCAATCAGACTGCCACTCTCTGTCCACTCCTGCAATAATGCTGACAGAAACATGTCCTTATCTAATTTCTGTGCCAACACACGAGCACTTATAAACTCACCCTCCTGTCAACTAATACCACTCTTACTTTCTAGTCACTGTGCATACACCTATAGAATGCTTCAGGCATTAAGACACATAGTGTACAGTGAAATATGCGCAATGTATGCAGGCCTGTAACTCCCAGCAGACTACTAATTCACCCTTGCAATAAGCCAGGTAGTATTCATGTAGTGCCTTAATCAGCCTATCAGTCTCTGTCCACTCCTGCAATTATCCTGACAGACGCATGTCCTTATCTAATCGCTGTGCCAACACACAAGCACTTAAAAACGCACCCTCCTGTCAACTACCAGCACTCTCACTATCTAGTCACTATCCATACAGCTGTAGAATGTGTCAGGCAATAAGACACTTGGGGCCATATGTAGGTAATTTCTATTTACGTCTTCCTAAATACCGAATTTTACCGATTCGGTATTTAAGAATCGGTAAATAGAATGTAGGTAAACAATCAGTAAATTTTACCGATTCGGTAATATTCGTTATTACTGATTCGGTATTTACCGAATCGGTAATAAGGAATACCTTCCCATTAATTCCTATGGGCCTGGAGGCCCATAGGTATGAATGGGAAGCCATTTACTATTACCAATTCGGTAAATACTGAATCGGTAATAGGGGGAGCATATTCAAAGGTGGCAGGGTGTCACATTGACACCCTGTTGCACCCCTGAATCGTGCATGTGTGCACATGTGGTGCACATACATGCCCTAAGAGCATGTATGTCTGCCACATGGCACTTTTAACAAAGCACAAAAGTGCTTTTGGAAAGGTATTCGGTATTTACCACCAACTTGTAGTTGGTGGTAAATAACGAATCCTTAAACCAAAAATGCACTCACTTGAGTGCTCCCTACATAGGATTTAAGGATTCGGTAATTTACTGATTCCTTAAAATACCTAATCGGTAAATTACCGAATCCTTAAACCCAGCCTGCTACATCGCAAAGGGTTAAATACCGGTCGGTAACGGGAAATTTACAGATTTTCGGCCGTTACCGACCGGTATTAGCCCACCTACATATGGCCCATAGTGCTAAAGTGAAATGTGTGCAATGTATGCAGGCTCCTAACTCCCTGCAGACTACTGATTCACCCTTGCAATAAGCCAGGTAGTATTCATGTAGTGCCCCAATCAGCCTGTCACTATTTGTCCACTTCTGCAATCATGCTGACATAACCATATCCTTATCTAATGTCTGTGCCAACATACAAGCACTTATAATCTCTTTCTGCAGTCAATGACAAGCAGCGTAACTTTCCAGTCACTATCCATGCACTTGTAGAGCGACTCGGGCATTAAGACAAGCAGTGCTACAGTCAAATGTGCGCGATCTATTCAGGCCTCTAACCACCAGCAGATCACTGATACACCCTTGGAATAAGCCACGTAGTATTCATGCAGTGCCCCAATCAGACTGTCACTCTCTGTCCACTCCTGCAATCATCCTGACAGAAGCATGTCCTTATCTAATTTCTCTGCCAACACACAAGCACTTAAAAACTCACCCTCCTGTCAACTACCAGCACTCTCACTATCTAGTCACTGTCCATACACCTGTAGAATGCCTCAGGCATTAAGACACATAGTGCTACAGTGAAATGTGTGCAATGTATGCAGGCCTGTAACCCCCAGCAGACTACTGATTCACCCTTGTAATAAACAAGGTAGTATTCATGCATTGCCCCAATCAGCCTATCAGTCTCTATCCACTCCTGCAATTATCCTGACAGAAGCATGTCCTTATCTAATCTCTGTGCAAACACACAAGCACTTAGAAAGTCTCTCTGCTGTCAACTACCAGCAGTATAACTATCCAGTCACTATCCATGCATTTGTAGAATGACTCTAGCATTAAGACAAGCGGTGGTACCGTCAAATATGCACAATGTATGCAGGCCTCTAACCCCCAGCAGACCACTGATTCATCCTTACAATAAGCCAGGTAGTATTTATTTAGTGCCCCAATCAGACTGTCACTCTGTGTCCACTCCTGCAATCATTCACACAGAATCATGTCCTTAACTAATCACTGTGCAGAAACACAAAGATTTAAAAATTCACCATTCTCTTTCATTGCAGAACTAAAATGATCCAGTCAGTACCTATGTACTCATATAATGACCCAGAAACTAATAAATGTATTACAATCATCTATACAGTATTGATCCACTCCTCTAAACACGTAAATACTAGTCATTCAGTTATGCAATTACCCAGTTAGTACCTGTGTCTTGCAATAAATGGATATTGATTTTAAAAGAAAACAATTAAATGATTTTTAGATACAATGTCTTTGTTTAGTAATACAATAGCATATTTTATAAATTTATTTTAATAAAATTATATATATATTTTTAAACAGATATTGCTCATCTTCAATAAAAAAAAAACTTACAATGACTAGAATAACACAAAAGAATAAAAAACAAACAAAGGAATATTATTTTAAGGATATATAACAGAAAAAATTTGAGGAACTTCAACATGTGGAAAAGCAAAAAATTCTTCCGGTAAGAGAACCAAAGAAACTTTCAAAGGCTGGAAACAGTGTGCATAATGTGAAAAGTAGAAAGAATGCCTCAATAACTATCAAGAATAAAAAGAAAAAAGAAGAAATTAATGGGAAAATATGTTCAGATAAATCAATGTATGGTAAAAGAAGAAAGAATCAGTATGAAGAAATTAGAAAGAGAATGTTTTACAATAGAGTTATCTTTAATTTGTTGAAAGATGTGAAGAAATATAACATAAGACCAGCATTTTATAAAAAGAAGAAACAGATTGAAACTATTCTTCAAAAGGCTTTCGAATTAAAAATGAAATTATTCATTTTATTATTCAACAGGATTCGAACACTGGATAAACCAGTACGTTTTATGAAAGCTAAAAGTAAAAAAAAGAGAATAATTAACAGAACTAACTTTTGTGATTTTTTTGGGGTGAATGGAAACACAGTTCAAGTTCAGAGCCTTTCTTTAATGAAGAAAGATATTTTCAAACCAATAGTTTATTGCATGCAGTTGATACCTCTGGTCGTGCTTATGAGGTTAAAAACGATTGTCCAATTGAAAAAGAAAAAATGGTTCCTAGAAGTGTTGAAGAAGTGGCAGCTGATGAAGTTCTAGGGACACGTACTAAAGCCCCAGTGTATTCTTGGGACTGTAGTAGTATATGCAGTATACGTCAGGAATCTATTGATATTTTTCGGAATTTCTTATGAGAGTATAGTAAAAAAAAGTCTTAAACTAAAGATTAAGATGTTGCAAGGACTAGATCCTTGCAGAGTGAGAAAAAAATATGGTTTGCAAGGTCATTCTCTGGCTTGTCTTTCTAGAAAAGTATGTCAAAGTGTTTTTAATCATTTTAGAATGTTAGCAGTACATCATTCTCAAATGCGGAAGTTAGTCAGATGATTGTATTCCGCAAAAAATCCAGCAATATTTTCAAATGAATTAAATAGTACGCTTGTGCATGGGTCAGTATCAGATGTAAAGAAAGTTTTTGATGAAATAGAGTTTCGTTACTTTGGTCCTGAAGAAGAGAGTAGACAAAGTGAGACATTGATAGAAGTAGGCATTGAAGACAATGTGGAAAAGATTAGTACAGAGAAATGTGAAGAATAAATTACAAAGTTTAAGGTAATTTCGTGTGAAAGGCCAAATTATACTTGTATTTGTTGTCGACGAACTCACTATAAGAATCAGACTAGGACTGTTGATCTGTATTTAAAAAGTGAAAAAGAATATAATGATAAGTGGAAGGAATTTGCAACTTATTTGTTGGTAGAGGATTGCTTTTATTTGGGTACTAATCAACGTATTTGTAAATATTGTTATAACAAATTAGAGGATAATAAAATGCCAGGAAGAGCTTTCCATAATGATCTGGATTTGGTACCTATTCCTCAAGAACTGATAGATTTAAACATGTATGAGTGTATTCTAATTCAATCAGTGCACCCGTTTCAGGCTATTGTTCGTATGAAGCCTAAAACAGGTAAATTGCCTCCCACAGATTTACAGAGAGGATTAGAAGGAAGAGTTGTATATTTACCTCTAGACTTAAAGAAAAATATTGAAACTATTGGTGTAGATAAAGAAGAAAGTGAACCCTTAATTATTCTTGTGAATGGCGTTCCTACTAAGAGTAAGAAAATCTGGCAGGAATTAGTGGATGTCAGGAAAGTGCAAAAGGCAACATTGTATCTTATAAAGAATAATGAATACTACAAAAATGTGTATGTGGCAGAAGAAGAAATACTTTTAGGGGATGATAGTGAAATGTCAAGTGGTCAAATTGAGAAAGTGGATATATCCAAAAGTGAAGAAATTTATGAACATTATAGTGTACATCCTTTACATTCTAAAGAAGTGTTGGGGAATACTATTGAATTATTCCAAATGAAGAAAGCGAAGGGGAATCCCTTGAGTGTTTGGGAAAAGAGTTTGGAAGCTCGTTGTTTTCCCCAGCTGTTCCCAACTGGAAAAGGTG
Source organism: Triturus cristatus (assembly GCF_964204655.1). NCBI lineage: Eukaryota > Metazoa > Chordata > Amphibia > Caudata > Salamandridae > Triturus > Triturus cristatus. Next base: position 1,049,620,184 of record NC_140588.1, read on the forward strand.
GACGATATGACGAACCATCAATACAGATTCCTGCATCAGAATATCGGACAACAAGATTGTATGCAGAAGATCCTAGATTTCGACAATGTATCCCATATATATTTCATCTTTTGTTTGAGAGTGACTTGTCTGGACTTTCATATGCAGTCAACCATATATTAAAAACAGGAGTACATCTTCGAAATGTTTCTGCAAAGGCATTTATGGAAAAAGTACGCCAGAGAGATGATCATTTGGAATCTCAACTGATTAATTTGATGGCATGTCAGTGTGGTACTAATGAGTATTGGTATCGTCGTCATGGAGAACTTAAATGCATGCTAAGGAATTTAGGAACTCCAACGTGGTTTGTTACACTAAGCTGTGCTGAATACGCATGGGATGATTTACTTCAATTTCAATTTCATTTATTTGGGTTAGTCTAGGTCTTGCTGCAACGCAAAATCGAGTATTTAAATTTATACAGGAAATTGAATATTTAGCATTAAATGAACCGGAAAACACAGATATAGTCAAAACAAACATGTTGGATACATACTATCCAAATAAAAGTCCTCATCTTGACAACATATGTCTTTATGAAGTACTGCAATATTACAGTTTTAAGAGAAATACTACAGAGAATATAAATGAAGGAAAATATGCAGTGATTGGTTCAGAAGGATGTTTGGTGGAACATACTAAAGGAAATCTCATTAATCATAGAAAACTGAGCTGTGATACTTCTGATAAAAGAGAATTTTACTATTTAGCACTTTTACAACTCTTCAAACCTTGGCGTATGGAACTGGAATTACTTGAAGATTTTGAGTGCTATGAAGATTCTTTCAATGCATGTAAAGATAGCATTGAATGCACAGCTTTTACAAATTATCTCAAAATGTTGAATGAAGAAATCGATCAAGAAGCTACTATTGCAGCTGAGATTGCTAGAGACAGTTCTCAAGATAGTCAAAGTTCTGCTCCACTGAGTCAGGATCCTCTAGGAGAACCAATTCTTGAAAATGAAGCAGCCATCACCATGAGTGAAGTGGAAACAGCAATGCATCAAGCTCAAGAATATATGATAGACTTGGGAATCTTGGAAGAACAACTAAATATTGAACAGAAAGAAATATACCAGCAAGTCAAACAACAGATCGACCATGGTTTTCTTCATGAAAAGAAAGAATGCACATGCACATAATTTCAACCTATCTGAATGTATGTCAATGGTCAAGCTGGTACAGGAAAAAGTTTCTTAATTAAAGTTTTGACCGGTTATCTACAGAAAACAACAGACTCAGATTTGTCTTGTGTTGTAACTGCTCCAACTGGGTTGGCTGCACACAACATTAAAGGAATTACATTGCATTGTTTACTAATGCTACCTGTAGAGCATGAAAATAAATTGGAATATCACAAGCTATATCTGGAGAAGCTTGTTATGAAGTTTCAAGAGTGCTAAAGAAAATGAAACTTCTAATTATTGATGAGGTGAGCATGGTCTCAAACTTAATGCTTGCCTTTAAGAATGCAGCAAATTTTAAAAACAGAATACGATGTTTTATTTGGAGGAAAACATGTCATAGTTTTTGGTGATCTACTTCAACTTACTCCTGTAAAAGGACAACCAGTATTTAAAACACTTCTGCATGAAGACACCAGAAAGTCTTTGGGAAGCCTTGGAAACGTTAACATTTGGTCATATTTGGAATACAAAGAATTTATTAAAAATATGCGAGAGGCAAATGATATAGATTATGGAACTATTCTTCAAGATATAAGAATTGGAGTATTGACAGAACATGGCAAACAAGCTTTGGAAAATTGGCTACTTACTACATTGTTTGCAAATGAAAATATAGTTCCTGAAAAAATATACAAGAAAATTGCGGAAAAAAACCCTGTAATCTGCCTAATGCCAACACTGCGAGAGTGTCCTACATTCAATGAAGAACTTTTAAAGCTTGAAAATGAACAAATAATAAAAATGGAAGCGATTGATAAAATTGAGCATGAAGGAGTTACTATTATTTTAACAAAAAAATTACAAACAAAATTGGATAATTTGGAAAAATCTATATCTAAAACTGCTGGTTTAGAAAAAAAATTATATGTATGTGTAAACTGTCGGGTCATTTTACGGCGTAATTTGAATGTGGAAAAAGGTTTAGTAAATGGAGCAATGGGAAAAGTGGTTGAATTTGTCAATTATCAAAAAAGAGATGGGTTTGAATCTGTGAAAATCAAATTTGATCAGATTGAAGAAGTAAAGCAAATTGGTCGTTGTTCGGCTCGTTTTTTGCTAGTTGAAGATTTGTATGTTCGTAGGAAACAGTTTCCTCTTTCTTTGGCATATGCGGTGACTATTCATAAATCTCAAGGTTCAAGTGTAGATAGTGCTTTGGTAAACATTGGGAGTACCGTATTCAAAGAGGGTATGGCATATGTTGCTTTTTCCCGAGTCAGAACTTTATCTGGATTGTATTTGATTGATTTTGATGAGAGAAAGATTAGTGCAGATTCAAATTGTGTAAGAGAGTATAATCGGTTAAGAAGACTATATGCTCCCAATTTAGGTGAATATCCTGTATATGAAAGTGTGTAGTTGGTCGAAAACGGAGATATGAGAATATCTGTAGTGAAGTTAAAGAGAAGAAAAAAAAGTAAAGATAACGTTGAGATTCCAAGCAAAAAGCACAAGGAAACTATTGAAGAGATTGTTGGATATCAATTAGAAAATAGTTCAGATATCAACTGCCATGCAAATGTAGTGGTAAATGTTGTATTTTCTTTAGAATATCTGCAACAGCAAATTATGGAGCATCGAGAAAAACGGTTTTGTTCTTTGTTGCATTCTATTTTTGAAAAATTTAAAACTGATAAAAGTAAAATCCAAAGTGTTTCTGATATTCGGAATCTTCTGGATATATGTAGTGGTTCTACACAATTTACACAGAATGTGCAACAAGATGCTCAGGAATTTCTAATGTATATGCTTGTAGTATTGGAAGATGAAGGAATACAAATTGAAAATCTATTTGGACTTCGTTATAAATGACAACATGAATGTGAAAATTGTAGATTTACTTCTACCACTAACATAGACACTGAGAGATTCATATATTTGACAATATCAGACTGTAAAACAGTGTCTTTCAACAAATTAGATAAAGCAGCAAATCAAATCATGAAGTGTAGCCAATGCAACTCAGAAATGTTATCAACATTATTTATAGAAAGATTTGGTAAATATATAATTTTAATGATACAACGTTGTACAGCTGATGGAAGAAAATTGGAAACTTTCATAAAAATGTTTGTAGCAAGTCAACTATCAATATCAGGAAGAACTTTTGTAAAAGTAGCAATTATTTTCCACGATGGACCTTCTACAACATCTGGACATTACACAGTCTATTTAAAATGCAATAAAGGATGGACATATTGTAATGATGCTCATTTGGTTTTTAAATATCGTTTGCCTATTGGGAATATGTTAATGTGTATTAATACCAATACTTTGGACAATTTCAGTATGAAGGATTTCAGGAATATCATTTGGCCTACAGGAAAGATATTAATATAAATGAACCGGTTTCTCAGAGATATTCTGTCAGCAAATATTTTAAATGACATCATTTAGAGTATATGGAAATTATAAAGAATTATTGATTGAATTATTGTTTATCTTCTTTGATATGATATTGACAAAATGATCTTAGAAAGAAGCATTTTATATATATGAGAGTTGCATTATATACTATGTTATTGAAGATGTTATTTATATGCAATGTGCACAGATAGTTGACTATGTTTAAAATATTTTTGACACATATTTGTTTTTTTTAAACAATCTTATTGATTGTTGTTTTTTTCGCCCGCTGTTATGTGAAGAGTAACATTGAAATCACTATTAATAGTGAAATTCAATATATTCTGAGAACAGCAAAAAAAGCAAACTAAATAATTTATATAATGGTCAAATTATGTTGTGTTGCAAAAATTATAAGATTATATATTATAACTGTATTTTTTCTTCTCTTTTACAGATTCTAATTCTAAATTTCAACAATGACTCAGTTATTAAGACACAAAGTGCTCCAGTCAAATGTGCGCAATGTATGCAGACCCCTAACCCCCAGCACAGTACAGATTCACCCTTGCTATAAGCCAGGTAGTATTCATTTGGTGCCCCAATTAGACTGTCACTCTCTGTTCACTACTGCAATCATCCTGACAGAAGCATGTCCTTATCAAATCTCTGTGCCAACACACATGCAGTTACAAACTCTCCCTGCAGTCAACTACCAGCAGTGTAAGTATCCAGTCACTATCCATGCACTTGTACAACGACTCAGGTTTTAAGACAAGCAGTGCTACAGTCAAATGTGTGCAATCTATGCAGGCCCGTAACCTTCAGCAGACTACTGAATCACTCTTTCAATAAGCCAGGTAGTATTCATGTAGTGCCCCAATCAACGTGTCATTCTTTGTCCACTCCTCCAATCATCCTCATACAAGCATGTTCTTATCTAATTTATGTGGCAACACACAAGCACTTATAAAGTTTCTCTGCTGTCAACTACCACTACTCTAAGTATCCCCTCAGTTTTCATGCACTTGCAGAATGACTCAGGCATTAAGACAAGTGGTGCTACAATCAAAAGTGCACAATCTATGCAGGCCTCTAACCCCCAGCAGACTACTGATTCATCCTTGGAATGAGCTAGGCAGTATTTATGCAGTGCCACAATAAGACTGTTACTCTCTGTCCACTCCTGCAATCATCCTGACAGAACCATGTCCTTATCTAATCTCTGTCCAAACACAGAAGCACTTATAAAGTCTCCCTGCAGTCAAGTACAAGCAGTGTAAGTATCCAGTCAATTATGCATGCACCTGTAGAATGACTCAGGCATTAAGACACGCAGTGCTACAGTCAAATGTGTGCAATGTATGCAGGCCTCTAACCCCCAGCAGAGTACTGATTCACCCTTGCTATAAGCCAGGTACTATTCAAGTAGTGCTCCAATCAGACTGTCAGTCTCTATCCACTCCTGCAGTCATACTGACAGAAGCATGTCCTTATCTAATCTCTGTGCCAACACACGAGCACTTATAAACTCTCCCTGCAGTCAACTACCAGAAGTGTAAGTATGCAGTCCCTATACATGCACTTCTAGAATGACTCAGGTATTAAGACACGCAGTGCTACAATCAAATGTGCACAATCTATGCAGGCCTCTAACCCCCAGCAGAGTACTGATTCACCCTTGCTATAAGCCAGGTAGTATTCATTTGGTGCTACAATTAGACTATCAAGAGGGGGCCGATTCACAGAACTAACTTAAGACAAAATCCTAAACTTACTACTTTGGTATTCATAGAAGTTAGGATTTTGTCTTAAGTTTGTCTTAAGACAGACTTAAGACAGACTTAAGTTAGGATTTTGTCTTAAGTTTGGTTGAAGACAGACTTAAGACAGGCTTAAGACAGACTTAAGACAGACTTAAGACAGACTGAAGACAAACTAAAGACAGACTTAGGACAAATTTAAGACAAAATCCTAACTTATAAGTCTGTCTTAAGTCTGTCTTACGTTTGTCTTAAGTCTGTCTTAAGTCTGTCTTAAGTCTGTCTTAAGTCTGTCTTAAGTTTGTCTTAAGTCTGTCTTAAGTCTGTCTTAAGACAAACTTAAGACAAAATCCTAACTTAAGTCTGTTTTAAGTCTGTCTTAAGTTTGTCTTAAGTCTGTCTTAAGTCTGTCTTAAGTTTGTCTTAAGACAAACTTAAGACAAAATCCTAACTTCTGTGAATACCAAAAGTAGTAAGTTTAGGATTTTGTCTTAAGTTAGTTCTGTGAATCGGGCCCTCTCTGTCCACTCCTGCAATCATCCTGACAGAATCATATCCTTCTCTAATCTCTGTGCCAACACGCAAGAACTTATAAACTTACCCTAGTGTTAACTACCAGCACTCTAACTATACAGTCTACGGGCCGCCCGATTCACAGAACTAACTTAAGACAAAATCCTAAACTTACTACCATTTTGGTATTCACAGAAGGCACTTACTCATTTTGGTATTCACAGAAGGCACTTACTCATTTCGGTATTCACAGAAGTTAGGAGTCCTAACTTTAGGACTCCTAAATGCCTTCTGTGAATACCGAAAGTCTTAAAATAAGGATTTTTCTCAATTTAGTAGTCCTAAAGTTAGGACTCCTAACTTTAGGACTCCTAAATGCCTTCTGTGACTCCTGAAAGCCTTAAAATTAGGATTTTTCTCAGTTTAGTAGTAGTATAGTTAGGACTCCTAACTTTAGGACTCCTAAATGCCTTCTGTGAATACCGAAAGTCTTAAAATAAGGATTTTTCTCAATTTAGTAGTCCTAAAGTTAGGACTCCTAACTTTAGGACTCCTAAATGCCTTCTGTGACTCCCGAAAGCCTTAAAATTAGTATTTTTCTCAGTTTATTAGTAGTATAGTTAGGACTCCTAACTTTAGGACTCCTAAATGCCTTCTGTGAATACCGAAAGTCTTAAAATAAGGATTTTTCTCAATTTAGTAGTCCTAAAGTTAGGACTCCTAACTTTAGGACTCCTAAATGCCTTCTGTGACTCCCGAAAGCATTAAAATGAGGATTTTTCTCAGTTTAGTAGTAGTAAAGTTAGGAGTCCTAACTTTAGGACTCCTAAACTGAGAAAAATCCTAATTTTAAGATTTTCGGTATTCACAGAAGGCATTTAGGAGTCCTAAAGTTAGGACTCCTAACTTCTGTGAATACCGAAGTGAGTAAGTGTCTTCTGTGAATACCAAAATGAGTAAGTGCCTTCTGTGAATACGAAAATGGTAGTAAGTTTAGGATTTTGTCTTAAGTTAGTTCTGTGAATCGGGCCCTACGTATCCTCATGTCTATCCCATATACTTCTCCAATCACTTATCCACCACTATACTTATCCTTTTACTCTGTCAATACCAGCAGCATCTTCTTATCCTATCACTCCGCCAATACCTCTGCACTCATAAATTGATCATGTATTCTACTTGCAGCACTGTAATCATTCCAATTACTAGCAATGTTTTATAGAGTGGCCTAGCCACTAACAGACGTACACCTCCAATATTCTATACAGTATGCATGTAGACTTCCAAACAGGAATATACTATTTATACTTTTAATGCAAATTCCCACTTACTACCCTTGTAGCCAAAGAATCCTCCTGTTACTCCCATGCAGTTCCTCAATCACCCATCCAGCACTATCTACTTATCGTATTACTCTGCCAATACATAAGCACTTATGGAGCAGATTTACAAGCCCCCTGCACCACTACTACTTCACTTTTTGTGACGTAGTGGTGGTGCTCGGGGCACCTCCATTTTTACAAAGAGAGGAAAAGCCACCCTGCCTGGGTTTTCCTCTCCTTGTAAATACAGCCTTTTTATACGCAACAGTTTCTGTCGAGAAGGCATTCCATGGGTGTTGCTGTGTATGTTTCCACACAACACCCATGGAACCAAACACATGTCTAGATTTATAAGAAATAACAACAAGTGTTCCTATAGTTCCTCAAAAAGGAAGAATGGTGTCAACAAGATGGCTGACATAACCTAGAAGCACCGTGTAGACCTAATTGGAAAATCCATATGTCGGATTTGAATGCCCTCATAAACCCTTGCAGGTGTCATGCTTCATCATTTGGGCTGCTCCTCGTCGGGCCGGCGGTGCAATGCCCGACGCGCTCCCTCGAAGGGGCACTTTAGCGGAGATCTTTTATCCGACTGCCGTATTGGTGAAGTGCGGGTGCGGGGCCTGGTAATTGTAGATATGGGGTAGTGTTGTTAAAAAGAGGTAAGGAGTGCCAGGTGAAAACGAATTTTATTCTGGTGGCCTCCTACCTAGGATTAAAAACGATTCTTCAGGATCTTATCAAAAAATATATTATATCTACAATGTATGAATTTAGACTCAATACCTGTTGATGTCAGGAACTACCCTAATCGGTCATTAACCTGTCATCATCAGTACTCGGTGGACTGTACAAGGTTAAGAACTCGGACTCGGTGGAGAGGGTAGGTGAACGTACGCTACTTGGGAAGGAGAGATTCCTATGACTTTGAGGAATTCTTTCCCTTGTACCGAGTACTGATGATGACAGGTTAATGACCGATTAGGGTAGTTCCTGACATCAACAGGTATTGAGTCTAAATTCGTAGACAATTTACAACCCCAACCTGAATAGGTCCATCCATTGTAGATATAATATATTTTTTGATAAGGTCCTGAAGAATCGCGAGTAGAGATACTCATTGCGAGAAACATGTTGACCAACTCCTGACAGCTACATGCCACTTTAATTAGGGACATTACACCTGTATGAGTGCTATGTACACACGTTTTTAATCCTAGGTAGGAGGCCACCAGAATAAAATTCGTTTTCACCTGGCACTCCTTACCTCTTTTTAACAACACTACCCCATATCTACAATTACCAGGTCCCACACCCGCACTTCACCAATACGGCAGTCGGATAAAAGATCTCCGCTAAAGTGCCCCTTCGAGGGAGCCCGTCGGGCATTGCACCGCCGGCCCGACGTGGAGCAGCCCAAATGATTAAGCATGACACCTGCAAGGGTGTGTGAGGGCATTCAAATCCGACATATGGATTTTCCAATTAGGTCTACACGGTGCTTCTAGGTTATGTCAGCCTTCTTGTTGACACCATTCTTCCTTTTTGAGGAACTATAGGAACACTTGGTATCTCTGTACCAGGGGCCTTGTTCCTACTGGACCTCCCACTCACTCGTGAGTGGAAAACGGCCTCTCTAGTCCCTCACTTTGTATCCTAGATTTATAAGAAATCATAAATCTGGACATGTGTGTGAATGCTGTACCACCCTAGAGGTGGCATAGCAAGGCGCAATAAGGAGAAATCTTTTCATTTCTCCTCATTTTTTCCTCTTTCAATGCGTACTGTATTCTACGCCACACATTGAAGGAGGAAAATGCCTTCCGTGTTTGTTTTTGCACAGGAAGGTGTTCCTTCCTGCACAAAAACAATCTGCCCACAATGCAGGCATCCTTGCACCATGGTGCAAGGGTTTCTGTGCTAGCACATGGCTACAGTTTGTGTGCCAGTGCAGAGAGAAGCACAGAGATGCAACATATTCATGTAAATATGTTGCATGCCTGTGTTTCAGAAGTGCTGCAGCGTAGAGCAGCAAAAGGGCTTGCGGTGCCACACTACAGCACTTCCTCATACATCTGCCCCAATAAATTCATCATACACTACTAAAGCATTCTTTCAGTCAATCATACTGTACACATATATTCAAGCAAACTTTAAGACATTACCATACAATTATAGTTCTTTTTTTAACAAGATAAGTTAGTTCTGAGAAGAACTTTTATTTGTTTGTTTTTTTGGGGGGTTTTTGTATTTTTTAAACAATTTTGTATTTTTTTGGTGTTTTTTCAGAAACTTAACAAAAAAAGGTACAAAGTAAACAGAAAACATTTGGAATTAGATGACATCCCCCCCCCCCCAAAAAAAAAATTAACAATGGCGATTCCGTTGAGAAGCACAAACTACGTCTACTGACTGCTCTCCGTAGCAGATAATTTTCTTGCACTTGCAACAGTGCTGCTCCAAAAAGGCAAATTCTGAACGAATATCCATAGGAGGTTGGGATATTGACACTCCTGATGTACTTTGTCCTGCTGCTGGTGGATGTTTAGCAGCGCGCCTCATTTCCTCCCGACCCAGATTGCGAGGATGCTGCGTACGCAAGTGCTTATACATACCGGCAGTCCCGCAAGAGTACTTCTTCTGACTGCCTCTTGATAGTACTCTGTCACAAATAATGCAGGTCACCTTGGTAGCATTAACTTTTTTTTCACCTGATGGGTAAGGGAAAAACTTCCACACCACTGGCCTTTTCTTTGGTGGATCCTCCACCAGCAGTTCTTCATCCGAAGATTCTTCCACCTGCTGGTTCTGCTGTGATGCCATTTTCTTTTGAGTTCTAAAAGAAACACCCAAAAAAATGCAAATCTTGTTCTTTTTGAAGAAGAGATGTTCCTCTGAGAATCCTCTAACAAGAATGAATAAAATGGGTGAGGTCCTTCAATATTTACAGTGGGAAATGTTATAAACGAATCAAATCTTTTATTTTGAGGTCACATGGGATTCGCGCACCCTACGCTCAGGAAGAGCGCACCTGACGCGACTTCGTGAAAATATATTTAAAAAATATATAAGTTAATTACAAGTAGAAATATATTATTTTTATGAATAACTTAGATAATCTCTTGCCCTAATATGTACATTAAACACACATACATATAGTTTTAGAATATAAAACTTTCGTGGGGTTCGCGCACCCAACGCGCCCCAGCACGCATATCATGTAATGCGGGCCCGCCACCGCGTAAGCGTCGTGTACCGTAATGAGCATGTGTCGCGAATACGTGGGAGCAGGAGTCGTGTCCCGGTCGCATACCAATCGTGCACACCACGTAATATTATACGTATTTGACGTAACTGGAAAACACGCACCCGTCGCACACCGTACGCGGATCCTTCACAACTTTTTTAAAATGGATGCTAAAATGCGCACCCGCCGCGTTGGGTACGCAGTGGGTGCACGACTCCAAAAAATTTCAAAAAAATTATATAAATGAATTAAAAGAAAAATATAATTAGACTATATTTCAGATTTAATTTTATTTTATTTTTTTTAAATAATTTTCAGAAAAATATATAATATTGCTTAATAAATATTATATTTACAAATAAACAGTTAAAAAACAAATCTAGAAATTCAATACAAAAACTATAGGTATAACTACTATGATACTTACAAATTTTCATTTAAATAAAACCTTTGAAATTCACTGAAAAAACCAAAGGTTTCAGGCACTCATTCGGGTGGTGTTGCCTGAGTGGGAACAGATCCCTGAAGTCTCCCAGCAGAGTGCGCAGGGCAGGCCCTTCACCAGCCCCCACCTTCCCCCCAGCGGTGAGCTCAGCAGCGCTGACATCACCCACTTCAACACACATCGCATCTGACTCAGGACAGACGTTACAAGTCTGCTGGCGGGAAGGACGGAGGTGGGCATGTGCGCGCAGGCAGAGACAGGCTGCCCACACAGTCGGAAAACACATAATAACCATAATTAAAATAAAAAGACACATCTAGCGGCTACAAACACAGGCGTCCGAGAGTTCCTTAGCCTGGAAGGAGCCCCCGCCCCGATGGATATCTCCAGCGTTCTAAATGGAATGTGATAAATGCCAGACAACACCCTACGATATTTACAACGGTCAACATGCCAAACGGCCTCACAAGGTACATGGGGAGGTGGTTGAAGACGGAAGAGCGCCTGACCGGAAAGACTCCCCAATCACACCACCTGCTTTTGCCGACCACTGTCATTACAACATAAGGAACGAATCGATCTTCTACCGAGAAAATAAACAAACGCAGGTTCTTTTTTAAAGAAGCACATGAACCTAATGAAAACTGCTAAACCCGAGGATGAACCATGGAGCTGTAAACACTGTTACGAGGATGTCGTCCTCGCTGCTTTCTGTCGGACACACTGGGCTTCTTCTAGTGTTACAATGAAGACTGGCCTGCATTGTTCACTTTCAGGACAGTCGCAGCTGATAAAAGCCCCATCTCCGGGGAGGGGGCAGCGCGCGCATATTCCTTTGAAGGCGGTGGATCAGAACCCGTTACAACTTCCAGACTCAGCAGCTCCACCTGACCTTTCACCCTGCTCATTAGGGAGGAGCCTTCCTTCACGTTACTGTCCCGTTGCCTTGCTGGGGGGTCCCTGCTTATTTTTAGCCTGAAGCGCGTACAGTGTGCAGGGTGTGTATGGTAAGGAGGTTGAACGTTCCCACTGGTAAATGAGGGTGTGCACTCCCCTGTCATGCCCCAGTAGACCATGAGAACTGGAGTGCTGGAAATCACAGCTCATATATATGCCAAGATCTCACTTTCCATGCAATCTAGTTTTGGCAACAGTATATTATTTTTACGCAGGTTTGATATTGGAGCACAAAATGCGTGCAGCAGTTTACAGCCGCTGTCCTTCCCTCTTTTCACCCCAGAGGCGCAGAGCGCTTGGCATGGCCAGCCAGGTGCAGCCAGGGTAACGTCCATGCCAGCACATGAGACTCCAATGTTAGGAGGTTGGCAGTGTGCTCTACTGCAACGAGAGTAGAAAGGGACTAGCATAGGAGGGGCGGCGTTAGAGAGGGCGGGCAGTGCCCAGCTGGCACAATGGGATCAGAAGTAAGGAAATTTGTAGAAGCACAGTGGCACTCGACGAGTGGCAGCGGCTGCTAGCAGTGGCACAGAAGGCGAAACAAGGCAGATTGCTGGGTGGCGGCACAGAGGGGGCGGGGATCAGGGAAGGTAGGAGCATGGAGACAATGTGGACAGGTGGCATGTGGCAGGCAGCGAGGCTGGGCAGTGTTGTGAAGGGACAGCAGCCAGAAAGGGCAGTGTCAAGGTGGCACAGAGGAAACATTGATCAAATAAGGTGTAGTCAAGGCCTATGAAGAAGCAAGAGAGTGCAGGGCCATGGTGGCATTGAGGGTATAGGAGGCATGGGCAGTGCCATGGTGGCACAGTGAAATTGGGACATAAGTGGGTGTACGGAAGCATGGTGGCAGAGGCGCCAGGGAGACGTATGTAGCACAGGGCACACCAGCAAGGGGCAAACATCTGCAGGGGCACAGATTAGAATGGACTGACAGTTTCACCTTTTCACCAGCGGAAGTACTGCAGCCTGTAACTAAAGTCTATGCTTTCAATATTGTACGTTTTTCATAAGTAGCGCAGCCCGCTGCTCATGCCGAGCTGCTTACAAAAAGCACACAAATATTGAATAAATCGAGTTTGGCAAGCCGCGCCAGAGAAATGAAAGGCGCGGCAGCCATTCTTGAAACCAGAGAAAAAATACCCTTCAAAAAAGCGGCAGTGAAAGCGATCGTGATCGCTATTATAAAACAAACATGCGCGTGTGTGGTGCCCGCGAGTGGTGCGCGTGCGCCACCGCCGGCCATGTGGTTTCAATTATCACGCCCGTGTCTGGGCACGTTAATTGAAACCACATGGCCGGCGGTGTGCGTAATAGGCACCAATAGGCCATGGCCATGGGCGGAGCAATGCGCCCATCCTTTGGCTAATTGCATGCTGTCTTTCATAAAAAAACACACGCAAAGGCCAATAGCATGGCCCAAAAGGAAAAGCACACGCACAAGCATGTGTGAATCCTGGCTTGATTTTGAAACCCCATACAAGAGGTCTCTTGCTGCGCGAGCAGTGCTGCGCACTGCAACGCTAGGCGCGAGACCTAACAAGGAAAAAGCCTCTTGTGCTTGTTTTTGTGCAGTAAGGTTCCCCTTCCTGTACAAAAACAATCATTCCCTCAACGCATGCCCTCTTGCACCCTGGGTGCCTGCATTGGCGGAGGGCAGCCAATTGTGCGCCTGCGTAGAGGAAAAGGACAGAGATACAGCGCATTCCTGCCCTTTACTTTTACCATAGGGCAGGCGCTGCCCTATGGTAAAACCTTATAAATTAGGTCATATAGGTGGATGCGTCGTAACACCCACTCTCTAACCATGGAACGCCTCCCTGGGGCAAAAAAACGCAAGGCAGTGATTTGCGCTGAGTTGCCACACTCTAAGGGTTATCTACAAGCCCCTTGCGCTGACGGTGCGTCAATTTTTCCTATCTAGATTTATCAAGATACCTTGATTGGCTTGACACATCTAACTAGTTCAGTGGTCCGTCACCCTTGCAAGGGCGACCCAACACTATGATAAGTATGACCCTGGTACTGCAGACTGCGAGAGGTGTGGCTGAACAGGTCCACCATCACCAAGAGATGGCTTCAGATATTCTAAATATGCCTGGAAGACGGCGACGTGAATATTCCATTGCAGCGCGCGGACGCCCCTTTCGCAGGCAGGCACGTGGGATAATGTTTTCATCTCCTCCGGGTGAGGAAGGAATAATCGCTTTAAAAGCGCGGCCGATGGGTGATTTATAGCCGGCGCGGTGTTTGATTCATATTGGAGGCACGCGGTGGATCGCAATGGCAGAAACTATTACATTCCGCAGTAGAAAAGCAAATTAGGTTGTCTAATCTGCTCTCTTCGCGGATACACAAATGAAGTCCCCGGTACTGCGGGTGCGGCGCTAACGCTGGGACGAAGCAATTTAATAAAGGCGGTGTAAATGATGACTGCCACACCGGTAATGTGCTGCAGGGTGCGCGCGCGCTGTCAATCTCTTCAAATGAGGCAGCCGTGAAAGAGCGTCGGGGGCGTGCTTGGAGGCGAGCGGATTCCAATGTCAGCGCTTGACTTCCAGCGACCACCGGGCTGCGAGTTTATAGTTCTGGATGTTGCAGGAAGCGAAAGTTTTTATTGCACCTTTTAATCCAGTTTAAAGTACAAAGCTCTGCAAAAGTCTGCACGTAAAATCGTGGCTTTAAATCCTCGTAAAGGGGTTACGAAATTACGGGTGATTTTGGCTCCGAGCCATATGAAATTACGCGAAAACCGTGGCAAGTGTGATTAAATGTATAAAGCTCCGTAAAGCACGCCGGCAACCAGTTTTTGCTTCACAAACAAACCCACCAAATGACTTTTTGAAATTGCCTTTCAGCAAACCAAGTGAAAACGCGTTTAAAAAATTGCTAGGGGAATTGTTTGACGGAGACCTTAGCTACAAGGAAATATATCGTGGCAGAATTTGTCAGGACTCTAATTCCATCATAAAACGAATGACAAGCATTCTCAATCAGCAGTTCCAGCTTTAAAGGAATGTTGTATGGTAATGAGATGCATTACAAGTAAACAGGAGGGGAATAGATATGTATTTGAGTGGGAAGAAAGACCTGTAGAATAACATTATATGTTAAAGGGTCGGGTGCAGCTGCACTGTCAAGCCAGACCAAAACAACTGTGTATGGTGAATGCCGCCTCCCATCCGTGCTGCTGTCAGAGAAAATTACCATAAAGTATGTAGTTATCTAACACACGTTAATAGCATTACAATGTGATGTGTGCTACCCTGAAAATTCAAGCACAGGCAACTGGATGAATTAAAAACTGTATCCCAGCTGTGTGGAGGACAAGCACTTTTTTGTGGAAGCGCACAACCTCTGCCCAATCAAAACATGTACTCCTGGCTCCCAACGTGTGGGTGGAGCCAAAGCCCCTCTCTAGTGATGCTCACATGATTGTTTGGCGACAGCTGCTCTCCTAAGGCACACCATAACCAAACGCCTGCAAACAACAGCCACTCACTCACTCATTCTTGCACTCATGCATCATGTACCCATTTACTCATTCTTTAATTCACTCACTCACACATCGACAATACCGCACACAAAACGTCACCAAGTGACGGAGATGCACTTTGAGTCATCAAGCCAGACCTGCTTGTTTGTTAGGGATGTGAGAGTGTCCCTGTGGTGTGTGCCTGCCACTCGGAGAAGGGTGTTGTTGCTGTTGGTAGTGGTTTCCTACATGTCTGTGATATGACTAGGCTGGCCATCCATCCATTCATGCCTTTCTCTAGGGGCCGGTGTCCAGGGTCACTGCAGAGGCCTCCGTCACTTTCTCCAGACTCCCAACATTACTTTCACGTGCACTGTGGGAGATTCAGGAGAGAGAAGGAGGAGAAAACAAGAGTACGAGAGATGAGCACTGTCAGAATGAGGGATGAGATACAGTGGAGGGAAGGAGATAGAGAATGGAATGATGGAAAGAGATGGACATTCAGAGATGGGAGGACGGTCTGAGTCTTTTTGCCAGGGGTGTTTTGATTCTCAGTCTGACCCTCTCTGAGAGAAGTGTGGGGGAGCTTCTGGTAGTGTGTGGCTGCTACTCTGATGGATGAGGGGCTGTTTTTAAACCAATGTGAGGCCACTTGCTTAACCTTTAGAAAGGAAACACACTAGTTAAATTTACAGACACCTAAATACTAAATACAAAATTACAAAAGTACCATATGAACACCATGACTTTCTAGCCCCTGCATACCCTGAAAAAACACACAAAAACAACCAGGATTTATGGATATTTATGGGCACAGATGGAAAGTACGACTTTAGAAAATCTGCCTTGTCAGCACGTTTTCTGCAGTCGTTAGTAAGGTAAAGGAGATGTGAAAATGGGTGACCCTAGATGACTCGTGTCTATTGGTAGTGTTGAGAAGAGCCACCAGGTGGAATTTTTTGGATTTTTAGAAACATTCCCATTGGCATTACACAGTGGTGACTGGGAAAGGAAAAAAACATTTCCTATGAATTTGTATAGAGGTGAAAACTACACTGTTTGGTTCCCCCAGTCCGAGGCATTGCTTACAAGCCAAAAGTGCACAGGTTGGCTATTTTCTAGCCTGCAAGATGCCTTGGCCATGAAAACAGCACCACATGATGCAATTCAGCAGGTAATGGCAGAGGAAGTTATGTGGCTAATGTGGTGTGGATGATGCAGAGGTGAGGGGGCATCTGCAGCTACTGGTATGGTGAGTACAGGGGCAGACAAAAGTATTTACTGGGGGGAAGATAAAAGGAGCTGGATGTGCCTTAGGAATTGCGTGGCGTGGAGTGAAGAACTTGTCCAGTGCCGCAGCTCCATTGTGGGAATACCCACATCCACGTGTGGCCCCTCAGAGCAATGGGAAACATTTTCCTCCTATTTATCCAGTGATAGGAGGTTATTTCTCTCCTATTTTCTCTCAATGTTATTCTATTACGCAGAGAACTTTATATGTTATAGCAGCTACAAGCGGGGGTGCACCAGGCAATGAAGTCCAAGACACTTAAGTGGTATCAAACGTCTTTATTTCAACATACTCGTTTCCTTAAGTTAATAGCACACACAGCTCAGCCAACCCGTTTCATTCCCACAAGGAGAACTTCATCAGGGCTTAATAACACGAAAGCTCAGAACACTGTGTGGAGAAAATCCAAAATCAAAGATCCAGTGTATTGCACTGGATGCAAAGGGAATTCCAAGGGCTAAGTCATGCCCGAAAGCGAAAATCCGTATCTCTTGTAAGTGAGTCCGCTGACTTGAATGCAAGAGAAAGCTAATTTGAATTGGAGATATGCCTTACGGGAGGGAGGGAAGGGCGCTGATTGTAGGACTCAGACGAGGAGCGCTAGGACTCATTGTAATGAAGATTACAGGTAAGCGAAAGAATCATGACCCCTTCATCCCTGCTCGCCATCCCAGTCCTGAACACTTGAGAATATACGTAAGCCTGAAAATCTACACCAATACAAATTGGTAGGTACCTTAATGATTTAATTAAACTCAAAGGAACCATGAAGAAAGCCAAACAATTACGTCATTTCTGTGTTCAAAATTGTTGATGCAAAATTCCTATCACATTCTTTTAGGAGAATTTAATGGTAAATAAAAATAAAAGTATTTGGTGTACACTAAGTTGTGGCTCTGTATATTTCTTGTAAAGAAATACCTACTGATTCTGCCCAAGATGTGGAAACTGCCCTAGAAGAATGACCCTGGACTTTCCCCAGGAAATAATGACCCATAAAAACATAGGCTTGTGAGATTGCCAGTTTGACTGGCAGTAGGAGTTGACACCTTTTTGCCTTTGTTGGCCGAGCCATAGGATACGAAAAGAGTGCTACAGGTTCTAAAGTCCTTAGTTCCATCTAAATAAATTGTTAGCGTTCTCTTAACACCCAAGGTGAACGAAATTCCATTCCACTCAACATCAAAATACTGGGATAATGTTAGAAATTGGGGTTCTGGTTGGCTAGAGTATGCACCTAAACCACTCTAGTCAGGGTAAGGGAGTTACACACCCAAGAAAACTCCTGCTCACCCCTTTGGTAGCTTGGCAAATCAGTCAGGCTTATCCCAGAGGCACTGTGTAAAGTGTTTGCAGAACACACGCACACACACACTCACCAGTGACACCCTACACACACCACAAAAGAGTCTCCAAACCGGATTCATCTCTTATATAACATATAAACACCGTGACCACAATAACATGAATCACAATCACTTTGCCATCTAGGCAATTTTCATAACATCCCCAGTAGTGCAATCGAGTAGACTTACAAGTTGTACGTCATAGGAAAAATCATCCGCACTGTGCATATAATGTACACTCTGAAATGTTACTTGTTATCCTATCATGCAAGGTAAAAACGATGTATATCAATACATTCAGGGTAGGTAATGCAGCATGCAATATAGAGAACACATGGACCACCAAATATCAATGTATCTATGGGGTGCAGCTTCCCTGCACTCCTACAACACTTTATATGGTACTCCTACACAAACTCGTAGGGCACCGGAACTCTGGCACATCTTTGAGGAAGATTGCGGTACTTCCTTTCACATAGGAAGCGCTAAGGTAATTTTTAAGTATGGCCTGTCAGCTCAGGGCCTCCATTGCGGGTCCCCCCCACAAGACTGCACAAGCGCCCCCACAAGATAAGTTACAGCTGGGTGTGGGGGGGGGGGCAAACACACACCACTCCATTCAGCGGTTAGACCTCGCTGGATCCCCACCTGCTTCATGAGAGGAAAGGCAGCTGCTCGCGTTTGTGTGGTGCAGCTGCAAAATCAAGCCCACGCTCTGTGTGTTGAAAGGCAGCTGCATGTGCTCGTGCACTGCAGCTGCAAGACCAGCCTCTGTTTTGTATGGGAGGAACGAGCCACCTGCTGACTCCCCTGAGGGCCCAACTCACCTTAAAGTCTTCCCTGGAATCTTGGGGGTGAGTCTGTACGGACGCACTTCGAGGATCTTGGCTGCTCTAGGTCACTTAGCAATGCATCGTTGTGAGGAAGTGGCACTGACGTCACTCCGCACGCCCTCTGAGGAAGTCGCCCACGCTGGGTTACCCACTGTGTCGGTGTTTGCTGGGTCAGGACCATCCAACATGCGGCGCCTCTCCCTCACTGGAGATTGTGGCACTGATCACCAAGAACCAGAGCTCTGCTCTTTACCTTAGGATGAGCCCATGACTCGGGCCACCCGCGCGAAGGGCTCCACATGCACTATCTTCCTACGCTAGGAAACCAAGAAGCACATCACCACGCACTCTAGGTCTGGGAGGCAGGCAACCTCAGGAGTGCTCAGCACGTGCTGGTCACAACAAGGGGCAGGGAGCAGAAACAGCACTCCACACGGACTGGGATCAAAGATAAAATGCTCCTCACACATTTTAAAATAAAAGGGTGAA
This sequence comes from Triturus cristatus, assembly GCF_964204655.1. Classification (NCBI taxonomy): domain Eukaryota; kingdom Metazoa; phylum Chordata; class Amphibia; order Caudata; family Salamandridae; genus Triturus; species Triturus cristatus. Next base: position 1,049,639,442 of record NC_140588.1, read on the forward strand.
GAACAGTTCAGTCCTTCTCCTGCTTTAGACAGGAGCAGCAACTGCAGGCCATCCCACCCCACCCACACACATCTGGGGCAGCACTTCTTACACAGTTCTTTGGCAATCCTTCCAGGCAGGTTCCTTTTAGACCCAGCAAGGATCTGGTGAAGTCTTTAATCTCCTTGAGCCTTCCAACAGGAGGAAAGCACACACATGCCCTTAAACACCTTCTCAAGCAGGGCACCACAACAGGTCAAAAAGAGCCTGTCCTTTTCCTCTGCCACAGACAGAAGTAGCAACTGCAGGCCAACCCACCCAACACACAGAAATGGCAGCGCTCCTCACGCAGCTCTTCAGCTCTTCTTCTTGGCATTGTCCTATTGTTTCCAGAAGTAATCTAAAGTCCGTGGGTTAAGGTCTCGTACTTATATCTCATTTTCTCATTGTTCACTTTGTTTCAGAGTATCTCAGTCAAGTACAAACCAGTTCTGTCCTCCCTGGCACAGCTTGACCACAGGCGGTGAAGACAGCATTGTGCAAAGAAGACACATACCATTCAGATGCTAGCCAATCTCCTCCCATCACTCTAAATGCAGACCAGGTCTATTCAGCCTAGCGATGAGTCACCCAAGCAAGTGACACACCTCAGGCCCCCTTCTGACTGTCTAGAGTGAAGGCACATCCCCAGGTCCTGTCACTCCAAAACCAGACTGTGACTACACAAATAGGCAGAGGCACACAATGGTAAAGCAAGAAAATGCTCCCTTGCTAAAAGTGACATTTTTAAACACACAATTTAAAAACCACCTTTTCTAAAAGGTGTGTTATTAAATTCTGAGTTCGGAGAGCCTAAACTCCAGTTTTGAATCTTATCCCAATGTAAAGTTACACTTGTAAGATGTTACAAGGCAGCTCCAATATTAACCTACGGGACAGACAGCCGTTCAATAGTGAAAAATGAAATACACTGTATTTCACTATCAGGGCATGTAAAACACACCAGCACATGTGCTACCTTTCACATACACTGCACAGTGCACCCTGCCCATGGGGGTACCTTCGACCTACCTGAGGAGTGCCTAACATGTATAAAAAAGGAAGGTTTGGTCCTGCAAGTGGGTGCACTTGCCAGGTCAACATGGCAGTTTTCAACTGCACATGCATACACTGCAGTGGCAGGACTGAGACACATTTAAAGCTCTACTCATGTGGATGGCCCAACCAGTGCTGCAAGCCCACTAGTAGCATTTGATTTATAGGCCCTACCACACTCAGTGCCCTTTACTGGGGACTTACCAGTAAATCAAATATGCCAATCATGGATAACTAATCATGATTACAATTTGCACAGAGAACATTGCACTTTGGCACTGATCAGCAGTTGTAAATTGCCGAAAATCCTTTAGCCAACAAAAACAGGGTCAGAAAAATAGGAGGAAAAAGGCAAAGCATTTGGGAATAAACCTGCAAAAAGGGCCAGGTCTAACAGATAACAACCTCCTGATCTAAATGAAAACTGTATTGAACTTTGGGTCTACATTTAAGGCCTGGTTTCAGAATCACCCTCTCTGGGAAAAATATAAGATAAGGAGATGAGATGAATAATGCCCCAACCCCAAAAGGTTCCATTTGTAACCCTTTAAAAACTAACAATAGATCGCAAGTTACTCAAGGAGTTCAGAAAAACAGTTTACTCTTTCTGAAGCTCTTCGCTAATCTAGGCACTAATGGAAGTATGAGGTTTAAACTTTCAATCCCCTACAACCTCTTATACCAGCCCATTGTGCTAAAATTGTTGAAGGTGCCAGACCTTTCACAAAACCCCCTCTCAAAAATTCCAGAATTTGAAATGGATCATAATCTGAAGCTCTCAGACTATTAAGGTCACACCAACTTTCAAAATGTATCCAGTGCTTAGGAGACAAGAGTAGAGGGTTTTCTGTAGGCCCGGGTGGAAATATCATTCCTCTCGCAGAGTTCGATAATCAAAATTTGGTAACTCCGCAATACGTGTGTAATGCGGAGTTCTGGCTACATTCTGCCATCCGGCATGCGTTGAAATTATCATCCTGTTGGCGCGTGCTACACTTGTGTTAGCATGTGCTAGCAAGCGCAATGCGATTTGCTGTCAGCTAGTAAGCAGATTTTACCAGCCACTAACTCCGCTTCTGTTCCCCAAGGACTCTTCCAGCACTATTTTCGTAACGCTGGTGAGCACGAGCTGCCGTGGCTGCTTCCCAAAAGCAAAAGGAACAAATGATGGACAGAACACTGAACAATGCCTACATTCACCCCCAGTCACAAAGATCTGGTTTAATCCATCGTTCTTTTGCTCACCACGTGACCCAAGTTTGGACCCAGCCATTTGCAAATCAGCCTTGACCCAGTTCCAGCCCTGAACTGTCATGCCAAGTCCTCCCTGAAGCAGATTCTCTATTCGAGAAGCAGCAAAATCAACTCAAAAAGACATTTTTGAGTGAATAATCTACCACAACGGACGGTTCAGATTGTTTTTTAGTGTAAAAATTACTTTTTTTCTAACAGAAGAAAGTGCCACAAAGACTCCAACTTCCTTTTCCTGTCCAGCACTTCTCCAAATGCTTTGTCCATCTCCTGGTCAATTTTCATTTGGGTTTCGAGGTGGAATGATCACTGTCTTTGTCTGCAATTCCTGCTGCATATGTATACCATTGGATTTAAAGGACTTTGTTTTTTGTGATCTCACAAGTGAGTTTAAAAACTTTTATATAAGGGTGTTGTTTGTTTGATAGAGGGCATTCACCAGCATTTATTTGTACTTTTATTAGATTTTAAATTTGATTGTGGCTGTGGTGGGTGGTCTGGACTTTCAGGAGGGGCCTAGGTTTTTAATGCATATACATGTTTTGCTTTTGTAACGGGATAAGGTTGCACAGTTCAGTATATTTTCTCTATAATTGTTACATTTTCACTATTTATTTATTTTACTTTGTGGCCTAGTCTGCTCATGGCCATCCAGCCAAGACTAGTCACTCGACACATAAAACAACTTTTCTGAGGTATATGTTGATTTAAAACATCATTTAGACCAGGGATGGTATTAGATTAAAATTAACATGTGGGTTTTACATTTTTTGTTGTATTTCATGTCTTTTTCTGCAAAAAGTGTAATTAGGGAGGATGTGTGTTGTAAATATTTTATAGCTTCCTTAATTTTTGTTTTTGGCATTGATCAATTGATGGAAGTGTTTTTTTCATTGTTTACCATGCCTCCTTTGTCTGGCCAGTGTGTGTGTGTGTTTGCCACAGGCCACCATTTGTCTTTGTTCTACATGCCAATTGTCGGGGACCATTTTGTTTTGTCTGTGTCCAGAGGCCTTCATGTGTTCTTTTTCTCCATGCCTCATTGCTTGTTGGTTGACCATGTGTCCCGTGACCATTTTATGTAACCAGCCAGTGTGCTTTTGTCATAGGCCTGCATGTGTTTTTTGTTTTGTCCATGTTTCCTTGCTTGTTCTTGTTGTTTTACAATGTGGCCGGTGGCCATTTTGTGCAGTCAGCCAGTGTGCTTTTGCCATAGGCCTGCATAGGCTCTTTGTTGTCTGTGCCTCCTTGCTTGTTGTTGTTGTTTGACCATGTGGCTGGTGGCCATTTTGTGCAGCCATCATGTGTGTAAATCCTTTTTTCCAGTTTTCAAAGCCATTTTCTAGGGACATTTTTGTTTTTTTCTCATTTGTTTTTACTTTTCTCTGATATCCTTGAGGATCATTCTAGTATATGTATATATCTACCGTGTATATATACATTTTTTCCATTTTTCACCTGCACCTTCTTGCCTCCCAATGGGTTTCTCATAGTCTCCTAGCACACCATCAATCCATTTTTTTAAATTATAAGTATTTTTTTTATTTTTACATTAGTCTGCACCCCCTGCCTGCCATAAGCAGTTGTAGCACACCAGCATTCATTGTCAATACTCATTTTCCCCCAGACCCCCTGCATGCCATAGGCGCACAGCCGCACATCAGCATACATTTTTTAAGGATTATTCCATTTTCCCCTGACTTCCCTGCCTGCCTGCTATAGGCGCCAACCAGTATTCATTTTTGAGGATTATTCAATTTTCTCTGCACCTCCCTGCCACAGGCGTCTCTCCTTATGTGCACAGAAAGCTAACAGTTACATCTGTATTAAGGGTGGGGGCAGTGCTCCGCTCCGCCTGCGGAGTGTGCATAGTACTGCCCACTTCGCGCTTCGCAAAGTAGACGTAGCAGGGGCAGACTACGCACATGCCACGGCGGAGCAGAGTTGCCCGCCACCCGCCTCCCTCCCGCCCTCATTTTACAATTACTTAGAACATTACATATAAAGAAAATTACTTACCTGAGCTGCCGCGTCCCGCCGCGTCCCGGGGCTCCATCTTGCTACTTCCTGGCTAGATTCTTCGTCACGAATGCGCATGCGCGGGCGCCCGCGCATTCATGAGGAAGAAGCTAGCCAGGAAGCAGCAAGATGGAGCCCCAGGAGGCGGCAGCTCAGATAAGTAATTTTCTTTATATGTAATGTTCTAAGTAATTGTAAAATGAGGGCGGGAGGGAGGCGGGCGGTGCGTAGTGGGGCTACGCGAAGTGTGCGGGTGGGCATAGATTTGCCCCCACTCCGTAATGCTTCACGTAGCCTCACTACGCCCACTACGCCCAGCCTTAGGTTGTTATTCTGATTGAAATATTATGTCATGGTGGTGTAGTTTAATTTTGGAATGAATAATACACTATTGTTGTTAATTATTTAGGATAATAAGTAACCACACTATAAATATTTCAAACTGCAAAAATGCCATGTTTCACTAAATGTTTTTCTTGCTTCTTTGCTTTTAGGTGCACAAGAGACATCGCCCACATTACTGCCAGACAGAAGGCTGGCACAAAGTGATGTGACCACAACCTGTGAGTACCCCTCTCTTCTGCTTGTGCAGCTAAGTGGCAACTGACAGTGCTTGAAGATGGCCCCAAAGAAAGGTGCTGTCAAGAAAGAGGCCCGTGAAGAGGAGAAGTAGAAGTAGATTGTCATCACTGGCTTGCGCCCTCCTCATTTTTCAAGACAGTTCTTGTGGCTGCCACACCGTTCTCCGGCTGCAAGCTAGGACCAGCACTCCTGCATCAATAACAGCACCACCCAAACCTAGGCCCAAGCACCTGTCTGTCAGTGAGGCAGACACTGCAATTATGGCGATGAGCAGTGAGTCTGAATTGGATTTGCCTCAGCCACAAGCTGGTACCCAATCGTTGCAGGAAACTGAGCAAAAGGGACAACAGGAGCTGTCAGCCAGCAATCTTAGATCTTCCTGAAGTAGGAGCAGAACAGTAGGTTGAGCTTCCTGCTCCTGCTGAGCAAGATATGCCTCTTATTAAATCATTGGCTTTGACCATTCCACCTTTTTCCCCAGGTTCCTCTTCTAATGATTTAGATATAGATTGGACCCGGCAGAATCTGAGACATCCATGAGAGACAAGAGAAATGGAAAGTTCATGAAACCCTTACAATTATGGAAGTAGATCAGACGGTCGAGCCAGGCATTGTCATGGAAGTTGGCTCAATGGACACCAACAATTCCCCTCTTATTCAACCTGCTCTGTGGGATATGGAACTGGTACCACCACCACCACCTTCCGTACTTGAAAGACTCTGGCTGAGACCTTCATCCAGTCGAAGTACGCACTGCAGAGAGTCAATCGTCAACCCACCCACCTACCCTCCAGTTTTTAAGCCATTGGTATTGGCAGTGGCACCAAATGGTGCACTAAAAAGTTAGGGGTCGGTGGAACTCTCAGAGTTTCACTCCACAGAATTCTGCAGAGTTACCTAAATATTCTGTGAGATTCAGCAAGCAGTAGAGTTGGTACATCGCACTGCTCATGCAGATTTTTAGTGCCTGGAGCTTTTCCGCACTGTATAGCCAGAGCGAATGGCACCATGGGGAAGCCAGAGGGCGCTGCTGCATTCTGCTATTAGTAGATTTTCGACTCCAGCGGCAGCTTTCTCAGTGCAATAACTAGCAACCTAAAGTGCCTGCCAGCATTGATAAATCTCGGCAGAAGGAGGTCTAGAGCTCAATTGTTTTGCTTGCGCTCACCGATTTAATGTTGGTGAACCACGCAAGAGGTAAAACACCACGCAGCTAAGTTTTTTCAGAACTCCGCACTCCAAACGGTGTGGGCAAAACTCTGCAAACCCTACCGGACGAGCGGAGTTTATCTCCCACCCCTAAGAAAATCGCCGCCCCAGTTTGGGAATTCTCTATGAACAACGAGCAGGAGGATAGAATTGCAATATGCCACATTTGCCACATGAGTGTTCGTTGAGGTAAGCCTGGTTCACACTATGGTACTGGAGGCCAAACAACCCATATGAAGAAACATAATGCAATCCAGTGGGAGTAGTACCTTGGAAAATTGCTTCAGGTGGTGGAGCTGATGAGGGAGGGGAATCAGTTTCAATCATGGTGGAGGTGATGAGGAAGAAGATGGTGATAGCTTTATGCAAAGCAGCTCTGTCCGCAGCAATGCACCAGCATCACCTGCATCTGCAACCTCGAAATGGCACAAGAGTCAGATGGAGACACCACAGCAGACAGTGTCTGCCCTAAGATGCACATTGAGACTACCACCTCCTAGTTCTCTCCAGAAGTCACCTGCATCAGTGGCACCACAAAAGAAAAAAATCCACAGTACTATTATGGGCATGTTTAGACAGGAGGGGCCCCACGAACGCAACCAGCTAATGGCACGGTTGTACAATGGGAAGCTGTCTAAAATGTTAGTGCTGGACCTCCTCCCATTTTCTTTTGTGGAAGGAGTGGGATTTTTAGAATTTGTGGTGGCCATCTGCCAGAAATGGAAGGCTCCCAACTGGGTCTATTTTGCGAGAGTTGCTGTTCCAGCACTTCATCAGGATGTGCTGCAATTTGTTGGACAGATTTACAGCAGAGTGCTGTTCACACTATCCACCTGTTGAAAGACATGTGGACCAGTTGTCAAGCAACTGATTACATGTGAATCACTGCACTCTGGATTTCTTTTGTGGGGGGTAGGCAACAGCTATCTACGGGTCCCAGTGCTGAAGAAACTTTTAAGGGCATTTGGTGACATGCAACAGTAGCGATGTTCGACATGGGGAAACCCTACACAGCTGCAAACATCCTGGAAGAAATTAACAACAAGGTATTCAAATGACTATGACCCTGTGGTCTCAGAATCAGAGTTGTTACCACGGAAAATGGCAGTAATATAGTCAAGGCCATGGTAGATGGTTGCTGTTTCAGGGTCCTGTGTTTGGTGCATTGCATCAACCTGATTGTGCAAGACTTCCTCAAAAGAGAAGACATATAGTCAGCCACATACTGACCGCCTGCAGAAGAATCTGTACTCATTTCAGTCATTCTTTTAAAGCCCAGAAGCAGATGAGGATCATTCAGTGTGCTAATAGAGTATCAGTTAAAGACATCATACAGGAGGTGCCAACATGTTAGAACTCGACCCATTACATGTTGCAACATCTGAGCAGTACAAACCGATCAATGACTATGTCATTCAAAGAGGAAGGGACACAACTTAGAAAAGCATGACCTTTGAAGTGAACAAATGGACCTAGTAAAATTTCTCACACGGACGCTACTTCCTTTTGAGGTTTTCACAGGGAAGTCAGCAAGGGGGATAGTGCGATGAGCCAAGCTGTCCCATTGTTGCATCTGCTACAAGACCAGTTAAAAAAGGTTTTGCAAACGTTTATAGGTGTGAATGGCAAAAGAGAAGTGCATGTGTTGGTTGAGAGCTTAACCCTTTGCTTGGCTGTCAATCCAAGGCTGCAGAGAGACATCGTGCCATCCAAAAAGTACACCGTGCCACAATACTTGATCCACGGTACATAAAAATACTAGCTACTTTTTTTCTTTTTTCAGAAGAGGATGTTTTACTATACAATATATAAATTGGGATAAGTGACATAATATCGAGCACACAATATCATGACACACAAATATCATGACAAAAATATTGTTGACACAAATATCGTTTTTCTATATGTATAAAGGTAAGTACAAAATATTGAGTCAAAAATGTTGTCTGCGCTAATTTAATAAAAAGTAAGACATATCTCTTTTCAATAAATGCACAGTTTAAAATAGTAAAACCTAAACATTTTAATACATAACTATAATATAGTTTACATTACATAAATGTAACCCCTCCTCTGCCAGGCCTTCTCCCCCACTCCTGTGCCATGTAGTTTTTGGGCTATTTGGGGTAGTTTGTGCTAAGGCCCCCATACCTTTTTGTCCAAATAAGGCTTCCATGGCAATTCGTGTCCATTTTTTCCAACATCCTGAGGATTCTAAAGGTAGCCAGGATTTTTGGGATTCCCCTGGAGAGGACCGAGAAATTAGCCAAAATTCAGCTAAAGTTTGGGTTTTTGGGGAAAAAAGGGGAAAAAGTGCTGGAGAAGCAAGCGTCTGTTTTTTCCTTGAAAATGGTGTCAACAAAACTTTTATGGTGCTAAAATCACCATCTTCCCAGCTTTCAGGAACTGGCAGCTTGTGTCAGAAAACCAAAATTTTCGGCACACTTTCAGAATTTCACTGGGATATAGCCTATTTTCCCTATCTTTTGTGCTTTCAACAGTCTTCCAGTTAGTGGTAGAAATGGATGTGAAACCACTAATGGATCCCAGAAAGCTATACATTTCTGAAAAGTAGACATATTTCTGAATTTGGCAAGGGGGCATTTGTGTAGAGCCTTAAAGATTTTCCTATAGAGATTAACAGTTGAAATATAAAAATATTGAAATTGAGTTGAAAAGAACAGCCATTTGTGCCTACATTTGCAGATGCAACATTCATAATCAATATTACCGTTACATCTGCACGTCCCTTCTGGCTGCTGGGATATGTAGGACTAGTAGGTTCACCAAGAACCTGAGATACCCAGAGCCAATACCTGAGCTGCACCTTGCAATGGTTTTTCACTCTGGACTGGGTATATAGCAATTAATTTGGTAAAATATATATAGTGCAAAACAGGTATCAAGGAATAAGATAAGAAGTTTAGAAGCTGTGGTTATTTGCACATCTCTGAATTTATGGGTACCCCTACTAGCGTGTAAATAAGAAGGAATTTTTCAAAATGACTTATTTTTTACACACACTCAGGGTCGGACTGACCATAGCGGGCACCAGGCATTTTCCCCATGGATCGAGAGGGTGGGGGCCAGTTTTGGACCGTTTGGGGCCATTTTTGCTACTGGGGGCAAGTTTGGCAGTAGTGCTTCAATATCGGCCCTCTGTAACAAAAGCAGCAGCTGTGCTTTCCACAAACCCCCAACCCTGGGCTGGCTTAATTGCCGGGGCTGGTTTGCGTTCTCAGACCAGCCCTGTACACTGTCTTACGTTTGGGAGGCAGAAATGTATAATAACTCTAAGAAAAATCTGGTGGTCTAAGAAAAACAACTGTAGGGAACAAAAAAACATAATCATTACACCTTTGCAGAGTATAACCGCAAAGTCAGTCACTAAAAAACAGTTATACAGGTGAAGGAAGGAAAGGAAAGAAAAATCCTTTGCAAATTAATAGGATTTCCATCAACTACCAGGAGAGGCCAGTGTCATCACTTGGATATCCTTCCATCTTGCTACTACTCCTCTTCACATAGAGGGAAATCATGTAGCAAAGATTGCGACTAGGCCATAGAAATAATGCCAAGAGGAAATGCAGTCAGAGACAAGAAGTGACCAATATGGTCATGATTTAGCAAGAATCAAGCGTGGTAAACCATCACTTGAGTAATGGAAATTCTGGTGCAGTGCATATAAGTTAAAGTTTAAAAAGGGAGTTGGGAGAGAAAAAAGGACTTTAATACACCTCTCTCTGCCAATCCTATTAAAATAATGCAAAAGCAACTTTCAGCAAATAGGCTGCTTCACAAAGTGGTCAACTAGTTTCAGCCTTCAGGGCCTTTTGCCCCGGCTTTCTTCAGGACGCAAACAATAAACAGCTACGGCAAAATTGTGAAAAATGAAAAGTGCTCAGAAGTTGCAACCTTATTTGGTGAGATCTCAGAACAAGCAGGGTACTCTTCACTCCTGTAAGATACAAACATATATATTCTATTTGTAAAGTAATTAAAACGGTTTATAATGTTCCCTACAATATTATGTATTTCAACTGGATGATATACATTGGCTCTATTTGTGCCCATTTTGTTACTGCACTGTCATATCAATTGGAAAGCAGTGCACTCACCAGTCTTGTGTGAGACATAGACCTCACCTCACCCGGTATCTAACTCAGGTTTAGGAGACCCCGCCCTATAAAAATAATGAAGTAATTATATACAGCGGACAAGGAAATGTATTCAAAAGTTGTATACATTACTTTTACCAAACTCTGTCATATTTACTTATGTTGTTTCAGAAAAACGCTTCTTTGTAAGTTAAAACAAAAGGAAAAACATTCACAGAGATCCTCTCAAACGATAGACATGAAAAAAGAGGAAATGTCTTTCTGATGTCTGCTTGTTACTTTAAGATTGCAAATCATGAAAAATTGTTCAAATGATCTACTAGCATTCTGGATTGTAGGATAAATACGAGGTATCAATACTACAAAACACGGTCGTTCGTAAGACAATTTAACTATCGACTCTTTGTTTTATCTAAGTCCCTTTTTGTTTGGACTTTTACATTGACGTTGCCATAAATAGAATGTAATTGGCTGTATATGTTAGAACTTCATATACTTACTTCATTATTTTTATAGGGCGGGGTCTCCTAAACCTGAGTTAGATACCGGGTGAGGTGAGGTCTATATCTCACACAAGACAGGTGAGTGCACTGCTTTCCAATTGATATGACAGTGCAGTAACAAAATGGGCACAAATAGAGCCAATGTATATCATCTATTTGAAATACATAATATTGTAGGGAACATTATAAACCGTTTTTATTATTTTACAAATAGAATATATATGTTTGTATCTTACAGGAGTGAAGAGTACCCTGCTTGTTCTGAGATCTAACCAAATAAGGTTGCACTCGATGGCAACTTCTGAGCACTTTTCATTTTTCACAATTTTGCAGTAGCTGTTTATTGTTTGCGTCCTGAAGAAAGCCGGGGCAATAGGCCCTGAAGGCTGAAACTAGTTGACCAATTTGTGAAGCAGCCTATTTGCTGAAAGTTGCTTTTGCATTATTTTAATAGGATTGGCCGAGAGAGGTGTATTAAAGTCCTTATATATATATATATATATGCACTGCACCAGAATTTCCATTACACAAGTAATGGTTTACCATGCTTGATTCTTGCTAAATCATGACCATATCGGTCACTTCTTGACTCTGACTGCATTTCCTTCTGGCATTATTTCTATGGCCTAGTCGCAATCTTTGCTACATGATTTCCCTCTATGTTATGAGGAGTAGTAGCAAGATGGAAGGATATCCAAGTGATGACACGGGCCTCTCTTGGTAGTTGATGGAAATCCTATTAATTTGCGAAGGCTTTTTCTTTCCTTTCCTTCCTTCACCTGTATCACTGTTTTCTAGTGACTGACTTTGCGGTTATACTCTGCAAAGGTGTAATGATTATGTTTTTTTGTTCCCTACAGTTGTTTTTCTTAGACCACCAGATTTTTCTTAGAGTTATTATTAATTGTATGGGCGATTGAATCTGTAGTTTGGTCTTTAAACTCTTCCCTAGGACCCTTTTTTTCCCTTCTGGGAGATGTACTGTAGGCAGAAATGTATAGCAAGACAATGGGTAACAACAATTGTTTTACTGTTCTGTTTTTCCTTCAGTCACCCAATAAAAATGGTACCTCACTTGTGTGTGTGGGCCTAGTGCCCGCGACAGTAACCGGCCCAAAAAGTAACATGGACACATCACATTTTTCCACTAAAAACTGTCCCTTGTTTGCAATGTACCTAGCTGTGGATTTTGGACCTTAGCACAGCCGACACATGGGGAAAACTTAGCAATCCTGTACGTTTTTTAAAATGAGACACCAAGGGAAATCCAGGATGAGGTGACTTGTGTGGCTCGCTCCAGGTTTTGTTACCCAGAAACCCTAGCAAACCTCAACATTTGTTTACAAAAACACATTTTACTCACTTTTCTTTAATGGAAAGCTCTGGAATCTGAGGGGAGCCACAACCTTTCTTCCACCCACCATTACCCCAGGCCTCACTATAAGAATGGTACCTCACTTGGGTGGGTAGGTCTAGTACACGCAACAGGAAACGGTCCAAAACACAATGTGGACACATAACATTTTTGTAATGAAACTGATGTTTTTTTTAAATGAGCCTTGCTGTGGATTTTGGCCCGTAGCTCAGCCGGCAAGTAGGGAAATGTAGCAAACCTGTACAGTTTTGAAAACAAGATACTCAGGTAAATCCAGGATGGAGTGACTTGAGTGGCTCTCAGCAGGGTCTGTTAGCCAAAATCCCTTGCAAACCTCAAATTTTGCAAATAAAACCCACAAGTGTTCCTATAAAAATGGTACCTCACTTGTGTGGGTAGACCTAGTGACCATGCCAGAAAATGGCCCAAAACACAACGTGGACACATCCGAATTTTCCACTGAAAACGGGCCCTTTTTTTTGCAATGTGCCTAGCTGTGGAATTTGGTCCCTAGCTCAGCCAGCACCATGGGAAACCTAGCAAACTTGTACAAGTGAGGTATCATTTTACTCAGTAGACCATGGGGAATGCTGGGTGGTCGGAAATTAGTGCTGATGCTCTGATCACACATAGAAATGTGAGGAAAACATGATTTATTTTTTTAACAAAATTTGAGGTTTGCAGAGGATTCTGGGTAAGAACATGTTGGGGATCCACGCAAGCCATACCGACCAAGACTCTCCCAGGGTCTAGTTTCCCGAAATGTCTGGGTTTCGTAGGTTTCCCTAGATGGCCGCCGAGCCCAGGACAAAAACACAGGTGACCCCTTTACAAAATGTGGTCGTTTTGTGATCAATGATTTTTGATGCCTCCACAATATGTTTTGGGCCCTTCCCTATCGCGGGCACTTAGCCCACCCACACAAGTGAGGTAGCATTTTTATCAGGAGACATGGGGAAATACTGGGTGGTAGGAAATTTGTGCGGGCCCAGTTATTTCACAAATTTCCCACCCAGAAATGTGGGGAAACAATGATTTTTGTCAATTAATCGAATTTACTAGGGATTGTGGGTAAGCAAACCTTGTGGGTTCCACACAAAACATACCACATATTATTCCCTTTGTGTCCAGTTTCTAAAAAGAAGTGAGGGTAAAAGGTATTCACTACAGAGAAAGTATGGTAAAAAGCTAAAAAAACACCCAAACATGACTGCCCACTCATACATCAGTCAGTCACAGGCATTCTGGTTGGATTTGGCACGAGGTTAGGTAAATGGTTCTGCAAAAGTCATTCTTAATAATTTCAACATTAGATCAAAGAACCAGCTGTAAAGCCATATTAAGGCACTGACCGCTTTACCGTTCCTTCACACACCTTTCATGCGTCAGACACAAAAAACCATTCACACTGCTGGCCGTGGGCCCAACACAATACAACTCTTACATTTACAAACAGCGCAATTCAAGGGCCCATCACTCTTAAACGTCAACAGGACTAACACACCAATCTCACCACTAAGCATCCAACTGACAAACTCACCTCAAGCAACTCAGTATATATACTTGCTACCAGCCATCAACACACCTCCAGTACATGCACACTGCCAGCCAACCACCCGTCCACAGACAGTGCCAGCCAAACGCTAGTCCACACGTACCACCATCCAAGTACCAATCTATGTGCCCCTCCAGTGAAGTGCCCATCCACACACACTGCCAGCCAAGCGCTACTCTACACACACCACCAGCCAAGCACCAGTACACACAGACCGTCAGCCGAACTCCACTTCACACACACATACATAAACATTCCCTGGTGTCTAGTGGTTTTCTGACCCTCTTGGGGCAAATGTCTCTAAAATATGGCTGATATGCCCCAAAGGGGGGGGGCGGGTGTGGCAGAAAACGGACTCACTATTGCCCCTATAATGGGGATCAACCCTCACCCAAAGGACCGCTTCCCGACATATAAATGAGGAAAAACCCTGGTGTGCAGTGGCTTCTGACCACTTTGGGGGTAGATGGGCCTAGAAAATAAGGCCGATCTGCCCCCGGGGGAGCAGAAAATGGCTAACATATTGCCCTTATAATGGGAAGCGACTCTTACCCAAGGAGCCACTCACCAACATATAAATGAGTAAACTCCCTAACATCTAGTGGCTTTCTGCCTCCCTTTGGGCAGATGTGCCTCAAAATAAGGCTGATCTGCCCCCAGTGAGGGCATAAAACGACCAACATATTGCCCCCATAATGGCGAGTGACCCTTGCCCAAGAGGCCCCTCCCTGTCTATAAATAAAGAAAATCCCTGGTGTCTAGTGGCTTTCTGCCCCCCCCCCCCCCTGCCCCCCCTTGGGGGCAGAGAGGCCTCAAAATATGGCCGATCTTCCTTTAAGGAGGGAAGAAAATGGCCATAATATTGCCCTCATCTAGGGGAGCTATCCTTGCCCAAGGGCATATCCCCAACATATCAATATGTACAATAAGTACAATTTATGATGTGTAGTTGGTTTCTGACCCCCTTGGATTCAGAAACGGTTAAAATAATGCCCCAAAAAGGGGGAGTGCCCTTGCCTAAGGGCCACTCCCAACATGACAAATTATATTATTCCTGGTGTCTAGTGGGTTTCAGCCTAAAAATATGAACAATTTGCCCCCAAGGGGCGGCTAAAGTTTGCTAAAATATATAAGGGAATAGCCCTTGCCTAAGGGTCTGCCCCTAATGCCCCAAAAAAATAATGGGTGAGGCCACGATCGCACAGCAGGAATGCACTGCAAAGAGACATCGGGGGAAAGGAAAAACTCTTCCCTTAACTCGTGCCACTTTGCCATCCCCAATCTCACAGATTCCTCCTACGCTCTGGAAGCAATGTCTTCCAGTGCCCTCGGGTTTGATCTGATGATGTTGGCACGGCGTGCGCATGCCATTGTCATCAGATCACCAAGGGGAGTGGGGGGCAGGTATGTCAGCAGAAGTGCTTCCACTTCCATCCCCAGCGGGTGCATGTAGGTGGGTGGCCTCTTGGAGATCACCAGCGCTTTCCTCTTTTGTGGGTGCAAGGATGTAAGAGAGGTATAGCTTTGTCCAGACACAATGGAGAACCCAGTATAAGTCAAAATAACACCCTTTCAGGCACAGAGTGACGCATAAATTATGCAAAAAAGAAGCAGAGAACTCTGGGTAGTTCTCAAGTGTAGGTGGAAAGCAGCTCCTCTATAGAGCACTCTCAACACCAGCGACACTCTAAATCTGCTCAGCTCAAATCTCTGCTTTTCTATCAAAGTTTTTGAGCATAGGATTAGCACAGTGCTATCCACGCCGAGATAGAAATGGACAAAGACTTTTGCCATTTCTCCTCTTTACCTGAAAGGGTGTTGTTTTGACTTATACTGGGGGCTCCTGGTGTCTGGACAAAGAGATACCTCTCTGAAGAGCTCTAATGGCTTGGTTGGTATTTTACTAATTCAAAGCTTTAATAATATGCCTTGAGTGGTAAATATATATATTGACGTGTTACTAATAAATGTACATCATAAATGGATCACACACTTGGTGGGACGGATGTGGTGGAAGAGACACCAATTTACTTTGGGATCTTCTTAGTACTCGCAAAGTTACTACTCGCAAAGTTACTACTCGCAGAGTTACCGATGCAGAAGTTACAACTACTAGTAATAAACGTACACTGCGCGAGTCAGTAAAGTAACAGCAAAAGTCTATCTTTACTTTACCTTTGTGAATCAGGTCCTCTAATAGTTACAGAATCTATGCAACATGGAAAAACTAAACCTTCTTCTCCTGGTTCGAGGATTTTGTATGCTTAGTTGAATTCTTTAAAAAATATATAATTTGGAGACAATGGATTGCTTAGGAGTTACTACTGCTAGTTGTTGTTGTAAGATGTTTTTGTCATTGTGGTCTACTCTGGTCTCTGTCCTTAAAAACCCACAAACTTTGTGTTTTCTATTGAAGTCTGGTAGACTGTGATGAATAACCTTTCCGAATAATGGAACAGTTGGAGTTTATCTCATTTGGAATTGATGGGAGTTAGATTTGTGATATCTTCCCTGTTAACTCAAGAATGTTATTCCACAATAATTAAGAAGACTCAATTGGGAAACCCAGCAGTAAGGCTTGGGAAGATTGGAAGAGGTACCATCGCTTAATCAATTCAGGTAATAAAGAACGGAACTTGAAGAATTAGCTGAAGACTTAGTAGTGAAGTTGTCCTTTAATAAATAGTACACTACGTTTTATAGTAATATGTTGGCAGACCCCTTACTGGGCAATTAGTTACTGAGGATAGGACAAGGGCAGTTACTGCTATACAGCATCATTGATTGTGGTCTGGGTGCTGAAAACCTTATCAAGTGAAACAGAATTAAATTAGTCACTAATGTGCTGCCGGACAGTGCCACTCTGGTGGCAGGGTATTAATTACTGAACAGCAGTACTGAAGAGCTGCAGAGCACATGCATGGCAAGGAAATTGAGATAGGGAAAGGGTAGGATGAAAAGTCTATCTATCAGGCACTGTGACAATTTCAAAGGGCAGCTCCATGTCGTACTCTTGTACCGACAACAGTAACACTCAAAAATGCTAGACCATGCTGACTTACAAAGGAAAGACAGATAATGATGTTGACAATTTTTTTTTGTTGTCAAACCCATCTATTTTATGACTCACCCTATGCACCCACAAGAGGCCCATATTTTCCGAATGGGACAAAATGTCCCTTAAAGTCCAATGTCCAATCTTTCAGCAACTTTTTGCCTTTCCCACCACCCTCCACCCACTGCATGCCTACCCACCAAAACCCAAAAATAATTTTTAAAAAAGGGCAATGAGAGCATCAATTTCTCAGGCCAAGTTCTGCTGCCCATGCTGTATATGTGTCAACTCACCCCAGAGCTGACCCGCCTTACGTTTCAGGTGTGCCAGCTCTTATACGACGCAGTGGAGAAGGCGTTGTGATGAGGAAGAGGTGAGACTGGTGGTAGTAGGGGAGGCAGTGGACCCCAGTTGCAGTGTGACTGAGCTGGAGGCAGGCCTGGCTGACAGCCCACAGAACTTGAGACCTGTGCTTCTTCTTCTTTCCCTTTTTACGGGGTCCTTAGCTGGCGTTATTCGGCTGCCACTGCCTCCAATTTCTGCATCCCCAGCCGGGCTGCTATCTCCTTCTGTTGTCGGCCTGGCGCTGTTTGCTGGATGTTACCAGCTCCAGCTGCAGAAGTAGCTATATCAGAAAAGTAGGAACAAAAAAGAAAAACTCTAATTGTCAATGATACTCCGCTCAAACACTCCTTTAGCCTGTCTATGTTGGCACAGTACAGTAGCAAAACAATGCTGTTCCCCTAGTGCCTTTGGAAAATAATTTGGAATTGGATGTAATGATTGATGATATAGTAGTAGTCACACAGCCTGGGCCAGAACATCATCATAGCTAGGTAATCAATCATAGCACTGACTGAAAGGAATAATTGAGCCAGCCCAGAACACCAACATAATCAATTCACCTTGATTTTTGGTTTTAAGTAGTTAATAGTGAAACTGAACAGACACTTCATGTGTGTTAAAAATGAATTACCTTCCTTTATTGAGCAAGGTGCATATATAGAGATATAGCTCATATGCTGCACAATTGATACTTCACTATGCAACATTAACAGAGGCATGCTAGTGGGTCTGCTTACTCTGCAGCATGTTTTAGAGCAGCTCAGTTGTAGCATGTTAATAACTCATAATCCAAATGGCCCTGCTCTTGCTTTTCTTCTCCAGCTCCCTCCTACATTCTACTCCCTTAAATCCAAACATAGGCTATAGGCTTATGCTAATACAGATGGGACGCACTTAGTGGAAAACAGAGATCCCATCCATTGTATTACAGTAGAGAGTGCATTGCAGAATATGATGAATGGTGGCAGGGGCGTAACAAACACCCCCGTAGCCCCGGCGGTTGCAGGGGGGCCCCCAGTCTTTGGTAGGTGAAGGGGGCCCCCTCAGCTCTTCGGTAAAGAGCTGTGAGAGAAAGGCTTGCTCTAGAAAGCAGGTGCAGTCTGCAGCCTGCTCTGAGCTCCTCTTGCTGACCCAGGACTGAAGAGAAACAAAGTAACCAGCTACATTGTTTCTCTTCAGTCAGAGCCGGGACGGAAAAAGGATGGGGGTGGGGCCCCAGAAAGAGCATTCCCCACAAGGAACAGCCTCTGAGAAGGGAGGAGGCAACAGAGAGCTGGCAGGACCAGGAGAAGGTTTGCAGCTCCAGGAACAGGACTCTGCTGGGACGCATTGGAAAGTAAGCAAGCGTTGGAAATGCAATTGGCCTCGCATTTGTTTGAGCTGGAGCGTCTCCCTGGATGGCACGGAGTGTTTCCTCAGTGGCCTGCAGTGTCCCTGACGCTGATAGTGAACATGGAAACGTTCCCAGGTCTCCACAGAAGAGATAAAAAAAATTGCTCAAGAATGTTTGAAAATGGATGTACGTGTAGAAAATGACAGTACTTTTTTTAATAGTTCAATATAGCGCAAGCTCGCCCCCAAGGTATTGGAGCCCTTTACATGAGCCCCAGTTACATTACACAAGGCCACACTTATTTTTTAAGCACAGGGATATTAAGTGATTTGCCCAGAATCACAGGATTTTGAGACAATGCTGAGACTCGAGCATGATCCCCCAGTTCCAAAGCCAGAATCTCTGGCTGTTATGCCACATTTAATTTGTATCAGTGGTCTTCCCAGTTGCAACGGAAGGGAGAACATGTCTGTGGTTGTTGCACATTTTTGAGCGACATTTGAGACCAAGCGCAAAACTATCTGGAGCCTGCAGCTAAATTCTATTTTTTATTTTTTTGTTCCTTCCTTGGAATACATTTGTAATATTTGATGCTTTTGGTGTCAATTTGGCACTGTCTGGTGCTGGCACCCAAGCACCTGCCTAGTATTATTGACTCGCTTTATCATCAGCTCTTTATTTACTTTTAGACTCTGGCCATGGGCGTACGTACCATTGGTGCAGCATGTGCAGTGGCATCGGGCCTAGGAATGGGAGGGGCACACTGACTATAGCTGTCTTTCACTACCCAACCAGGAGCCAGGGGGGCATTTTCACCTCCTTAAATGAGGGCGCGTGAGGCTCGTGCTACACCACTGACTCCAGCTTAACTGAAAAACTCACATTTTTGTGTCCTCCGGAGTACTATAGAGTTGGAGAAAGTCATTCCCAGGTTCCACAGCACAGAACCTTCATTTTCTTTTTTTTAAATACATTTTAGGTATTCAGTTTCCGCCCATGCTGTGCACTCTTTATTTTATGTTTATTTTCCTATGAATTCTATTTCTGTTATTCACATGGGTAATATTTTTTATTGAAGAATCCAATTAAGAGCATGTTATAAATTGGTACTTAAAGTCTAATGAAGCATAGAATGAGCCCCCAGAACATCAACGAAATGCCAAAAATAATAGAGATATATTAAGGGAAATAAATGGGACTGGAGTGTAGCAAACTTTCATCAGAGTCATATGGGAGAGAGTAGAACACACATAAGAAGGGAAGGACATTGTGGGTCGGAAGGGGAGAATGCTTGTAAGATGTCGTATCTAATAAGCGTTGGAAAAGCCAATAGGTCTGACGTTGGTTGCAGAACTATTGGCTGTACCAAGGTATGTTTCTTTGGCTGTAGTTTTTATGACTTTATTGTTCCAAGATGGCTAATGGAGGCTGAGAGAAGAAAGACATGAAGAAATCATTGCAATACGAAAGGGTGTAAATACAGTGGGTGGACAGGGGTATATGAGAGACATTGAAACACTACAGGGTGTAAATACAGCGGGTGGACAGTTGTGTATGAGAGACAATGAAATACTACAGGGTGTAAATACAGTGGGTGGATGCGGTGTATGAGAGACAATGAAATACAGGGTGTAAATACTGTTGGTGGACAGTGGTGAATAAGAGACAATGAAATACTACAGGTTGTAAATACAGTAGGTGGACAGTGGTGTATGAGAGAATGAAATACTACAGGCTGTAAATACAGTAGGCGGACAGTGGTGTATGAGAGACAATGAAATACTACAGGGTGTAAATACAGTGGGTGGACAGCGGTGAATAAGACAATGAAATACTAAAGGGTGTAAATACAGTAGGTGGACAGTGGTGTATGAGAAACAATGAAATACTAACGGGGGTAAATACAGTGGGTGGACAGTGGTGAATAAGAGACAATGAAATACAGGGTATAAATACTGTAGGTGGACAGTGGTGTATGAGAGACATTGAAATACTACAGGGTGTAAATACAGTAGGTGGACAGTGGTGCATGAGAGACAATGAAAAACGAAAGGGTGTAAATACAGTAGGTGGACAGTGGTGTATGAGAGACAAAGAAATACGAAAGGGTGTAAATAGAGTGGGTGGACAGTGGAGAGTAAGAGAATGAAATACAGGGTGTAAATACAGTGGGTGGACAGTGGTATAGGAGAGACAATGAAATACTAAAGGGTGTAAATACAGTGGGTGGACAGTGGTGTATGAGAGACAATGAAATATCAAAGGGTGGACAGTAGTGTATGAGAGACAATGAAATACGAAAGGGTGTAAATACAGTGGGTGCACAGTGGTGTATGAGAGACAATGAAATACAGGGTGTAAATACAGTGGGTAGACAGTGGTGTATGAGAGACAATGAAATACTACAGGGGTAAATACAGTGGGTGGACAGCGGAGTATGAGAGACAATGAAATACAAGGTGTAAATACAGTGGGAGGACAGTGGTGTATGAGAGACAATGAAATGCAGGGTGTAAATACAGTGAGTGGACAGTTGTGTATAAGAGACAATGAAATACTACAGGGTGTACATACAGTGGGTGGACAGCGGTGCATGAGAGACAGTGAAATACTACAGGGTGTAAATACAGTGGGTGGATAGCAATGATTGAGCGACAATGAAATACAGGGAGTAAATACTGTAGGTGGACAGTGGTGAATACGAGACAATGCAATACTAAAGGGTGTAAATACAGTAGGTGGACAGTGGTGTATGAGAGACAATGAAATACGAAAGTGTGTAAACAATGTAGGTGGACAGTGGTGAATAAGAGACAATGAAATACAGGGTGTAAATACAGTGGGTGGACAGCGGTGTATGAGAGACAATGAAATACTACAGGGTGTAAATACAGTGGGTGGACAGCGGTGTATAAGAGGCAATGAAATACAGGGTGTAAATACAGTGGGTGAACAGCGGTGTTTGAGAGACAATGAATTAAAGGGTGTAAATACAGTAGGTGGACAGTGGTGAATGAGAGACACTGAAACACTACAGGGTGTAAATACAGTAGGTGGACAGTGGTGAATAAGAGACAATGAAATATAACAGGGAGTAAATAAGGTTGCACGACATAGACCATGAATTAACACAGGCCAGGGAGTAAACACAGTGGACTCTGAAGCCGTGACCCTCAGCTGTCCTGCCGAGAATTGTACGCCAGCACCCCATAGCCAATTACAGACCCTGCATCACGCATAAAGGTCAAGCTATTTGTATTCTCTAAAATTTCTTCCCATACTTTCCTAAATAAGTAACCATTCCAGGATGGTTGATATGCATTTGACCTGTAGAAGGTTACAGGGTACGTATGGCTATCCTTGTGTACTGTGGGAAGGGCTGTGTAGAAAAAACTATCACTAGGTAAAGAGGGGAGCTTGTCACGGCCACTAGTGAGATTCTACAGAGCTACCCCATTTCAACACCAGCAATGTTCCATGATTGTGTACTTAATAAATAAAATAACATGACATAATGTTGGCCCTGCCATAATGGTGGTATATATTGGCCCAATGTGCTCACCCATGGTATAATTGTGCCCAAACCGGGTAAAATGCGGACCCTGGCATAATAGTGTTAATTTCTGTCGGATTGCGTGGTGGTGCACAGCCCTCATGCTAGCTTTGGCATAATGGTGCTAATTCTTGGCATAAAATTGGCGCATATGACATGCAACTATGGCACATAGATATTCAAGGCAGAATCTATCCATGTTTGTAGTGGTTCATGACAATAATTGAACTTTTTCACAAAAAAGATAACTTCTTGATTTAGGAAATTTAAATTATTTTTCAAGAGTGCAAAGCTAGTATTTAATAGCAAAACGTGTCTGCTTTCATAAACCGACAAGCTGATGTTTTGGAGACAAATGACTGAATTAATTTAAAGCTGAAATTTGAGTGGTTAAAGGGCCCACTTGGGAAGCCAACCCCGAACACTCCTCTTTCACTTTGATGTGCTTGCTGTACCCACTTGTTCCTTCAACTTGGATCTCAGCTTTTCGTTTCACCACTTTTAGGATCCACCAGCCACCACTGGTGCATGCGCAACAGGCCCCTGACCTGAGAGCACCTGACTGAATCCGGAGCGTTGGGGGCCCCCTTCATATTCTTTGCAGGGGGGCCCTCTCAAGTTTCATTACGCCACTGAATGGTGGTGCAGGGAACGCTATATTGTATTTATCACAGAGTATCCCATCTGCGTACTCTAAATCAAGCCCTTAGTCCCACGTTACACCCAGGCCTCTGACACGGATTATTCTCAAGAAATATTAATACCTACACCGGGCAGTGGGATAAAATTAATCCACAGGTAAATAACTTACAGGTATTAGGCAACAGAGCGGTTCAGCTATAGAATGGTTGGGTCTCACTTTGATCATGAACAACAGTTTTGCTTTTTTGTCATATTGACTGATGGGAGGGAAGATATTGGAACAAACAATCCGTAATGGAAGACATGAAACAAAACTTTACTTGGGCAAAGAAATGGAGGCATACCAAGATAGAACGTACTTTCTTAGGTAGACTGGGACAGAAAGACAGAAGCACTAGTAGATGACAAAGTGCGCACTGGGAAACATGCCTTGTCTTCGGTTTGTGGTTTGTGCATAGCAGATTGGACTCTAGGTGATTGGTGGATATCTTCCTCTCTAAACCAATACAGTATTGTCAAAAAGAAAGCAAGGTGACTCACCACTTGTCCATGCCACCACTGGTACTTCTCCCTATTCTTGGACTGCCTACAACTCCACCGACATCCCTGCAGAGACGGCACTGCTGGTGGTCTGTGCGCCTGGTGAAAAACATAATGCAAATGTTTGAAAAAAGAACCAACAATCTTAGTTATATGCTATGCATGGAAGGGCAAGTGACATGCAGACATACCATTTATCAAAAACCAATTGGTAGGTGTTTTAAAAAAACAAGGTAATCATGACATGATTCTATATATGTTTTATTATTAATTGAATCTGTCAAAATATTTGTCGTATCAAAAATAGAAAGACATTCATATGTACAAGTTTACAAAAATAGAGTAAATGAATGCATATACCCAATGTTAATAGTCAAAACCACATATGGATTACATCTAAACCAAGCAATGATTTGAAACAGCTAATAGCAAATTGGCATGGTATGGTATTACAATGTGCATGATAAATCCATTCCCAACATTTCAATGATTAGCTCAAGCAGTCTTGATTACTGATGTCCATGAAAAGAAATTTGAAGATACATGATGAGAAAACCCATAATGAAAAAACCAACGCGTTTCGGCAATGCCTTCATCAGGATTCCATCACTGTGGTTAACTCTGTTAATTAATACTAGGGCGAAGATATTATTGGTTCAAGTCTTCAGCATTGATAAAAACTGGTGTCTCAATAAGACTGAAGGCTAAATGAAAAGAAAAAATGTCTGGATAATAGAGGATGTGTCGTAGACCTCTAGATAGTAAAGATACAAGTCCAATGTTTTGGATTGATGATCGTTCCTATAGTAGTCGCACTCCTTGTTAATTAATGCCTTAACATGACAATGTCACTCAATCAGGCTGTGTCTCCTTATGATGGATACAAGTTGTAAGGTTGTGCAGAGTTTCTTATATCTTTGACGTAAAGGTGATTAAACTTTCAGTTTAATGAAAAAAACCTTTGCTGTGATGTAGCTGACTGGATTTACGATGGAGATGAATATCTTCACACGGTGTGCGTAAATCAATATCGTCCTATGAGTGTGGGTATCTAGGTCATAATGCACCCATTTTAGTTACCAGATAGCCTGCCACCTAAGTATTTATTTTACACAATGTACAACAGCAATACCTCACTACTGTTAGGTTCACTGTTAGTATCTTTGTCTAAAAGTAAGCATCACTTTGGGAGTATTGTATTACCTATTTCTTGACAACATTTAAAAAAAAAAAAAGAGGTAGCCATTAATTCAACCAAGACATTTTTTTTCTAGTTGAGGAATTGGGATTAGGAGGATTCAGGAATAAGGAAAGGTCATAAGGTACGGCCACGAATGGATAAGATGTAAAAGAAAATACTAATGACACATGATATTGGCTATGGTATATCATCCCTGCCATACTGCAATGTCATAGAAACTCCTAATATGAAACAACAGGTAAAAAAAGTACCTCCAAGGAGGAGACAGAGAAAAAACACTAAGGCAGCTTGAATGCAGACACATCTTGAAATTAGGATTGAACACCAATGAGGAAATGTACACATATTTATAAAAATTAACTAAAGAGCCCTTGCCTCAGTAATTTCACATGTTTTTAGATTTTGTACTAATAAGCGCTCCTTGTTATTTATATATAATTAACACTCATTCTTTTTATTTGTTTGTTTACTTACAGGACTGGATGCAGAAGTGTGTCTTGTCGTGATTTTGACTTACCTGGAATGCAGAAGAGCTGAGATATTTTTATTTTATTCTCTTAGTATTGGAATTACTTTTCAGAGTTAGACCAGGTTTAGTCCAAAAGGCCATCATTTGCATTTTCATCAATTTGTGCAAAACTGTTCTTTACCTATGTTTTGCTATTAGTTTGATTTAATGGAGAGTCATGCAAACCTTTCGATACTGTGATAAATGTAGATCATTATGGAAGATGAGCTCTTTTGTAGCTGTTGTGTCATTTAGTTTGTGATATTTGACAACCATGTGTCTTGTTCAGTTTAGATTTAGAGTTTTTTTTGCTCAATAGGGCTGAATGGAAGGTGGTTGTTTTTCAACTTTTACATTTTTTTATTTTGTGTATTATGTTATATGTTTATTTAGCTCACCAGAGAAAATATATGCCTGAACCCACTGGGGCGGAAATCTGTAACACAACTTTTATCATGATAACATTCAGTCAGCTGAGTGGCAACAGCAATCTCTATTTAATTTTTATGTATTAACACATTCCAATATGGCTGCCATTTGGATCTACAGCACTTAGTACATTTTCAGTGTCTGTACAATACAACAAATAGGAAGTGGTTTCCTTGTGCAGGCGTCATGAGAAAGGCTTTTCAAGCCGAAACCTGTCTGACGCGTGATTTTTGGACCTGCGTGCTGAATTAATATGGATTACAACACTACGAGGAATGCCGTTCTATTTTTAACCTAATAGAAGTGTTTCTAATGTAAATATATTACGAACACCCCAGACGCTTTGGCTGCACATCACCCACACGCCGATACCAGGAGATTTTCAATTTTACGTTCTCCCCGCCGAGATGAAGCAGGACCAGCACCGGAGGTAAGTGTGCTGCGGGGGATCCGGAGGGCTCTCTAACATTGGTACAAGCCTCCAGGGGTTAGACAGCTGTTGGACTTGGCCCTTTTTGCAGGGATATTCCCATACATTTTGTTTCTTCCTTCCATTTTTTCCTGAACTGTTTTTGTTGGCTCTAGTACTCTGGGCATTTTACCACTGCTAATCAATGCTAAAGTGCATATGCTCTCTGTGTAATTTGTTATCATTATTGGTTATCCCTGATTGGCATATTTGATTTTACTGTTAATTCCCAAGTAAAGAGCACTGAAGTTTACCAGGGCCTATAAATCAAACGCTACTAGTGGGCCTGCAGCACTGTTTGTGCCACCCACATGAGTAGCCCTGAAAAGGTAACTCAGATCTGCCACTGCAGTGTCTGTGCACAGCTGTTAAACTGCCATGCCGACTTGACAAGTGCACCCACTTGCCAGGCCCTAACCTTCCCTTTGTTTACATGTAAGACATCCCTATGGTAGGAGCATGGTGCTTGTGATATGTCCTGATAGTAAAATACTGCCAATTTTGTTTTTCAATGTTGAAATGCTATCTTGCCCCATAGGTTAGAATGGGAAATGCTTTGTAACATCTTACAAGTATAACTTCCCATTGGAACAAGATAGTGTTAGAAATAGGGGTCTCTAGTTGGCAATGGTTTACACATTTGTCCAAATAGGCACCCTTATTCCTAGTCAGGGTAAGGGGGATATACTTCGAAGATAACCCCTGCTCATCCCCTTGGTAGCTTGGCATGAGCAGGCAGGCTTATCTCAGAGGCAGTGTGTAAAGCATTTGTGAACACATACAGTAATATAGTGAAATCCTTACAAATGGACAGCACACCAGTTTAGAAAAATAAGTAATCTTTATCTAAACCAAAAAGACCAAAACCACAAAAATCCACAATACAGTGATCAAAACATGACTTTTAAAAGGTAGAAATAGTTCTGTTCATAGAAAATGGTGGATGTGACACTTTCAAGACAAAGTTCCTTGTATGCGTCAACAGCACAAGCAAAAAGGGTCACACGGAAGGTGATGCGTCGGTTCCTTACTGCTGCGTAGGGGAGGGGATGCGTCGGTTCCTTACCGGAGAGGCGGTGATGCGTCAGTTTCTTACCGAGTGGGGAGGTGATGCGTCAGTTTCTTACTGCTACCCCCAACGATGCAACAGACTGGTCATCTCGATGCAATGTATGACAATCTGGGGTGATGCGATGCATGAAGATCCGGGATGCGCTGCGATTATGCCAGCGGCGTCCCCTTGATGTGTCGGTTCCTACACAGCAGGGCCTGCATCAGAGTCGGTGCAGTGAGATCACAGATCGGTGCACAGAACTCGTCGTGTGGCAGACACTTCATCCGCATCAGGCGCTGCTTCGATTTTTTGGCAGCGGCAATGCATTGGAAATTCTTCTTGCACTGCTGCGATGCGTCTGAACCAGGCAATGCGTCGATTTTTACAGTTTAGTCTTTTGCAGTCCCCAGGCCCAGAAACAAATATGAATAATTGAGCCAATCTAGAACACCGACATAACCAATTCACCTTGATTTTTGGTTTTATGTAGTTAATAGTGAAACCGTACAGACACTTCATGTGTGTTAAAAATTAATTACCTTCCTTTAATGAGCAAGGTGTATATATAGAGATATATCTCATATGCTGCACAATTGCAACATTAACGGAGGCATGCTAGTGGGTCTGCTACTCTCCAGCATGTTTTAGGAAAGCTCATTTGTAGCATGTTAATAACTCATATTTCAAATGGCCCTGCTCTTGCTCTTCTTCTCCAGCTCCCTCCACCATTCTACTCCCTTAAATCCAAACGTAGGTTATAGGCTTATGCTAATAGCGTGTGGCAGATGGGACGCACTTAGTGGAAAACAGAGATCCCATCCATTGTATTTAAGCCTGGGCGTAGTGGGCGTAGTGGGGCTACGTGGAGCAGCGCGTAGTGTGCCCAAATCTCCGCACACTCGCGTGCTCCGCATAGCCCCACTACGCGCCGCCCGCCTCCCGCCCGCCTTTTAAAATAATATCATGCATGATAAAATAATTAAATGTAAAGACTTACCTTCAGCGTGGCGTCTCCAGGGCTCCCTCTTCCTCGTTTCCAACTTCTTGTGACAAAGGCGCAGACGCCCGCGCATGCGCATTTCTTGCGGCAAATGAATGGTGGTGCGGTGAACGCTATACTTTATTTCTCACAGAGTATCCTATCTGAATACTCTAAATCAGGCCCTTAGTCCCACATTACACCCAGGCCTCTAACACGGATTATTCTCAAGAAATATTAATACCTACACTGGGCAGTGGAATCAAATTAATCCACAGTGAAATACCTTATAGGGATTAGGCAACAGAGAGGTTCAGCTATAGAATGGTTGGGTCTCACTTTGATCATGAACAACTGTTTTGCCTTTTTGTCACTTTGACTGATGGGAGGAAAGATATTGGAACACATAAAATAAAACTTGGGCAGAGAAATGGGGCAAAGACATCACATACCAAGATAGAATGTACTTTTTTAGGTAGACTGGAACAGAAAGACAGAAGCACTAGTAGATTACAAAGTGCGCACTGGGAATCATGCCTTGTCTTCGGTTTGTGGTTTGTGCATTGCAGATTGGACTGTAGGTGATTGGTGGATATCTGCCTTGCTGAACCAATATAGTATTGTCAATAAGAAAGCAAGGTGACGACTGTTTGAAAATACCACTTTTAGAAAGTAATGTGACAAGAAAACAAGAGTGTTGGAGCGAGACGAGGAGCAATGGAGACAAGCGATATAGAACAACGCTGAACGCTGGAGGTGTGCCTGTAACGGATACAAAAAACACACTTCGCACAAGTAAAAGTGAAGTTATTGGAGTGCTACATTCTGGATGTGTAAATTGACGAAAACCCACAACAGTAGACACAGACACTTTGGATCTTGCCTCAAGTTGTTTAAAAAAAGAATTTGCCATTGATCCTTCATTCAGTACGAGGAGAAATTAAGAACTCACCAGGTCCATGTCCAGACGAGAACCCCTTCAATCGTAGAGGGTTTGAAATGCATTGACCCAGCCTCTGGGGGAAGAACACTCACATCTAACTAGTATTGGTTAGGAGATATGGCAGGGCGCCTATTTCTTTAGTAAAAACATTCAGGGCTAGTGACCCCCATTAGTTTACACCAGCAGGACACATTGTGTTATTAACAAAATGATATTTCTGCCAGGTGTTATTTTGTTTAAATGATGGACTGGTCTACTTCACAGTTTCTTTCGGAATTATAAAAAACGTAATTATTCTTTTTGTCATTATATGTTGTTGTATTGATTGTGATGTCAAAATGTGTTTTGAAGTGCACATTTGAATCTTCTTTCAAAAAAAGGTTTGCCCTTCAAAAGGACTTGTGAGAAATGTTTCAAAGGATTTTGAGATTCATATAGATGAAAAGTGAAATAAAACACAAGGTCCATTAAAAATTAAACATTTAGTCCTCTTTTGAATTGAGATACAAAATTCAGCACCTAGACATTTTATTTGTTTGCACTTTTAGAAAGTACGCATTTTCTTGTTTAACTGTTCTGTGTGCCTCTGCCTCTTTGTGAATTTACTGTTTGGTTGTGGAGTGACAGGGGCTGGGGATGTGCATTCACTGTTGACAGACACTGGTTGATGTGTTCCTGGCCCTTCCTGGATGACTCAGAGCTGAGATAAATAGGGCTTGGCTGCATTTAGAGTAGTGGGAGGAGATTTCCTTGCACCTGACTAGGGCCTGTCTCTCTTACACAATGCTCTCTCCACCCCCTGTGGTCATACTGCACCAGTTAGGACAGAACTGGTTTGGACGTGGCTCAGGGAACCTTGCACAAAGAGAAAAATACATTTTGGGGTATAAGCATTAGACTGGCCTGCAGTTGCTGTTTCTGCCAAGGAGAGGACAAAGACTGGAACTTCGCTTTGAACCTGCTCGAAGAAGATCTCCAAGGGACTGTGTGTGCTGGCCTCTTGTTCTGAAATCTCACAGCCACAAAGACTTCACTCCCTGCTCCCCTGAGTTCTGCTGCTGAGAGTTCTGACCTGCTAGAAGGTGCCTGTTCCAGTTCCGGGCCTCCGGAGGTTGTGCTTGCTGTTTGGAGCTGGAAGAAACCTGAAGAACTAAAAAAATAGATGCATCGCTCTTCGTGTGGCTATTTCCCTGATGCAGCACCGTTGTGTGTGAAGAATCTCCATGCATCGCTGCCAAAACCGACGCAGCAGCTGCCGAAGCTGCAAGAACCGGCGCATGGAGGGATCACTGCTGAAGAAACCACCGCAGCGTTGCTCAACACCGCCGCATCAATCGCCAACGCATCCTGGATTTCCACACATCGTACCTGTGCGGCAAGTTTTCCCGACGCATCCCCTGTGGACCAGAATTGTCTTGGAGTCAACACATCACTTCCCCCTACAGAACGAACACAATGCATCACTTCTCCTGTGTGCAGCAGAACTGTTGCATTGCCTCCCCAAGGTCTCAGGAACTGACATCTCTTGTTTCTCGACACTTCCCATCTCTGGGGATTTTTGTTCTTATGAATTTTTTTTGCATCTACAGGTACTTTGTGAGAAATTACACATCCATAGTTTTCTATGGACCCAGTTGATTGAAACTTTTTTAAAGTCATTGGGGCATATTCACAAGAAACTATCGCCGAGTCAGCGGCACTTTATCGCAGCCAAAGTTGCGATAAATCCATCGCCCCATTCACAAGCTGGTGTTAACAGCCCACAGCATCAGTTTACCCGAGATAGCAGCCGCAAAAAACATCGCCACAGAGGACCCGCGCAACTATCGCTAATGAGATGCAGAATCGGTGTTCCCGTGCCAAAATGTGCGACAACAGCACACCACAACATTCACAACGACCAGCCACATCTGCGATAAAAACACAAAACAGGCGATAAGGTGCGTTAGCCCCAGGAAATCTACACCTGCTCTGACCTGGTGTAAAGTCGAACCGCAGCCTGCACCACAAAAGGAGACCAGCCCAGGGCGACACCCAAAGGGCAACAGAAGCCATGGAGCCACCCATCATGCGGCCCAGACACTCAAGAGGGCCACAACACCCACTGACAATACCCCCAGGACCACCCCTCCCTGGCACCCCCGACCGAAGACATGCCACATCAGCCACACCCAAACATGCACAAAATATTCTGCCTGACGTCGCACAATCACAACTGGTGACATGCATGTGTCGACACAGAAAAGAGCAGCACACTTTCACTTTTGAAGCAACAAATGAAACTTTATTAAAATGAGCACTGAAATGAAATGAAGACACATGGCGGCTCCCCTCGGGACAATCCGTAGGTGACAGCCTGCAAGACAAAAATCATGATGAGAAGGTGTGTCCTCCGCACATTAAAGGACAGAGAGAGAGAGCGAAGGGGGAGAGAGAGAAAAAGAGAGAGAGAGAGAGAAGAAGAGAGGGGGAGAGAGAGGGAGAGAAGAGAGAGGGGAGAGAGAGAAGAAGAGAGGGGGAGAGAGAAAAAGAGAGGGGGAGAGAGAGAAGAAGAGGGGTGGAGAGAGAGAGAGAAGAAGAGAGGGGGAGAGAGAGAAGAAGAGAGGGAGAGAGAGAGAGAGAGAGAGAGAGAGAAGAAAAGAGGGGAGAGAGAGAAGAAGAGGGGGGAGAGAGAGAAGAAGAGAGGGGGAGAGAGACAAGAAGAGAGGGGGAGAGAGAGAGAGAAGAAGAGAGGGGAGAGAGAGACAGTGCCGCCCATGCGCACCCAGGCCACACGGCTCACCTGCTGCCACCGGTGTGTCTCCAACCACGTGCAGGTATGTATCGAAGTTCACCAGGTCACACATCTGAGTCAGTGCCGCCAGCTGAAACAGAGTCCAGATACATGACTGGCACAGTACACACACCTGCACAAGACAACATCGTCTGCCCGCCCATGCACACCCAGGCAGAGGCACCCCAACCCCTCCCGCTGCCCATCGGAGCATGCCCGCCCATGCACATCCAGGCCTCTCTGCTCACCTTCCGCCACCGGCGTGTAGATGGGAGGTCTCACCACATGCCGTGCAAGCCACAAGCCCGGGCCCACGGACATGGCACCCTCCACACCATGCAGCCATGCTCCGCAGGCCATCAGGTCTCACGTTTGGTACTGGGTCTTTATTACTCCATGGCAGAGGACGTACCAGTGCACCTGGCACCATCGCAGGCTGCACACCCACTCAGCCCAATGAGTGCCCCTAACTCTGAAATTTCCGGAAGCGACGCCACATTGCGGTAGGCCCGCGCTGCCCGCTGGCTCTGGCCTACACTGCGGACCAGCAGGGCACACAAAACCTGAGCTGTCCAGACCGCCAGGACGGGGCATCATCGCAGGCTGCACACCCGCTCAGCAGCTTAAGGTGCCACTGACTCAGTGCACCCAAGGTCACCGTCCGTGGCGGGGTGCCTGTGCCGGCTGCAATGCTCTGAGTGCCACTAACCCTGTGCAACCCCATTCAGTGCCACGTGGTGGCAGGCCCGTGCTGGCCGCAAGGCCTTGGGTGCCACTAACCCTGTGCAAGCCCAGTCAGCGCCACGTGGCAGTAGGCCTGTGTTGTGCGCCAGGCCTCAGATGCCACCAATCCTATGCAAGCCCAGTCAGCGCCACGTGGCGGTAAACCCATGTCGTGCGCCAGGCCTCAGATGCCACCAACCCTGTGCACAACAACTTATGGGCCCTTAAAGAGGGGAATGTGACGTCATCGGCCCCTTATATTGGCGGAGTCACATGGCCAGTGACGCCTGTACCGGATGGGTGTGGTGTGTGTGCAAACCTGCCCTCAGGGAGTGGCTGTGACATACTGATGACTAGACCAGTGACCTGCACACCACCAGCAAGTACGCCTGCGACGGCTGGCAATGATGGCCCGCCTTTGGTGCGTCATCGGAGTGGTCTGGCCTGCCGTATGCCGGAGCAGCACAGGGCTTGCAACAATGACTCGTGGGCTTGGGCGTGGTCCGGATCCATGTCCGGACAAGGAAGTGACTGATGCGTGTGTGCCTGTTGTAGTGGTCATGGAACCAGATACACAAAATGCAATGTCGCACCCTCTGACTCGCATCCCACAGGATGAACATCATTGACACAAAGGAAGGCACTGTCCACACATTCATCCACACATCCATACCTGAATGATGTAAGACATGACACAGCAGTGCATCACTGGATGTTTATTTGCACATCCAGTGCAGTTATGCGGCTGGAGCGGTACAGGGCAATGCCGAGCACACAACACAATATGGGCCCATGGAGGGTCAACCAGAGTCCATCCGGGGATGACATGTACTGAGGAAGAGGAAGGGTACAGTCCGCAGTCTGTCCGCCATGTCATTGGTCGTTGTGCAGAATGTGGCAGTTCATGTCGCTGTCCAAGGTGAGTGCATCAGAGTGTATCGGCGTCAGTTGAAGGTCACAAGGCCATGTGAGGCACCAAGCAGAAACAGGCCAGGTGGCGGATATGAATGTTAGTGCCTTCAGATCACAAACCCATCCACGTCCTCGTCCCTGGATGTGTGCTCTGCCCCCCCTGTTGGTGTTGCAGTACCGGCTGTGGCACTGTGTGCCACTGAGACATCAGGGGCCGGAGGGGGATTGTCGGCAGCACTGTGTGCCACTGACACATCATGAGCCTGAGCTGATACGCCTGCCGCACTGGGAGGCACTGACACACCAGGGGGAGGGGATGTGAATGGTGTGGGGGCAGCAGCATTCATCAGTGCCACGCCTTGTGGTGGCAATGCCATGTTGGAGGTCTGCAGGGCATGATAGATCCCAGCTACATTCCGATGATGTGCAGCGGTGGCTGCCATCCTTTCCGCCTCCATACGCAACATGTCCTCCATGAGCCTCTGCATGTGTGCCAGCTCACGGCTGGTATCGCTGGAGAAACTCTGAGTGGACAGCTGTTCTACTCTCTGCGTCATGACACCAACGATGTCAGTCTCAGGGCTCGGTGGAGACCATGGGGCAGACATAAACACCCAAGGATGGCGTCCAGTTTGGCAGCCATGAGCTCGAACCCCACCCGCACCTGTTCAGCCGTCTCGCTCTGGGCCTTCAGCACATGGCGTTGTGTTCCTGGGGGACTTGGGAGGGTGCCGAGGCTGTGGGTGCCTCCTGCTGGGTGGTTTGGGTGGTGGGTGGGGTCTCCCCGATGTAGCTGGGCTGCCCTGATCCTGGAGGTGAGTCACGGATGAGGTCAATGATGTCTAGGAGGGCTTGTGTGTCGATGCTGGTGTTGTCCTCCTCATCATCAGTGAAGAGTGGCTGGGACTGCTCTGCAGGAGGTGTTGATGATGCCCCTGCGATGTGAAGGGGAGCTGGGGTATTACAATGTGTCCACATGCATTTAGCCGAATGGTACAGGTTGACATTCTGACAGCATGGCATTGTACATTGTGACAGTCTGTGGGTCTGGGCGAGGTGCTAGGGTCATTGTGGGTGTGTACTGTGTCCTGCTTGATTGTGCATGTGTGGCATCATGGCCATCTCCACCTGTCCCCCAGTACCTGGTGGTCACTCACCCTGTTGCGGTTGTGTTGTGTCCTGTCGAGCAGTGTCCGGTCCCCCGACTCCGGCCACAGTATCCATACTGATGACTTGCGACACCAGCTCCTCCATCTCACCAGCACGAGCTGTGGCGCTGGGCCCCCACCTCCGGTCTGCATTGCTCCCTTCTGGTTGGCGAAGAGTTTCTCCTTGGTCTTCCACTTGATGTCATTCCATCACCTCTTGACCTCGTCCATTGTCCGCTTGTGCTCTCCGACGGCATTCACCTTGTCGACAATGCCCCTTCATATTCCAGTTTTGGTGCCCAAGGTGACGAAGAGTTGTTGATGGTGTTCCATCACCTCTGTGACTATGATCTTGTTCGCCTGCGGACTAAACTTTGTCTTCCTCGTCTTCTTGTCCTTGCCCTTCCCCGATGTCCCAGGCTGGTCGTCCGGGGTGCTTGTGGGGTTGCTCTCGTCCTCTGCGCCTGCTCCGGCTACCTCCATGGTGGTTGGATGTAGGTCAGATTGTGTGTGGGTGTTTTTTCTGCTTTTATGGTGATTTTCTCGACATGCCAGGTGTGTGTTGCAGACCTGGCGCTGCTTATCACTGATTTCCTCATCGCGCTTTGGCCCATCATGTGTTTTTTGGTTTTGTGGTTTGTTTTTTTATCTCCTTCGTGGTGGATGTATCACAGACATTGTCTGCGGTATCGGCGGACTA
This sequence comes from Triturus cristatus, assembly GCF_964204655.1. Lineage (NCBI taxonomy): Eukaryota > Metazoa > Chordata > Amphibia > Caudata > Salamandridae > Triturus > Triturus cristatus. The sequence continues at coordinate 1,049,674,435 of NC_140588.1, forward strand.
TCGCATGGTACCGCCTTGTTGTGAATTCCACGTTGATACAGGGTTATTTTTCTGCATTGGGCTGCGATATTGAAAGTTGCGTTATGCTACTCTTGCGGTAGTTATCACATATTCTTGTGAATATACCCAAGAGTCTTGTTACTTGTATGTTTGATTTTTGTCGTTTTGGTCTTGCTGAGTTTACATAAATATACTTTATTTTTCTAAACTGGTGCGCTGTGAATTTGTGGTGTTATCATTGTATTACTGTGTATTTTGAGTACAAATACTTTACACATTGCCTTTGGGATAGGGCTTTCTGCTAGTGCCAAGCTACCCAGGGTGTAAGTAGGGGTTATCTAAAGTGTGTTTCTCCCTTACCCTGACTAGAAGCAATGGTCTCTATTTAGACAAAGGTACCTACCGCTGCCAACTAGAGACCCCCATTTCTAACAACAGCGTAAGTGGAAGTCAGTGTTAAAAGAATCTCTTTGATTACGGAGGTTTGCTCACATGGCGTAGTATAGAAAGCGGAGTGTTCGATCGGAGTACAGCTAACATACCAGAACACACATGGAGGATGAGGAGATTTAGGCAAGGCTGAGAACAGCTGAAGGAGTATTCAATGAACCATCTGGACAAATGGGAGAGGCAGCTACATCGTTGCTGACTTTTGTCAGGCAACATTTCACACCCTGTGTAACAAATTGGAGAGTTTAACCAAAAAAGAAATATCCCAATGGTGGGAGGTCCAGCCTTTAAAGAGATATGTGGAAGTAGGAAGAGTCCCTAGGGCACTAAGAATAATGATTACCGCCTTCGTATGAAAACCCACTTCCAGAAGTAATCAAAGAATGGGAGGAGCTTAATGCCGAAAGCTCTACAAAGATGAATATGCTTCATATTAAATATGCGTCTATTGACAGGGACACCATCAAAACACAAATTAAAGACCTCAATGAGCAATTACAACTACACAACGAAAAAGAAGCTGTGAGCAAATTTTTAAAGGAAATGAAGCTATGGATGAAAAAACATGAAGAAGTGACTACAGCAAGAAAATCCCACAAATTCAAAAGAGACAGGAAAGATTATGAAAATGGAAGAATGTACATGAAAATGAGATAAAATCAGAAGAGAACAACTAAAAGCAACACATAAAGTAAGATAAGACATCTCATTAAGTGATCTTAGCTCAGACACTGGTTCTGAATCAGATTGTGAAGGATTTATTGGCAAAAGTGGATTTATTACAACGGTCCAAGATGAGTTTAATTTTTTAAGGCTTGGCCGATTCACAAACCATCGAACTCAACAGTAAAAAAGAAGAAGAATAGGAAGCTGAGGCGTGGCAGGCAAGGGAAAAAGAAGGAGACAACTCTGCTGGGGTTAGAACCAGGACCAGGTACTTGTAAACTTTATTGACTGTATAATTAATTAAAATCATTACAGTAAAAACAATCAGTATATAAAAGCTAAAAACAGTAATTTCAAACTTCTGTTCTGAGTAAAATTTAACACCCCTCACCCAGTCCAGCGTAGTCAGCCTTTCCCCACCATTTGCGGAGATGATCTTGAAGCCCCTGTTTTGTGCCGCGAAGTTGATCTACATTACAGAGCTCTTGAACTGCCCTCTGTGGCGCTCTAAGTGTCTCTCTGGTAGAAATGCTCTCTTGGGGGGCGTAAAAGAGGGGCGCAGTCCTTGGTGCATCGTTGAGTGGTCCCATCAGAATTCGACCGCAGAGTTTACTACGCATTTTCCCTAGGTTGTGTTGCTTTCGTAGACAGCTTTTAAAGCTATCCTGATTTGATAGATACATTTCGCCAGTCTCGCTAGAGCCATTGTCTTAGTGGTTGAAAACCACAAGGCTGATGCTTCGCTGCACAACTTTATACCCTTGTTGAGGCAGATCGGGCGCAGAAGTCGCCGGCGTTCGTTATTGAGGTAGGGACAGCAGCATAAGAGATGCAGCCAGGATTCCCTCCTGTAGGGGCACAGTCTACAAGTTGTGGATTCCCCTCTTCGGGCCCATACAGGATTGAAATCCACAATCCCAAGGGTAGTCAGCCTCATGAATAATATTTTACTTCGGGCCTGTGTGGTGAGAGCCTCGCTTAGGTAGGGTTGTGCTTTTCCTGCCGTGTAGGAATTGTTCAACGGCTCTAGATGAGAGCTTCGACGCAGCGTTTTAAGATCGAGTTCGAAGGAGATTTCATGCACTTGTTTGTTAACAGCTCTCTTCCAGGCATTCAGGGGGATCTCCAGCTGTGGTATACTTTCTTCTTTAATATTCATTAATTTGATTGCGTTTTCTAGCCTAGTGTGCCATGCTGAGCCTGGCCCCTCAAAAATAGGTCTCAGATGATTTTGTGGGGAGTTAGCGGGTGCCCTTAATATCCTTAGATATAGCTTTATGATCTCCCCCAGGCAGATCAGGTCTGGCCTCGCCAGGCCTAGCTCCAGTCTTAGCCTTGCTTTTCTTGCTGTCCTCGTTATGTGTAGCACTGACTTGTATGCCTTGACTTGGGCTGAATTGAGGAGGGCGTCCAGTTTCCCGGGGAAGGCAAGGTGGCCGTAGTTAATTGCTGGAAGGAGCTTCACTCTTAGAACTGTCAGAATTGAGCTGGCGGACGGTGCTGGCTTAGTTGTTTTAATAGATGTGTAACCTTGCTGGCCTTGGAGCTCTGCTGTTTTAGGTGTGTGTTCCGTCAACCAGACCCCTAGGTAGTTGTATGAGGCCACCGTATTGATTTGCGCATTTCCCAGTTGCCTCTGTGCATTCTTTTTCAGGTGGTAGGACCCAAAAATGATGACCTTGGTTTTTCCTTGATTAACTATCAAGTTGTTCATGATGTTAATATTGTTTAGGGCATTTAGGGCTCTTTGTAGGCCCACCTGCGTATGGTCCATTATGACTGTGTCGTCAGCATACTGTAGAACTGGCAGCCTTACACTTCCTAATATTGGAGCTACTAAACTGGCTCCTTTTAGGGACTCCCCCAGATCCGCCATGTATAAGTTGAAGAGGATGGGGCCAGCACGCATCCTTGCTTCAACCCATTCTCCGTGGTTAATTTAGGGGAAACTGTGCAGGCACTTGTTTTGACCCGCTCCCAGGTGTCCTCGTATAATGATCTTATTGCCTTCAGGAGATTTGATGGAATGCCCCAGTTTTCTAACTTCCGCCATAATCTTTTTCTGACTACTTTGTCGAAGGCTGTGCTGTAGTACACGAAGTAGCAGAAGAGCGGGGGATGGTTCTTCAGGATTGCCTGGGCTGAGATGTGTGCTAGCACCAGAACATTATCCATGGTTGATGCCTGTGGCCTAATGCCAGTCTGGTGCAAGGGTATTATGTTTCTCTCTTCGACCCAATTCTCTCGATCTTTCAGTAGTAGGCGGGCATATGCCTTGGCTTCCAAATCGAGCAGGGCAATAAGCCTGCAGTTTGACGGTTTTAGGCGGTCTCCTTTTTTAAAAATAGGGACCAATATGGAACCCCTCCAAGACTCGGGGGTTGTGGCTGTCGCGAAGGTGTGATTGAAGAGCGGGATTAGGAGTGATGCCCAGAACTCTGGTGCCTGTTTAAAGACAGGTGCTGGAATCCCATTAGGCCCAGGTGCCCCGTCATTCTTCATACTCTTAATAGTTTTGATAACCTGTTGAGTGTTTGTCCTGGCTGGTGAAGTGCCATGGGTGACGGACGGAGATCTGTTACCCATGGGGTCCTTGCCTGGGCTCGGGATCATGACTCCTGGCTTTGTGCTACTGCTAACTAGATTGACTTGCTCTGTTCTATCCACTATACCACTTGTTTGGTCTTCGTTAATGGATGCTGTTACATATAGCTGCTTCACATGTAGCATCCAATCCTTTTCAGCAACTCCATTTTCTCTTGTGGGTCCTGGATTGCTCAGCTGGTTTATGTATCTCCAGAGTCGTGCTGGGTTCTTTTGTTTGAGCAAGGAAAAGACTTTGAGCCATTCGCTTTCCATGTTGGCTTTTTTGTGTTCCCATAGTTTCTTCCTTAAAGATGCCCTCAGCGATGCAATTCATGGTTCCTCTGTTTGGCTGACCCCTTTTTTCTTTTCTGCGCGGGCCTTACGCAGAAGCCTTTTGCATTCTTGTATATCGTTGTTTGGACAGTTGCTTCCTGGTCTCAGTTGCCCTTTCGGTCTCGGGTTTTGTGTCTTGGGGTTCCCGAGCTTGGCTTGTAGGTCCTCAACAATATTTTTCCATTCATTTATGGATGAATGCTCTGCAGGCAGTCTCCCTTCCTGTACCTGGCCCAGCCATGTTTGAAGTGTGGTGCCGGTCTTGTCTGACCACTTGATCCTACTCAGGACGCTGTGTTTTTCCTCCCCGCTTGTCTCCCCGATGGGTTGGTAGATGGTGGCTGGCGGTACGTCCAGCTGAAACACTTCTCTTAATGGCCTGTGATCGCTTTCCTTCCGATCTTCGACTTCAAAGCCTTCCATTCTGGCCGCCATCTCTTCACTGGCTATGATATAATCGATTCTTGAAGCGTCCCGAAATGTGAACTGAGGATGCCAGGAGGCTGAGCAAGCTTTTTACTGTACATAGGTTGATGTTAGCTTATAATTGTTAAGAAGGTCCTGCAAGGGAGCTGCCCTGCCTGGTCCCCGGGAGGGGGAGTTTCTGTTTAGTCCAGATCTTTTAGATTAAAATCACCGGCTAGAATAACCTGGTATGATTTGTGTTTGTTTAGCAGGTCTTCTACGTTCTGTGCCAGTGCCTCCAGTTGATCTTTCATGAGGGTCTGTGCAGGATTGATGTAACAGTTTATTACCAGCAGGCGCATTGGATGTTTATTGAAACTCAAACCTCTGATCTGTAGGGCTTGCAGATCTGGGGAGTTCTGATTGATAGCTGTGGCTGCAAGGGCACATTCATGTTTTATAAAAACTGATAAGTCGCCAGCTGGACGGCCAAACAGATTCCTTTTTATGGCTGGGACTTGATGTTCCTAATACCCTGCCAAGGGGGTGCTGGACAGGGCCCATTTTTCTTGGAAACAGATTATATCCCCTCTTTCCAGGAACTGCTTCAGATTTTCATTTTCCCAGATTTTTTTGATCCCTGCTATGTTCCAGGATATTATTGTTAGTTGCTGCTTGTGGGTTAGTCCTGGCCCAGCATCTCCTCTGACAGGCTGGCTTTTGCCGCAGTTAGGAATGCTGTGGCCTTCTTGCGTGTCGCTTTTGATCAGAGGTTAAGGAGGTGGTACGTATAACCCGATGATTATTTTGGCATGAGATTCTGATGCCCATTAGGTCCCTTTGTCCCGTCTGGCTTCTGTCCGAGGGTCCCGAGCTGTTTGTCCCATGCAGGACCGACCAGGTGGCCTTTCCCCCAGTGTCTGGGGCCAGGACGTGTGTGTATTTAGGATGCGGCACCGTCTGAAATTCAATGCCCCACTCAGGGAGTAGGGTGGAGTTGTTTACGATAGCTTGTTGTATTTCTTTGTTCCTCAGGCCCACTACTGATGAATCGCCGTGTGTGTCCCCCTTCGTGCTCAGGAATTTCCCCCATTCTAGGTCCCCAGTTTGTTTCTTGTCTAGGGTGTCCAGGTGTTTGAAGAGACGTAGAATGCTACTCCGATTCAGGATGTCATGCTGTCCCGTACTGAGGAATCTCGGTCTGAGGACCACCTCATATACAACTGCTGGTACACCCCCGGTTTGGGCCCTTTCTCCCATTTCTGAAGCTGACTCTGCTGGGGTTGGTCCTATGCGGGTACTTTCTTGGTGGCTTGAGGCAAGTCCTGCTTAGGGCTACTTGCTTTGATCGTAGTTGTTCCTGGTGACAGGCTGAGGCCCCGGGCTTGATTGTGAAGGATTTGGGGTAACCGACTGTAGTGTTGATTTTGCCAAAGTTGTCTGGGTGAGCAATTCTGCAGGAGATGGACTTGTTTCGGCCGTTGGATCGTTGTCTGTGAGGTGATTTGGCCTTGCTAATGATTTTAGGCCCTTCTCACTGGAGGTACTTAGTAATGTGGTTGGCTTATGCTGAATTTCCAAAGGCAGGGAGACCGGGGGGACCTTTGTGCCCCAGTTTTTGTCAGTGAAAATTGTGTAAAACTGGGTGACTTTTGTACCCCCTTGTAAGGGCAGTTGATTGATCTTCAATGACTGCAGTTGTCTCACTTTTAGCTTTCTTTTTTTCTGTTGCTTCTTCAGCTTCTTTTTTGCTCTCCTTGATAAGGCGGGTTTGTGTGTGTCCGTCGCAAGTGAAGTGTGTTCCTGCGGGTCTGTTCCAGTGGCATCGCTGGCCCTGAGGTTTAAGCTTTGTGTGTCTTTGGGTGTTTCTGGGCTGCTGACAGGTTTGTTGGTTGTGTGCTCTGCGCATTTCCTGTTGTCGGCTGTGTTCTTCTGTCCTGGTGGAACCCCTGCTGGCTGTGTCGCCTTCGGGCAATGACTGTTATGCTTCGCCCGATCGTCAATGTTGTTTAAAGTCTATGCCTCCATACACCCTTTCGCTATCTCAACTATGTCTTCTAGGACCTCAGGAAGGAAAGCCCACTTCTCGATGAGATTTGAGCAGCAGCAGGAGCAGTCACCCCGGTTGGAAGCCATGTGTTGGGAGATCCTGTTATCTAGGACCTCCACCTTGGAGCTTATGTCAGCTAGGCGCCCTGCAATTGCTTGTAGAAGTTCTATTTGCACTTCCATCTTGGTCGATTGCCACAGAAGGGCTTTATCAGTTTCGCTGGTTATCTCAATCGAGGATGATTTCTCTGAGACCGCGCCGGCGCTGCTGTTGCAGTCGTGAAAGTCAGGTTTTGAGTAGGACACCCATGGGGACGCTAGGGGCCACGGAAGGTTTGGGGTTAGATCAAGGGTTCTTTCTATCTTTTGTCCAAGATTGTGAAGGAAGGAGGCTGTGAGCTCCCCAACCACAGGGTACACTGGGGCCTGGGGAGCTATGTGGGACCGGGGGTTCGTTGGTTTTGGCTCTTTGAATTTGTGTTGGGGCTCACTAGTCTCCGTGGTCTGCTGGTATAAACCAAGGGCGTTGGGCTGGTGAATTTGCACCGTCGTCGTTACTGTGGAGCCACCTTTGGGCAGAGCTGTGTCGAGAGTCTTGCTGGTTGTAGTGTTCTGCCCATTATCTGTAAAAAGAGGGGGGGGTTCCACCCCTGAATTGGCCTTCTGGTTGCTTTGGGTAGGGATGCTCGTGAGCTGCACTGGCCATTTCCTGGATGGTCCTCAGTTCCTCACAGGGGGAGATCTCCTCCTTAGGTATAGGGGTGTGTTCGGGCGATCGTCTGCTATGATCATTAGTGCTTTTGTCTTGAGCCGGGCGTGGGCCGTCGGGGTGAGCGTCCTGTGTAGTGCCGTTGTCACTGCTGAGGGGGTCATTTTTCTTAATTAGGAAGTTTCTGATCTAGCCCCTTTGGTCTACATCTTGTGGCTTTTCATTTGAGCTGTCTGTTAGTGATTTGCTCCTCATAGACCTTGTTATTGTCTCGTTATTAGGTGGTTGGCTCGTGAGGCTTTCTTCCGGGTCGTGAGCAATCTGCCCTTTCTTTTGGGCCCCATGTGCCAGAAGCGCTGCTGGGGTTGACTTCTGGCTATTAGGCAAATGCTCCGAATCCAGGAACCATCAATCAATCAATCAAAGACATTTATAAAGCGCACTACTCACCCGGAGGGTCTCAAGGCGCTTGGGGGGGGGGGGGGGGAGCCGCTACTGCTCGAACAGCCAGGTCTTGAGCTTCTTCCTGAAGGAGAGGTGGTCTTGGGTCAGGCGCAGGTCGGGAGGGAGGGAGTTCCAGGTCTTGGCGGCCAGGTAGGAGAAGGACCTTCCTCCTGTTGTCGCTCTTCGGATGCGGGGGACGGCGGCGAGGGCGTGACAGGAACAAATCCCTTGTTGCCCTTTTGTCACTTTTCGTATTAGTGTCTGGGCTGCGGGTTGCGTCGTGGGCTGCGGGCATGCAGGAATATGCAGGGGTAGGCAAGTGCCCGAGGAGGTGCCCAAGAGGGTTGGCGTCTCTGGCTGCCCGCTCCTTTTGTGGACTTTTACAGTTCCTGTGGCTGTGACTCTGCGGTTCTGCGGCTTCGCGGCTCACCGACCTATCGACGGGGCGCATCTGCCGCTCGCCACTCGCTGATCGCTGCTGAGCTCTCACCACTCACAGCTCGCTGCTGAGCTCTCTGCTACACTCTGCAGGCCACCAGTTCCTGGAAGAAGTTTTTTCTTTCATTCCCTTCCGTCCCAGGATTCAATCCCAGGAACCCCAGGTTTCAGTTGTCCTTTATTATGGGTTGTGGGTTTTGTAGTTTTTGTAGTTTTGCAGGTGGGAGTGGGGACAGGGCTGTAGGATCCACAGGTCAGCCGCAGCGGTCCGTCCCCCACAGCAGCACTAGGCTGCACCATGCCCGCTGCTCCGCGTCACCGGCACCGGCCGCCACACCCGCAGCTGAGGAGGTCGCAGAGCGCCAGAAGCGCCAGAAGAGCCGCGGTGTTGCCAATGCCGAGTTGCTGAAGTGCCGGCGAAACGGGAGCGGGAGCTGGTCGTGCGACAGCAGCCCAACAGACCAGCAGACCAGGACCCACAGCAAGAAATAAAATAATCCAATTTGGTAATTATTATTACTATTGAGTCTTTAACAGCTGAGGACAAACAGATTCTTGGTTAAGGCCAAACTTACTGCCCACACCCCTCTTTTAACTATGAAAAAAGTAGGATAGACATGTATATGTTCATTCGCAAGCTGAAACATAAGAAATATTTCAAATTGCAACAAAAGAATAACAAGAGGATTTTAGATGCAAATGAAATCCTCACTGACACTGAATTATTGCTTGAACAAGTTGTGGTTAGTGAGGGGGCTGATAGTCCGTTTAGGCCTAAAACTAAATTCAATCCTATTATGACACATGACAGAATTGACTCTTTTAGCAAGGTGTAATATACAAATTCAAAAAACAAAAAAAACAAGATGTTGGTAAAAAAAATGCAATACATCTTGGAACTTGACATTCAACAGAGTAATTGTGGTGATGAAGGAAAACACCAGGTAAGTTTCAGTTAAGTTTATTCCACATCAAACTGGGCCATCAAGACAGAGCAGCAGCAGCTGACGCCCGTCAAAGATCAACTGACAAAACTAGAACTCTGGCAAAGAACACCCACTCTGTAAGGTTCTATGCACGTAACATTGCAACAAGCATAGGTTACTACAAACATAGATTACTACATTGGTCTTCCCTTTAGATAAACAAAGATTGGGAAGTAAAAGTAAAAGTGGGAGAAGAAAAGAGGAAGAAAAAATAAGCCAGTAGTGTGCAAGATGAGACTGTCTGTGGGATTGCTCACTACAAGATAAAAGAGCGCTGAAAAAGAGTTTGTAATATTGCCTACTTAATGTAAAGACGTGCGCTGAATAAAGTTGTTTGTAGTTTGAAGTGGTAGCCCTATAATAAAGAAAGTGGCTGAATGAGGGGAAAAAAAACCAATGTGTTGGTCTGAACTTGTTCTTTTGCCACTCCCTTTGTTTGATTGTGACGTAGTGCGGGATGCCGGCAGAGAGATAGAATTCACTGTGGAATAATTGACAAGCGTCTCTGTGACGTAATTGCCCGGAAATCCTTTCTGCGTTTCAATGTTGAAACGCAAACGCGCCTACGTTACAACGTGTGAAACGCAAACGTGTTTACGTCACTTGTTGCTTTGATGCCCCATTTCTACCATTGCTGGAACGCACATCCTTGATATGCGTTCCAGATACACTGACCTGGATTTTTGAGTACTGCTCTGTTGTCGGAGAACTTCTCCTTCGCCTCCACGTGGTATGAAGAGCAGCTTGAAAATGGAACCGACATCCGATGACCACTCCTCACAGTGAAGGCTCAACACTCCGTCGTACCGCCATTCCAGCCGAGAAGATGAAATCTGCACTTGGTCATGGGTTCGTGTGGATGGCCCATCGCTCGTCACCAAAAAAGATGTGGTGATGAAGGAAAACACCAGGTAAGTTTCAGTTAAGTTTATTTCACATCAAACTGGGCCATCAAGACAGAGCAGCAGCAGCTGACGCCCGTCAAAGATCAACTGACAAAACTAGAACTCTGGCACAGAACACCCACACTGTAAGGTTCTACGCAAGTAACATTGCAACAAGCATAGGTTACTACAAACATAGATTACTACAGTAATGCAGAGGTGGTTTTGCAACGATCAATATATCAGACAAAGCAGTTCAGACAAAGGTGGAAATATTGTTATTTGGCCCAAGGAGATGTATCTGCAGGAGGCATTCTTACAGCTAAATGACACAACCTGTGCAAAGCCTCAAGGAATGACTATGAAAGACTAAAAGAAGATTTTTACACTGATTTAAAAGTGTGGAGGGTTTCAGATTTACTCAACTCAGAAGAATGCAACTTTTTGAAAATCTCACATCCTAAATTACCTGTATTATACTTGCTACCCAAGATTCATTAAAACAAAGACCATTCCATCTCATACGTCAGTGATATTACAGATTTCTTGGAAAGAATATTCGATATTCATTGGGGGAAGACTATCTAATGGTTGGCCTTGATGTGAATTAATTATATACCTGTTTAAGACACACAGATGAGTTAAGAGCGATGAGACACTATTTGAAATCAAGGCCTAGGCGTTTTCACAAACATAATCAAATGCTTTTAGACATCTTTCTATTTAACAACAAAAGCTTTCCAACAGATGCAAGGAACAGCGATGGGCACCTGCTACGCCCAGAGTTATGTAAACTTGTAAATGGGCTGGTGGGAGGAGCAGGTGCTTCGCAACACAGAATTCCAGGATTGGTCCCCATATATTGCAATGTGGTCGAGATATATTGATGACCTTTTCCTTTTATGAAAAGTAAGCCAGAAATCAGCTGCCGTTGTTGTTGGGGGAATCAATATTAACAATCTGAATCTCTCCTTTAGTAGCCGTATCAACAATAGCTGTGTTGAGTTTCTGGATGTTAAACTTGAAGTAATGGGTTCAAACCTCACAACTACTGTGTTTAGAAAGGAGACATAAGGGAACACCACATTACACGCCATGAGTTTTCTCCCTACAGCACATAAGAACAAAATACTTTATGGCGAATTACTACGGGGAAAAATATTCTGTAGTTCCCATCCCCTATTTGAAAGAGTAGAAGATCAAATGATGGAAAGATTGAGGGAGAGGGGGCACAATGAAGAACCTATTGAACGAGCATGATCTAGAGTAGCCATATAAACCACAGCAGAACTGCTTTTCAAGATGCCTATACAGAAACGTCAAAGTGATAGTGAGTGTAGACTTATTACCACCTATAAGAAGCATCATAATACAGTGAGACAGGCTCTATAAAATATATTGGCACTTGCTTCAACATTATCCAATAGTTGGATCAGAGATCAACCCTAAACCTTTAGTCATCTATAGGAAATCAAAATCTATGAAAGACACCCTCGTTAAGAATCAGAACAGTACCGGGGTCAAATGGGTGAAACCCAAGAATGGCTTCAGAAAATGCAGTAAATGAAAAGATTGCCTACACGAAGAAAATATCACTGAAATCCAAACCGATTTGGGTGAACGATTGCAGATTCAGAAACCATTAGATTGCAAATCAGAATTTGAAGTGTATGCACTTAAATGCCTCTGTCCCAACCAATATGTAGGCTGTATGAAACTACAGGTACATAAGCGTATTTTACAACATATACAGGCTGCAAAAAATTTGAGACATAAACTGTAGCACGGCATTCCAAAGCGTGCCATAGAAGTAATCCAACCTTCTGACCTCTAGTGTTTTAGACCAGGTAAAAGAATCCCTCCGCGGAGGAGACAGAGAAAATCACTAAGGCAACTTGAATGCAGATACATCTTGAAATTAGGAACAAAAGCGACTATAGGATTGAACACGGATGAAGACATGTACACACATGTGTATGAAAGTTAACTAAACAGCCCTTGCCTTAGTAATTTTACATGTTTTTAGATTTTGTACTTCAATAATGCGCGGAATAGGTGCTCTTGGTTATTTACATATAATTAATACTGATTATTTTTATTTGTTTGTTTACTTACAGGACTGAATGCAGAAGTGTCTCGACGTGATTGTGACTTACCTGGAATGCAGAAGAGCTAAGATATTTAAAAAAAAATCTTAATATTGAACTTTCTTTTCAGAGTTCGACCAGGTTTAGCCCAAAAGTGCATAATTTGTATTTGCATTAATTAGTGCAAAACTGTTATTTTCCCATGTTTCACAACCAGAATTATTAAAATAGACTGGAGGACCCTTTTTACTCACAGGTCATGCCAATATTTGCACCCTGGAAGTCTTTAGCTCTCTATGTCTATTTCCCACATCTTAAATATGGTGGGCTAGTCCTCTAGCACAGTCTAACATTCCTGCAGGGCCAGACACACTCCTTCCATTTCCCAGCAGGCAAGCAGGCAGGTGTCTAGGCTCTAATTAGATTCTCAGCTCCTCCTTTAGAATGTGCAGACTTCAGATGATGACCCCCTATATCTCTCATGCTGCTCCAAACATTCAGTCCAGACATCTGCCAAGTACCCTAAAGATTACTCCCTTGCTTGGCCATGAAGAAATTGGAATCGAAAAATTTGGGGTACTATGGATCTCACATTTATACACTTTTTCCAGAGACGGGATGTGGATCCATGGTCTAAGGTCTCAGAAACAGTTTGGGTTGGTTATCTTTCAAGTGTCTTTTTCTGGCTGCTTCTCATACACAGCCTTTGTACAATGTGATTGTGTTTTCACAGCAGATAGCAATAACGGACTAATGCTTCGTGTTGGCAGTCCTCCATGGCGATCAATGCTTGCTGTGTGAAAACACAGAATGGCGGCGAATTGTGCTCAATTTCGGTGTGAGTAATGCTGTTCTGGTGCAAAAGGGCATGTTCGCAGTTGCGAAGGGCCCAAAATCTTGATTTAAAGAGCCCATGGGCAACATTAAGGGTCCAGGACCTGTGAGGCACAATTTGGGGGTAAGGAATTTGATGCAGCTGGGCCCAGGGGATAGTTGGGGAGCCTTTTATGTCCTTTAAGCTCAGACCACAAAGCCAGCAGACTAGCCCTTGAGTCACTGTGGGATCCTGGGTTCAAGATGGAGTTGCAGGTCCAGTATTTCTTGCCCAGGCAAAAGAGCAGCAAGTCAGTACAGCAGGGCAGTGGTTCCTCAGAGCAGCAGTCCAACAGAGTGGCAGTTCTTATAGCAGCACCGCTGTCCTTCTTCCTGGCAGAGTATCTACAGGTCGAGAAGTGTACTCAAGAGTTGGTGTCGTAGGTCGATTATTTATAGCCAGTTGTGCCTTTGATCTGGGGGAGAAGTCCTCAGGCATCCTGCCTTCCCCACCCTGGCTCCAGACGAACTACAGTGGGCTATGTAGCTCTTTGTGTGGAGACAGTACACTGCGTATCCAGGTGCCAGTGGGGCTGTGGGGCTGTGCCCAGCTGCTCATTCCGATACTGCCAGTGACGGGCCATCAAGGCACAATTAAGCTCTCTATTGGGTGTGGCTGTCTAGGAAGAATACACAAAGCTCAATTGTCAGCTACACCGAGTCACGTGACCAGAGACAGGCTATCGGCACTAACTGGTGTTCTGAAAGTGGCATTTTCAAAATTTAAATTTAAAATCTGACTTCACAATCAGTTAGGATTTTAAATTGTGATTCAAGAGACATCAAACATTAACTAAATATCTCTTCCCATTTGGAAATTACACTTATAAAGTGCAATGTGGCAGCTCCAATGTTATCCCAGGGAGAGATTGGCCTTCCAGTAGTGAAAAACAAATTTTAAAATATTTAACTACCAGAACATGTAAAACCTAAAAGTACATTTCCTACTTTTTAAATACATTGCACCCAAGTCCTCTGAAGGCTTAGGACTGGTAAAAGATTTATTGTGCCAGGTCGTAATAGCAGTTTAAAACTGCCCACACAGGTACTGCAATAGCAGGCTTGAGACATGTTTAAAAGAATACTTAAATGGGTGGCATAGTCAGTGCTGCAGGCCCACGGGTAGGATTTAATTTACAGACTCTGGGTAGATGTAGTACCACTTTACTAGGGACGTATACGTAAATTAAATATGCCAATTTGGTTAAGCCAATATAACCATGTTTTGAGGCTTGAGCACATGCTCTTTAGGAAGAGGTGTGGTGCCTCGGCCAGGACGACTGACTCCGGAATCTGGGGATCACGGTTCGATCGCCGGCGGCAGATTAGCCCAGCACCATGCGACTCTGGGAAATAGCTTGCTTAATCTTCCTGACGGCCCCCAGCGCCTAGAGACCCTTACGGGTGATTGTTCGTGCTTTACAAATGTGGATTATTATTATTATTATTCTTTAGCGCTGGTTAGCAGTGTGCAGAGTCAATACCATCACAAATGAGAATAGCACAAAAATAAAGGAGAAAGACAAAACATTGGGGGACAGACAACCCTAAGGCTGACAGGTCTAACACAGGGGCCATCAAAAATGGTCCCACTTGTTTAGGTATTCAGACTAACAGTACACAGTCACACTACCATACATGTGCCACACTATCTGCATATACATGTATTGGACATGCACACATAATGTCAGTGCTGGGCTATGGAATTCACTTACACAAGAGGGGTCTGTAGACTGCCATTCTCTGATAGAAAGAATATTTTACAAAACATGGTTTGCTGCCACCACAGTTTATATGACTAACCCAAGGCAAGGGCACTAGCCCTATACCTGCTGTGAGGGCACGCTTTGTGCATATGTGTCCCTTCAGGTCACAGAACAGATTCTGGATCTCACATTACCAGGGGCATGCCTGGGCCTTTACACACGCACTAGAGAGATGGTAAGGGGCAACCAAATGGTCAGGTGGGCACTTATTGCAGGGGTACATGCCTATGTGCCATGCAAGGAATATTCCTGTGCCAACACCCATGCAAGTAACTCGTAAAGTAGTGGTAATCAAGGTAGTACTGTGGACTAAGAGAGTAGTGTTGCAGAATGTAGTTGTAGCGTACTCCCAGGTCGGTAGCATGTAAATAAATTACGTCACACACAGATCTCGGTATTACGTGTCTTTATTCCTCAGAGTGTAACCGCTAACTAACACGTACTGCATCATGAATTTTATTGACCACACCCAATCACTTACGCCACTGGACTACGGAGTCCGTTAGGGACTGTAGGGGTCCCATGCTCTATCATTCACATGACTCTACAGTATCTCTATTTACTTCAGTAATAGTCAAGTGTGACACTGTTTACATTCTTTTCATCTGTATCACATGCTTAATGAGAGCTCCTATGGCACTCAAAGTTTACTTCTGGCGAGGCAAAGCATAAGCATTTCACACATTAGAGACACTGTTCTTTCTGCAGCAGAAACCTTGCCCTGCTGCATTTGAAATTCCAGGTATGCAGTGAAGTTTTCCCTGGCTTGAGCTCTGAGTGCTGGAGCCTGTCCACACTGGCCATCCTGATTGTAAAGCAGAGGGCCTCTGAGCATTGTTTGCCCTCGGGCGCGTGCCCTCATTCAAGCGAGATATGTGCTCACCTCACCATGTGTCCTCGCCCGCAGCCAGGAGGTGAGTTGAGGCGAGGGGACAGCCCTCTGGAGCCTCTCTGATGCCATCAACATGCAGAGCTGCAGCACTGCTTCAAACCTGCCTCCTCTCCACAATTGCTTCTGACATTTGTGATGAAGTGAATTTAATGAACAAACCCTGCTTATTAAAGTAACTTATCAGAAGTGTCAAGGCTGATTTGAAAAGGAAAACTGGGGCTCGAGAAGACAGAAATGTTATCTATTTAAATGCGCAAAAGAGTTTTATTTTTTTTATTTTTTATTGTTGGCTTCCAACCTCTCCAGGCGTAATTTGCAGTCATTTTCTTTGCTTGTGAAGGCTGCGTGGTGCAGGCATTACGTTTGACAGCAAGAACTCAATACTCGAGTGGGATTACTCCTGCAACATTCTTTAAAAAGAAATCCTGCCGTGGCACTGATGTCTGACTGCTCACCACCTTTCTATGATTGTTAAGTTATCACCAATGTGGAGTCTTTTTCCTATGTGACACAATCGTCAAGAGGTCTAGTGTTTTGTGGCTAATACATTAAGTCTTCCTCTTAGACACAACATTGTGGAGTCCACTGATCTCCCATGCCTTGTTGGTGTTGCTTCTGGTACCCAGAAGCAGCCCCTCAGATCCCCCAGGCATAGCAGAAACTCCCTAAGACCCCTTAAAGAGAAGCCATTGGTCTGTCCAGTGCGGACCGCTCTCTTCAAGGCAGCCTCACATCTATGGAGTGCGTAAGGGTTTCCACAAGACCACTTCATTATTGTCTGAGCATCTTCATCCTTCCTCGCCATCTTGACATCGACTGGCGGCGCTATCAATTTGGTTTTACTTTGTTCACCATAAGTTGGCAGGGTATGCTCAGACGTGAGTCCCTTGCTCACTTTGCCACTGGATTCAAGCAAGCCTGGCTGAAGACGGCTGAAATGCCAGAAACCGGTCCTAGGAAGCTTGTTTCCGGTCCAGAGAAGGCATGGACTGTTCCCATGAGGCACAGGGTCAGACTGATTTGCATATGGCCATGTCTGAACTGGGGTGGCAGAGTGGGCTAAAGAACGGTGATGGATTAAACCCAGATCAGTTGACTGGGGGTGAGTGCTTGCAATGTTCAACACTCCGTCCATCATTTCCTTTGATTTGGCACTATCAATCAACCAATCGGTATTTGTAAAGCACGCTAATCGCACCAGGGTGTATTCAGGTGCTGCTTGTGGGAGGAGCTATTCATACATCCTGGTCTTGAAGGCGCTCCTGAATTCGGCGAGGGTGGAAGAGGTTCGGAGGTTGAAGGGGAGGCCGTTCCAGGCCTTGGCAGCGAGGTGGGAAAAGGTGCGTCATTGAATACTATGGATGCGGGGGACGGTGGCAAGGGCCAGGGAGGCAGACCGCAGGTGTCTGGTGGGCCGATGGAAGGTCAGGCGGTTGTTCAGGTCTTCAGGTCTCGTTGTGTGAGGGCTTTATAGACATGTATGAGCAGTCTGAAGTGGCATCTCTTCTTGTCGGGGTACTAGTCTATGTGATCCTAAACACCCAAAAGAGGAATCTCTAGTTGTTTAAGGGCCTTTCTCTTTTCTAACAAGCTGAATATAGTGTTACACAACTTATTTCTCAGTTCTATCGCATTGTCAGTCACCTATTCTGGATGTCTCTGAGTCCTTCACATGTCTGGACCATATGAAAAATGCCTGCCTTTTCAGATCCACATCTAGGACACGCCCATCTCAACTACTAGCAGGACATGTAAAACTTAAATATACATTTCCTACTTCTTTAAATACGGTGCACCTTGCCCTCTGTGATATCAAGTACCTACCCTAGGGGTGACATTTGTTTCTTTTTTAAAGTGTGTGTCATATCAGGTTTCAGGGGGTTGGGCAAGGAGTGTTGTGGAAAGGTCGTCGTGCGATTGCTTAGGAAAGACAGCTTTCATTATAAATGTTACAGGGTACATGTGCACATAGGACTGACTTCAATCATGATCAGATATGACCTTTCCACTTCCTCCTCCTTGTTATCACTCTTCTTCTTTGATGAGAGTTCAAACTCAAGACAGGAAATTCACTTGCCCCTATACAAAATGTTCTGATTAAAAAAAAAACAATAATCTATTGGAAATGTCATGCCATTCCTCTTTAGAATTCTCTGATCCCACAGAACTGCCTATTATAATCAATCAATATTGATTTATAGCAAAGTCTTAGTAGGCTTTATGGAACGAGAGACTGGGTGATGTACTTAATTTGAGCCGGTGGTTTCCGGTGCTCAGCATTGGCACCTAATTGTCAATACCGGCAGCTATGACAGTCTGCCACGTGGTGGTGCTGTTTGTCTAATGTAGAGATTAGCACAACAGTTGTCTAATATTTCAATATGTAATAAAATGACTAAAGCTTGATGCCAAAGCCATTCTTATAGCTTTGTGAGCCTGGAATCAATACAATAGTTGTCTTATTGCTGTCCATGGCAGTGCTGGCGTGGGGCAATGGGTGCTGCAAGCTCCAATGGCCTCCTGACGGGGGCCCTGGCACGTATATTTTTACAAATTAAGCAGATGAGAGTGATGACAATAAAGCGTTCTACTCGCAGTAATGAACATTACCAGTAAGTAATTGGGTCATTTTGGTTGCTCTTTTTGTGATGGTTACCAAAGTACTTCATCTCATCAATGACAACAGCCCAATGCTTTAAGATTACAACATAATGCTTTCTGGGAGTTACAGTTCTGCACCCACTAATGAAATAAAAGAAGTGCAACTACCAGAGTGCAGTGGTTTGTGAAAGGAAATCCTAGGACTGGAACAGTGCCTCCTGGGTGACATGAATTTATCCTTATTTTAATATTTCCTCTCAAAGTTCTCAAAGGTCTAGTTTTCTCCTTCCCTTACATTGGAGGGACATTTGCGTCTTATTTTCTTCCATGGTCAGCTGGTAACAGCCTCTATAAGCAGTAGAGAAATTATGTTTGATGTTCCTTGGGTGGGTAAGGCATTATCAATTTAGCATGAGGAGTTGTTTTTATCTGACCTGTGATGTATTCTTCACTGCTAGGTAAGAGTGTTAACTACAGGACATACTGTAAAACGTTAACTAGAGTAAATAGCCAACACATAGCATCGTCTCAGTATGACGAGACTCTGGCCTCAATTACAAGATACAAGTTAATTTCAAACTATGTGTAAACAGGAGTTTGCACCAGGATCAGAAGTCTGAATTATGTTCTCATTATCACACTCCTGCTGCATTCCTCTGACAGATGTTGGCAGGTTGATCTGGGAGAAAAGTTCTTTGTAATGCTGTGCAGTCGAAAAATGTAAAAAAATGTATCTTGTGAAAAAAGTGTCTTAGATGCTGCGTCCTAATGTAAGTCATAACTTGTCGCCCAGCCTGCTCTCAGGTAGTGTGACACTCAAAATAGTGAAGGGGGACTTTGTGGAAGAAGAAGAATTTTACCCCAAAATGTATGGCTACCGAGCATTTACTTTTACAGTTGAATTGTAATCGCCTCCTGGATGGGTAGTTTGCTAGTCCATGGGAGTACCATGGATGGAAGAATGTGTGTCTTTGCAGGTCCTGTGGAGGCCGGGTCTGAAGACCCGAGTTGTGTGTCATCTTTTTGTTGTTGCTTGCGCAAGAGCTTCAATGGAAAGGACTGGGTGATAGGCTGCATGAGAGATTGTGTGGGAACTGGTTCAAGGGGGCAACCAGCAATACTATGCTGTGTAGATTTTTATAGCACGCTAATCACCTGTGAGGGTATCCAGGCACTTGATAGTGGGGGCTTGTATGGGGTGAATCGAAGAGCCAGGTCTTCAGCTTCTTGTGGAATTCAAGGAGCGACACAGAGGACCTGATGTGGTGGGGGAGGTCCTTCCAAGCCTTGAGGGCGGTGTGTGACTTAGTCCTCTTAGGGCCTGATTTAGATATTGCTGGACGGGTTACTCCCTCACAACAGTGACGGATGTCCTCTCTGCCAAAATATAAATCCCCATGATATCCTATGGCATTTACATTTCGTGCGTGATGATCCAGCTAGCAGGGTAGGGCAGTCCTGTGCTTACTGAAGGAGGTAGGATGTTAGAGGCTCAGGACATCACAATACACCACAATAGTACGTAATAATGTCAATGCCTAAACATCTCTTTGTTTTATAAGAAATAAGTGCCTTAATCCTAACACATAAATACTACCCATATGAAACACGCATACATAAGTGGAAACAACAAACCTGAAACAAGTACCCCGGCTCACAATAAGTAAAAGTGAATATATTATAGGTCAAAGGTTAGCAACTATCTGAGTTCCCCATTTCAGCAGCTGCTTGTGGACAGCACAGTCTTATTGACAACTCACCAAAGCTGTGTGTGCTGCTTCCACCGCCCTCACCTGATAGTATATGCACATGCTTATTCAAGCAGTGGTGAGGTGAGAGAGCATAGGGTGATGCTGGACAGCAGGGAGGCTCACTGGTGGAGAGCAGATACTTGCTCATGACACTGACCCCTGCAGACCCCAGCATAATCTACCCTGCATTTATAGGTCCAGATTTACTAACCTTTTACACAGGAACCCCAGGCCAGACCAGTGTTGTGGGGATTCTGCACATACACAGAACTATGCACAGGAAAACAGGACCTAGTGTATAGGAGTTGTACCTTTCTACCACATTAGTGCCCAAAATCCCAAAACCGACTAGCTATAGTGTCTCATTCATTCTCCTACATAAGCATGAAGCTACAAATGATTAGACAACCCAGAACACAACACTCCTGACTCTCTCAGGAATCGCGATAGCAAGACATACCCTTTCGCTCACTCACTCGTACTTGTCCACAATAAGAATTGTCAGAGTCACGGTTATATTTCAAAATGTTTATTTTAACTATTGTGCTCTATAATGCAGTATACGAGCCACTACCAGCAGCCAAATGCATAAACCTAATACAGTTATTATTGTTACAATTCCATAGAATATAAAGGGGGATGTCATCAAATACAGACAGTGGAAAAAGGACTATAAGTCCTAACTACCCTCCCCTTGGTACGGTGAAGTTTATTATATAAAGGAAGATCGCTGGCCTTTGTCAGCAGACTCCATACCTTATTGCCTAGATGGAAGTTTTACATCATAGGAACAGCACAGCTCTCCTCCCTGGAAAGGTCCCTCTCCAAGTGTGTGTCTAGGACAACATGCCTCCCCATAATATCAAAGCACGAGTTTCCAGCAGTGCAGCTGTGTAAGCATGTTTTGTCTAGATGCTAGGGACTGACCAGAACAGAATAACAAGTGGCATTGTTTATCGACCTTGCACATCGTGTTCAGACTAAACTCCAGGAACTAGCAGAGAACGCGAAAAGCAGACAGTTCTCATGTGTAAGGCATAAACAGAGTCTTGCAAAATAAAGTCATGTAGTAATGTGCGCAAAAGCAGCATCATGGCAGCAGGGCTCACGCTAACTTAGCAGCGTTGACAATTGCCCTAATGGCCCTATAACACCAGGGAGTCTGAAATCTGGTGGGAGACCTTTGGTGTGCCGAAGTGACCTCACCACATTTGTTATAGTGCAACTTCTCTCACTTGGACTCACAGCAAATTTGCAGGTTGATTTTGTACATCCCTCTGCACAGGTTACTCAGTTGAAAGGTCGCTAGGCTGTGATCCTCACATCCGAACAGTGTTCTCCTTATGTAGGGTATCTCAATTGCTCCTCCTCAGAGATGCTGGGCTTCCTCATACTAGCACAGATTCAAACAGTACTTCTAGCAAAGTTCATGGATTACCAGGTCTCTTCCTATCTGGTAGTCTTAAAACTCAGCTGCGCAGGTCAAGAGATAACTCAGGTGCACTCATGTGTGCCTTTCTTGTGCTAAGCAGTGCCATGGAACAAAAGTCCTAGGTTCACGCTGAGTATATATATCTGGCTCCAGAGATACATGTAGATTCTAATGCCCTCTTCTGTTTTGGGTTACATCAGGTTTGTGGTTTTGTGGTGTATGTGGGATCCACACAGGCAAACAGGGCCATCACATTGATCTGCAGAATGAGCTGGAAGAGTGGAAGTTGTGTGTGCCTGGACAGGGCATGAGAACAAAGGCATAGAGGAGGGAGGGGCAATCCCAGTTGGGTCCTTCACAATTCTGTCTGCATTGACAGTTTGGGGTTTACACTATTAGGATATAACTCAGGTGGGTTGCTAGAGTGCTTGGCACCACGATGGACACATTCTGAGGCTCTCTGGCACTATTGGTACAATTTGACCAAATAGTAAATGATGCACAGAGAGGGCTGCACCCCGTACATTGAGACCACACCTCTCAAAGCACCAATCACTCCCACAGTACTAGCGCCATCACTAAGCAGCTTTCGGGAAGTAAGATTGGATCCCCTGGTGGCCTCAAGGTAAGCGGGTTATTCACCTGTCTGTGGCTGATGATTTCCATCAACTGAGGGCGGCTTCCTCCTCAATTCCTGACCCAGTGATTGTGTCAGAAGGGAAGACAACCTCTATCCCTCCTGCTCCACTGGTGTCTGTCAGAGACTTGCAGAGGGAACAGCTCCCTTGCAACTATTGACCATCCAACAGGCACTCACTAAGCAGCATTTCAGCAGTGTCTGCTGTGCCAGTTCAATAGTCTGCTTTGATCTTGCATTGCCAACGAGGACTGTTGAGATAAAATACAGTGACCTGCATCACAGCGCAAGGGGGGCAATTACATTCTAGAGACTGTAGTTCACTCCAGTGGGGGTGACACAATTGGTGCAACTCTCCTTGTAAAACTCTTCCTGCACTCTGGTAAGAGCCCACTGCCCTTAAAATGAGGTCTTGTCAAATCTGAACCAGTAAGCTCACCTCTATCATCACAGCAACAATTGTCTATCATGTCAAATCAAGAAGTGACTGGTTGGAACTTCTGTATTTAGAGCAAAGTCCAGTTCCGCTACTAGGCCAAGCCATCCCCAGATTTAGAAGCGTAATCAGACCTACAGTTCAGGGAAAAAGTAAATTTCATAGAATGTGATCACAAATTTTTCACGTAATTAATAGTTGTCTAGGTTGATCAATACTATGTTAAGGCCTGCCCGAGACACATCTATCCTTTAAACTCACTGTGATTTTAATAACTTTGAAATCCCAACAATTATTAATTTAAGTACCACCAATCTATGCGAGTAACATATGAGGGGTGATGTCTGTAGTATCTCCACCTATTGGCAATAGCACTGTGCCCACAAATGACGTGTGAGTATCCTGAATCTTTATTTTCTTATACACTGTCAGGCACCTACCTCAATTTATAGGACATCTTGTAGGCCTTGTTGGTTGCTTGGTTGTCTGGCCTATTCACAGATGCAGGTGCTGGTGCAAGGTTTGTAATACCCAAAACTACAGCACTCAGCAGACTGTGTTCTCTGCTGATGTGTTATAGCTTGGTAGCATCTGGAACTACAATTCCCAGCATGCTGAGTCTTTCAGCACTAAACCAGATGATTAGGGAAGAAAACACCTTATGGAAAAGTAGCAGCAGTATTTAGAAGGAACTGTGAATCACTGGATCATTCTGGGTTCATGGAGTTTCCACTGTATTTCAAGGATTTTCTGTTTCATCTGCTGAGGAAAGAATTTGTAATTACTGCTGAGCAAGCCTGAAGGAGTTTCTTCAGAATTTCTACTTGATTTTAGGTATTAGTTGTTAGGGTTAGTTTAGTTGGAGTTAGCCGACGTAGATGCCCTATGGAAGCTTAATTCTTTTTTTTATTGATGGACATCAAACTGGATATTTATTTGAGCTATTCCTTTATCTGCAACAAAAACATTCTCTCAACTGGAGAAAATGTAAACAAGGACAATTCAAAATGGTGAAATAAATCACAAAGGGAAGGGTAAAAGGGGAGAAATCACAACGAGTGGGTAAGGTGAAGTAAATCAAATTATAATATCCGTCAGTAGTTAAGAAGCACTACAGTACATGAGTATACAATGACCATAACACACAGGGTAGGCACTGGGCGTGCTGGTGCGGGTGAACGGCGCAGTGACATAAGGGTGCGAAAAACAGCGTAAACGGCGAGAGTAGATAAGATTAAGAAGGTCAAAAAAATGCAATTTATATACAGTGTTTATATACAAGTTAGTCAGATAATTAGATTGACCACAATAGCGCCTAAGTTCTGAGCTGGGTAGTCGACGGCGTTTCAACCTGAATGATTCCAGGTCATCATCAGGACAATGGTCATTAGTTTGGGGGTAGTGCTCTGTGGGAAAAGGGACAAGGGATCAGTGGTCCGTGGAGGCAGGGGAGCGAAAAAACACAAGGGGGAGGAAGACAGGCAAGGGATTACCTGGTCAAGCGGGGCCATATAACACATCTTGTTCTCTGGGCATTTTCTGCACCTGCAGAATATTTCCTGGATGTGCAGATAACATCGTCTTTTTGGATCACCTTAGGTATTTGTCATATTTAAATCTGGTACATATCTTTCAATTATTTTTGTAATACAGAAAACTTTTTGGGGGAGGTTAATTAATTCACCTTTCTTCTTTTCTTATACATTGAATTTAAGCCAATGAGAGTGCTTTTGCTGGGAAATATGTTGAAGTCTAGACCCAGTCTGCTGCTTTTCATTCGATGATTCCTCCTTTAACGCAAGCTAAAAATCAAGTTTTTCAAAGCAATGGTTGATTAAAGACATCCGAAAAGTGCAAACTATTTTCAGCAACCGAGGACCGATATTTCACAAAGATTTCATGCCTGCGACAAGGGTCTGATTGATGTATGATGAGGTTTATGTAAGAGCAAATGGGCAGGCAGTATGTGCCCCAAATGAAAATATTCTAATAGGACAAGACATTGATCAAACTGATTCACACTATTTTTTCTATGTTGATGTAATAAGAAATTGAATCGATGCATCTCTTCACTTTGCAGATTTGAAAGATGGGACTAAGCTTGTGACAAAAAAGATTAATCCAAAGTTTTTTTCACAAGATGCAAACATTTGTGTGCATAAATATTTGCTGTAGACTTCTTAAAGCATATTCTTGGACAGGGATTTACGGCCAGATGTACAACTGCGTTATGCTGTGGCAAAGGGGCATTTGACCCGTTTGCGACCGCAAAAAACGGATGCAGAATGTTCTAACCCTCTGTTTTCTGAGTGCTTTCCTGCTTTTCCACTCTCCATGTTTGAGTGCTTCCCTAATGTTGTCCCCTTCTTGCTTGTCCTTCTCACACATCACTTGCATCCTCACCCATCTTCCCTCCTCACCACTGACTCATCCCCTGCCCACTCCCCACCCCCTGTCCACTCTCATGTTGGTTTAAAAAAAAAAGCCCATAGCTCCATATGAAAATAGATCATCAGCGCCCTATCAAAAAGCACATTTCAGCCTCAGAAAAATGCTAACCTCATTTTGTAGGCATGCACATCCTTGTTGGTACACACCAACAAAATGACACCCATAAGCATGGTAAGTAAAGTTTATTGTTTAGTTAATTAAAACTTAAAAATTAAAATGAGAACATTGAATTAAAAAGGAAAAAAGCAAGGGTATGCAGTTCCCGGTGATGGCCAGATGCAGGTAGGTCCCGTGCTTCGGAGAACCTCTAGTTGAGTTCTTCTTTTCTTGCCATATTGCGAGTACCCTGGATGTCACGGTAGAGGCCAATAGACCCTCCCCTTCTGGGTGTTTTCCAGAAGGTATACATCACTTTGCCTCGTTTTAATTTTTTCACTTCCACACAGGACTACTGCACGAGTCCAGCCTGTAGGGGACGGGACCTTTATTACATATACCCATACCGTACCCTTTAGAGTCGATAAGGATCCCCCAGTCCTGATGAAATGCCTAGATCACTCCAGACAATATAGGGCATGAAACATGTCGACCACCTTCACACCACGTACATCACCCTGAGCACAAGCGGGTATAATTTCCCCTCTTCAGCCACAAATCTTTATTCAGTTGTTTTTTACTCATAGCATCGGAACTCAGCGAATAACATTATTTTTGGGGATTATGTTTGCTATTGTTAAACCACGCTCATCTTTTCCCATCTCTACTCACTACACATAGGCCCCACCGCTACTTTTTAGCTTCACGTCGGCAACCAGAGAAGACCTCCGGCAAAGAGCCCCCCTGCGGGGCCCGTTGGGAATTGCAACACCGGCCTAACGAGGAGCTGCCCGAAGATGAAGAATGACACCCTTCGGGGTGTGTGAGTGCTCTTGTTCCTAATTGGAGCTATTCCATCTCCACCTTTTCTTTTCCTTACAAACACCTGGTATTAACGAATAAATCCCTCTTACCCCTTGGGAACTGCATACCCTTGCTTTTTCCTAGTTGTCTGGGGCCTGTACGCTGGACCTACCTAGCCCCTGTCCCTCCTTTTGAGAGAAACATTGAATTAAAACCACATAAAATCCATCCATCTTTTTGATTTTTGCACCATGTGCAGATGTGCCAAAATGTATAGTTCATAAACAGGGAGTTCACACAAAAAAGTGCTTAGTGCGTTAACCAGTTGCAGCATGCTCAGAAGGTACCAACTTGGAGGTATTAGAAGCAGAAGAATATGCCAAGTTAAAGTGCCGGTGCCTCAAGATGTAAACATGACCAGTACAAATTTGCCAAATAGATATACACTTTACGACTTACTTAGTTAAAGCGCTTAGGGGCAGATTTATGTTTCCTGGCGCATCCCTGCAAATCAGCAGGGATGCGCCAGGAAAGATGCGTCACACAAGTTTACCCTTGCGCCACCACAGATGCGCCGCATTTACAATGCAGCGCATCATGGCGCAAGGATAAACAGATGCGTGACGCATCTGATGGCATAAGGGCAGCGCATTGCTGGAGTCGTGTCGCAAGCACGGCGCAACTCCAGCAATGCTCAGGGGCTGCCCATACCGAACATGCTGCGTCGTGCCTTACGCCTGCTTCAAGCACGTGCAGGGTTTTGACGCAGCAGCATCGGAAAAGTGACTCAGTGAAATCTTGTAGATTTCACTGCATCACTTTTCCGAGGCTTTTTCCGATGGAACGCCCACCCTGCATACATTAAATCTGACGCAGGGTTAATGTAGTGCAGGACTTTACAATGTGACGCATCTCCCTAGATGCGTCACGTTGTAAATAAGGCGCATCATGGTGCATGGTTTACGCCGCCGCTGCGTCACAGAAGTGACGCAACGGTGGCGTAAATGTCTCGCAAGGGGCTTGTAAATCTGCCCCACAGTGTGTAAACAGATTGCAAAGTGCTGGACAACTATAACCCCTCATTATTTGTGACCACGGAGGAGGGCAGATCAGCATCAAATGATCCCATCACAGTGCCATAGAGTTTGTGTCCTGTTACTGCAGATTTGTAGATAGTCAGTTTTGTCAGTTGTTTCTTTGGGACATCTTTTATTGGTCTGGTTTTTTGTCATGGATTGGCAATGCTGCCAGTCTCTTTTCAGCTATGTTAAGGAATCTCACGAAGTGGCAGTTTCGTTGTGGATCAATCGGTTCAAAACCAATACCGCCTGTCTGCAGGTTCGAGAACCTCTTTGATTAAAGAGAGGGCGGAGCATTGGTTGCCGTTCCTCCAGTAGCTTTGTGCATATACATATTAAGTGCAAAAGGTCTTCACGCCCGATTCCGCACAGGCGCCAGTAGGTCATTGTTGGCTTTCGCTTCCATGGTGGTTGATGTAGGAGTGAGGGTAGCATGCCCAAGCGGTATCTCAGAAATTTCTCTTTCACTGCCATTTTGAAACCCATGCAAAGGTATGGTTGCGACTTTGCAGTGACTTAGTTATTCAGTACAAACCAGCCATGTGCACTGTCTGCCAACAACGACTTGTCCTCTATTAGTGAGGTGAGTTCGATGGTTTTGTTGACTCATTTTTTGAAGCTGGCGTGGGTTGCCGATGTTTCCCAGAGGCCAGTAAGCTAAACTGTGATAAGGAGTCGAGAAGGTCCGCTCTGGCTGCGGAACTATCTCGGGACATCAACTCCACCCAGAGATGCGGGTTTAGTGTGTTCTGTTCGGCGCTTCTGATCTTGTGCCAGCATTTAATATACGCCCCCTTCTGGCCATAGTTTGTATCTGCAGGGCAAATTCTTATCTCATTTGTGGAGGAGAGGAGTATTTTGGAAGACCAATGACCATTCTGTGTGCCCCGATGACAATGATATCCAATATAGTAGTGTCTCTCCCTCACAGTGGCTCACTCCTTTATGATATTGTTAGTAGGAGTTTTGCTTGGATTACCTGGACTAGAGGGATTGAGATGGGGAAAGCCACTTTCTTCTTCAAGGGCCTCATCGCTAATGCCAGTGTGGTACTTTGCCGTCTCAGGGCTTCTCTCTCCGACTTGAAGTATCCCTTATTATATATGATGACTTCCAAGTATTTATATTCTGTCACTGGTTCCAAATGGTATTTGCCCAAATGCCAATTTAGTGTTCTCCTTTTCGAGTAGTTCTTGTCATGCTTTTTGTTTTTTCCAAATTGATTGACAGGGATTTTCTACAAGTACTCTTGGGTGGCATCAAGTAAGTGCTAGTGTACGGCTTATTAATGCTATATGGTCCACACCTACGTAAGCACGGCGCATCAGACTACAGCGATTTCTGTTTCTGTACTATTATATGAGTCACTGCGGGGAAATCACTCAGCTTACGTAGGCATGTCTTTTTGTGGCTCCCGGAAGTCCCACTCCATTCTAGCAATTCCAGCAGCAGAGAAAGGAGAATTAATGTGTGACTGCTTCTCCTGGCCCCAAATGGCAATGTGGAAGCTCCTGCTCTAGGCTCCCCCTTTCAGCTTCCTTTCTTTTTTTTAAAAAAAAAAAGCTTAATTCGTTTTGCTTTAGTGAACTTGGCTAACATTTAGAAAAATGTGCAAAGTTGCAAGCCCTCAAACTTTGCAATATCTGGCAGCTAAATAGAAAGTCAGGCATTTCTAAAAGTGGGACCATTACAGATAAAGAAGGGTGTATATAGAGGCCATTTAAAAATGAATCATTTTTACACGCACCCATGACTTTACCATGCTTTCCAGTACTGAGAGCCTGTACCTGTTTCATGCACTATTGATAACGTGACAAAAAGTTTAGAGACTCAAGGAAATTCACTGATCGTTACTCAGGATTACCACGTGTTAAGTGCTTTATCTGTGAGTGAGAATAAAGTGCTATTTTTCTCAGCTGCACCTGCAGTGTCCTGCTCCTGCCTAGGAATTAAAATGCATTCATGTATTTTATACATTCAGGTATTTTATAAAGTGATGAACAGCTTTCATTTGAGCACTTATCTTTGCCATAATAAAGAAGCGGAAATGTCTATTCATTTCAGGTGTCTCAGTCTGTGCTCAGCCTAATTATGAATCTCCAAGGACTGAGGGAGGCAGAGCGGGTGGGCGGTCATCTTCCTGAACTGGCATGCCATGAGAATATTAAAAAATACCAGATATTGAAGTTACAAGGGATTTGCGCCCTTTCTTGTTCATCTTTATGCTGCATTTTCTATGGCTCATAATTGAAATTATCTACAGAAATTGAACAATTATATGAGCTCCTTGAGAAATCAGAACAGGATGAAACCTGTTCTGGAGACATTTTCTCTATAAACCTGCTTCCTGGAATTTTTCAAAACTGAATGTCATCCTCAGGTTCTCAATTGAAATCTGGTAAATGCATTTAATTTCGAAGCAATTCGAATCAGTCCTTTGTTTTGAAAATCACTATTATTCTTTGGTGCACTAACAGAGGAGCCCTTGATGCTCTCCTGTTCATTCTCCATCTCAACTAACTTTGAGATACACGTACAAGAACTGCCGCTAACCGTTAGTTAGCGGCAGGTTTCCTAATGCCAAAAACTATCGCCCTGTTAGCGATGTATTTACAATACGTCGCTAAATTGCAGATTGTTTCAGGTAGCCGCGGTGAAAACGGCAGCTAACACTAGCGTGAAGGCGGTTCAAATTCTGGCGTAAGCGGGCAAAAACTGACGAAAGGCCAATTTACGGACAAAAAAGTCACGTTATTCAGCCCAACGTGACTTTTTTTGCCTCCAGAGGCAGTCCTTGCAACACAATGGCGTCCTAAACCTAGAAAAACTCTGGTAGTCCCCAGGGCCCGGAGGCCTCGTTGGGCCTGCGTCTGTGACCCGGAGTGGGAGGCAGAGGTGCTGTGGAGTTGCTGGGCCCTGGTGGTAGACATTGAGCCATTGGTGATTGTCTTTACCTGGTTGTGAAGTCAGGCAGTTCGCATGGAGACACGTTGCTGAACTGTGTGAGAAGACCACCTGGCGCCCCTTGGAGCTGTGAATGGTAGAGGCACTCCTGCACACCAATGTAGGGAGGTCTGCATTGCATACCACACGCCACCACCACACCGGGGTGCACGGGGAGATTACCAATGGTGGGCCGCGCATCTCTGCATCACAGGCTGGAGGATGTGGCGGTGGCCGGACGCTATGGAGGGTGAGGCCCCTGAGCTGCGCCGAACTTGTGTGGTGGGAGCGCTGCAACTTCACGCCTAAGTGGGCCCTGTTGCATCACCTGCAACAGGAGGTTCCCCAGCAGACTTGGCGCTGACTGCTGTACCCAGGCCTGTGAAAATCCAGCTGGCTTCGGCTCCTGCTGGTTGAGTCACAAATTTAGAGAGAGTGCAGCGCATTGAGCCCCGGTGTCAATGTCCAGGTGAGGAGAATGTGGGACGCGTAGTGGAGGAGGCCCGGGGGCAATTCGGGCCCAGGCTTAGCGCCTGTGAGTGACGCACACCGTGCCCTGAGCAATCTGTGCGCTGCGGCTGACCTACATCACCGAGGGCACCCACAAGACTGGTGGGGGACTCTACTAACTGGCTCAAGTCGCTGAGATCGGCCATTGGTGGCAGTGGGTGCCAGGGGCACATGGGCCAGTTCTGGCCCATGTCCTTGGGTATGCAGCTTGATCCGCCGGTACTCGCTGGGGAACACGGAATCTGGTTGCCACTGTCAGATCGGAAGAGGCACCCGGGTGGTGCTACCTTTCCTTGCCCCCTGCTAGTTTGCTTTTGGGTGTATGGGGGACTAACCCTTAGTGGACTTCCTCTTCCAACAGTGCTGCACCGTCTGGTTGCTGCTGTCCCCTTCTGCTGCTGCTGGTTCCTCCTGCCTGTGCCTCATCCCTGGGTTTGTATGACGTTACAACGCATTCCATTGCAACGCATGCCTTTACAATGCATGCGTTACAACGTGAATGCCATTGCTACGCATAACCTTTACCACGAAAATGTCTTCACCACGCATACCTTTACGTTGTAAAACCATGCATGGTAATGGCATTTTCTTGGTATAGGTTATCTCCGATCCCTGCCCTAACTCCTTTCACTGCTCCCCTGTGCCCTTCCCCCTCCTGCTCTTTTTTAAAATATATTACCCCTTCCCTGTACCCTTGTGCGACCCTCTGCCCCACCCACAAACCCTTCTATTAAATAACTACCCCTGCGCTACATCACTCCCTCATTCCTTTATTTATTTCTTTTGAATTTAATCCCCCTTACCTCTTCACGTCCTCTTTTCTTCAGGCTCTTCGGTGGTACATCGCATGTCGTAAAGAGGAAGCGTAGGTGTCTTTCCGTTTCCTCTAATGATGTAGATTGCCTCCAGAAACAGAAACAGGTGCGTTTTTGTTGTTGTATTATTTTTTTCGGGGGTTGACCTCCCCAAGCCCCCTTTTTGTAACACGCGCTTTATTTTTTTCGGGGGGAGACCTCCCCATGCGCTCTTTTTTACGTATAGCCTTTATCACACATTCCTTTACTACGTATCTCATAGTAAAGGAATGCGTGGTAAAGGCTATACGTGGTAATCACACATGTGTTGTAATGCATGCGTGGTTAAGGTTATGCGTGGAAACGGCCGCGTTTTAGTGGGCGTTTTCCCATCCCTGTTTATCAAGTGGTAGAGCGTCACTGCTCTGCAGCTTGACTGCCCTCCTGTCCCTCTTTTCTGCTGTTCCTGTTCATCTTACTGCTCTTCTCTGTTGCTTTCCTACCATTTCTTTTTATCTTTGCTTTCTTTTTGGCTTTGTTTTTCCTATGCTTTTTTGCAGTTCCACCTTCCCTATCCTCTCCCTCGTTGCTGCTGCGATCCCCCGCATCCCCGCCCCCTCCAGTGTTCTTTCTCGTGTTTCACGACTCCCAGCTGTCCAGCCCCCCTGCAGCATGACTTAATGGCAGACGCTGTGCAACCATGAGCAGCGGGCGTGCCAAAGGGAGGCCAAAGGCAAGCCCGTCTGCTTCCATCTGCCCCTGTACCATGCCCAGCACCAGGGACCCTGCCTCTTGGACCCTCCACCGCTACAATGCCAGCACCCTCCTCGTCCTCAACCCTGGACGCCACACTGCCTGCCACCTAGCCTCACCAAAGAATACCCTTGCACCCTTCGCCTGCTGAAATTGCAAACGCACCTCCTGCCACATTAACACACCAGCGCCTCTGGCCGCACAGCGACCAACAGCTCACCCAACTGGCTTTACTGCATCCTCCTCAACGTGCGGTCCCTCCACAAATACGCCACCTACATCTGGGACCTCCTTGACACCACCTCTTCAGACATTGCCATCTTCACAGCAACCTAAACCAAACTCTGCTCTGGACAGGACATCGCCATCGCTGCCCCTGATGGCTACAAATTCACCCGCAAGGACCATCCCGACCGTCCAGGAGGAGGTATTGCCATTGTCTACAAAAGAACACTCTGACTGACCATGCACTCTAATGACCCAATGGTGACCATGGAACACCTCCACTTTCAGATTTGGACCAACCCCAACACCACCCTCGTCTACAGGCCTCCCTGGCCATGAACCCCCTTTCACCAATGCCATTGTAGGCCTCAATGTACCCCAGGCTCTCCCATCCACAGACTACATCCTACTCCGAGACCTCAAGGTCCATCTGGACAACTCCACTAGTCCAGAAGCACCTGCAGACATCTTGAGAAGAGATGGAGCCACAACAATACCCCTGAAACTCACACACCCTTTAAATCCGCTGTCAACCGACACCACACATAGAAAGAGGAAAATCCCCTGGATTGATAGGTTTTGTGCAGGTAGGTGTCCCTTCCTGCACAACATCAATCAACTCCCCAACACCATGGCGCAAGGGTGCCTGTGTCGGCGCATGGCAGCCATTGTGTGTCAATGTAGGGGAGAAATACAGGGGGGCTCATTCATGAGCCCCTTCTGACAGTTTAAAGCCATTGGTGCGTCATTTTCTTGACGTACTTGCAGCATTAATTTTGCAGAACATTGCACCGTATTTACAAAGTGACGCATCTAGACATATACGTGACCTTGTGAAGCCCTGTAACACATTATACCTGAGTCAGGCATGATGTTTGCAGGGTGGGCATTCCCACGCAACCAAGTCTCATCGGAGTGGTGCAGTGTAATCCATCAGATTTCCCTGCGACAATTCTATGACGCCACTGCATCAGGACCTTACACCTGCCTCATGGCAAACGTAAGACTGACGCAGTGCCACAGGGATAGGCTGGCCCCATGCATTGCTGGAGTTACGTCATGCTTGTGACACAACTGAAGCAATGCGTGACTTTAGCGCTAACAGATACGTCAGGATTCCAGACGCATCTGTCATTAATTGCGACATGGATGCACCGTACAGCGAATACAGCGCATCCATGGTGTCGCAAGAAGGGAGCAGTGAAAAGTGCTGCAAAGCTGTTTTGTCGCAGTGCTGCAACACTTTTCATGGATGAGGCCCAGGAATGCGCCCTATCTTATTGATAGTGCACATTCCTGCCTTTTTGTTTTGTCGCAGGTCAGCGCAGCAACATTCCTTGTAGCGCTGTCTAGCACCAAAACCTTCGGAAATTAGGCCCCAAGTATTTGCACCAATTTTAAGACCAGCTATTTTCTGGTCTTAAGAAACTGCCTCTAACTGGAGTTAGGGGCAGTTTTTGGGTTTTGCAAAACACATGGAATTCCTTGTAAATCTCGCAAAGGGGGCTAGCAACAGTTTTTTAAACAGATTTTATTTGTCAAAATAGCACATATGACGCGTATCTCTGAATCCCAGAGACTACTGCCGCATGTAAGATACAAAAATTGACTTTGACCATTTTACATATTGAAAGACAGAAGAATATGAAAGGCAATACAAATAAAATCAATACCTGCAAACAATCAACTTCCCCGCCCCTCCTCCAACCCCCAGTGCACCGTCTTCTTATTTCGGAACAACAAATCACTGACCCAGACTGCCATTGATCTACACAAGAGCTCAACATCCACAATACCATTTTCTGCTGAGGAATTGCGAGCCATACATATGGAAGTGCAAGGAACGGGGGAGGCCAACAGGTTACTCTAGGTCTCGGTCTCGGACTCCCGTGGCGGCTCGAGCTCCAGGCCTCGATGATCCGCCCAGCGCCTCTAGATCTTATAATGCTTCCGAGGGCACCCTCTAGCTTCAAAAATGGAGATCTCAAGGCCCATACAAAAGTCCAGACCATTTTTCCATATCGAGATCGAGGGGGCAACCACCGCCTTCCAGGCTCTAGCTATATCTCTCTTCGCTAAAGTAAAGCCTCGGAGCATGAGATGTCGCTTATAGATGTTGCCCCCGATCCCTTCCATCACATGAAGGAGAACAAGCTTCGGTGAATGAGGGAGCTCCCACCCCAGGACTTCAGAGAGACAGACCAGAACCCCCCTCCAGAATCTTGCTAGCACTGTGCAGTGCCATACAGTGTGTATCAGGGTCCCCTCTTCATGCCTGCAACGGAGACACACCGGGGAAGCCACCAAGCCTGCCCTCCAGAGCCTAACCCTGGTAAAATAAACCCAGTGGAAATATTTAAATTGGATAATCCGCAGGCTCACCGCAATAGCGGCCCCTCGCAGGGAAGCCAAAGCTTCTGTTCAGTCCTCATCTTCCATCTGACACACATCGCCCTCCCAGGCCTCCCTCAAATGCTGCAAGGAGGGGGGAATAGTGCGTAACCAGGGACTGATAGATTTTGGATATCTTATGATCTAGGAGGTCCCCCATAAATACCTTAGCTTCTACTGGGCTAAACTCCGGCAGCGAGTCCAGACCCTCCAGGCTGGGAGTAATAGCATACCGAAATTGCAAATATTTAAAGAACTGAGTCTTTGGCATCTGGAAGGCCGTCTGGATGTTTTGAAAGGATTTCAAAATTGTGCCCCGCATAACGTCCCCCAGAGTAGATATCCCAATGTTGTCCCAGTCGCGAAACCCGGAGGGACTCAGCAACTGCGGAAAGCGGCCATTGTGCCATACTGGGGCTCCCGGGTCAATCTATTCCACCAGCCCATCCTCCGCAATACCTGCCTCCACAGCTGAAAAACAATCCACGTGACAGGCAGAAGGAGACGCCTCAAAGGAGCAGAATAAAGAATAGTGTGTAGAGACTGGTCACCCATGCAGCGCCGCTCCTCGGCGTATGCTGGGTCTGCCCTGTCTCCATACCACCACTCATTTAAGACAAGGAGATGCGATGCAACATAAGAAGACCAAATATCGGAGGTTGCCAGCCCCCCGCAGTACGTAGATAGGAAACACATCCGGACCTCCACCCTCACCACCCACCATCCCAAAGGAACTGTCCCAGAACAGAGTTCACCTGCCGGAATCACAGTGGGGGAATCGGATAGGGATGATTTTGCAACTGCTACAGTAGTCGCGGGAGCGGCACCATCTTTAAAAATGGCTGACCGGCCATAGATGGACAGGGGCATGTGGGACCAGGTCTTAATATCCTCACGCACCCGGTCCCATACAGGTGCAAGATTCCACTCCCAGGCCGTGGTGGGAGAATCGGACATGTACACCCCCAAATATTTCATGCCCCCTTGTACCACCTGTACCGATGATGCCCAAGAACCGAGCTCACCCCGACCTCCCAAACACCCACAGGGTGGACTTCCGAGGGTTCATATATAAACCCGACGTTTCCCCGAAGATCTGCATGATACGCAGCAACCGGGGGCACATTCGTTCCAGGTTGGTAAGGAAGAACAAGACATCGTCAGCATAAAGGGCGATGCGATCGGACAGTCCATATGCCCATTCAAAACCAGACACCTGAGCGTCTATCCGCACCCAAGCAGCCAAGGGTTCCA
The DNA here is from genome assembly GCF_964204655.1 of Triturus cristatus. NCBI lineage: Eukaryota > Metazoa > Chordata > Amphibia > Caudata > Salamandridae > Triturus > Triturus cristatus. Next base: position 1,049,710,160 of record NC_140588.1, read on the forward strand.
TTGCTAGAAAGAAAAGATATGGGGATAGCGGACACCCCTGCCTGGTGCCCCACCCAATAGAGAATGCAGAAGGAACTAAGCCCGCCACTAGCACCAAGGCTGTTAAGTCCGTATCTAACAGGGTGAGGGAGGACAGGAAATGCGGTCTGAAATTCAGCCACCGCAGGAGCGCAAACAAATAGACCCAACTCAAGGAATCGAACGCCCTGTCCATATCCGCCAGCATAAGCGCAGCCGTTCCCCCAGTCCCTGGATCGTCGCGACCGCCACATGTGCCCGCCTAATATTATGGCGGATTGCACCCTGGGGCATGAACCCAGCCTAGTCCTGATGTGCCAGCGAGGCTATGTGGGGGTGGAGGCGGTTCGCCAATGCCTTAGCTAATACCTTAGCCTCGATGTTCAGGAGGGAGATAGGGTGATACTAGGCGTGGTGTTCCGGTGGTCTACCGGGCTTATGAAAAACTACTATCTCCGCATGTCTCCAGTCACTGGGCAGACACCCCCGGTCCCTGGCCTCCTCCACCACCCTGCGGTAGTGGGGCCCCAGCTGCAGAAAGTAATTTTTTTTTAATTTGCATGATAAGCCATTAGGGCCTGGGGCCCTGGCAGAGTTAAGATCTCCCAGGGCAGCCCCCAGTTCTTCTTCAGTAAGCGGGCCTTCCAATTCTTCCCTAACTTCATCTGGGAGTGCTTTCGGCGGGAGATCGTCCAAGAAACGATCATCGATTTCTGCTGAGAGGCATTCCGTAGGGGCATATAACTGAGCATAATACTCTGCAAAACTATGTGCAATAGCCGACGCGCCCGACACAGGTAGACCATACGATCCCACGACACCCGGAAGGGCCTGGGGGCAAAGCGAACCCTGACATAGTCGATGCAGCATTTTACCAGATTTGTCAGCCCATTCGTAGATCCTACTACGAGTAGCGAGCCAAGCCTGGCGAGCCTCATCCAAGAGGATATGAGAATATTTCTGCTGCACTAGCAGTAGCTGATGTCAAGTCAGCCACCCTACCTCTGCCCCGCCGCATGCCTCCAACTCGAGAATAGTAGCTTCCGCATGAACCAGGGCCTCTCTAGGCAGTCGTCGGGCTGCAGCGCAAAATGAAATGGCCACCCCAAATGGTGGGCTTCAAGGCCTCCCAAAGAGTCCCAGCCCCCGAGACCGAACCCAAATTAACGGCCAAATATTGATCAATGGCATCAGCCATTCGGTCCCTGTAATCCTCCTTTTGAAGGTTCCAGACTGACAGGCGCCATCGGAAAGGCCCACAGGCTCTCCCGGCTCGTATAGTAAGTGCCACCGGATAGTGATTGGAAAGTCCCCGTGTGAGAATGTCCACCGCCATCACCCTATTGTTGAAGATCTGTGGAATAAACAAATAATCAAGGCGGGAAAAGGAACCATGGACTGCCGAGAGATACGTGTAGCCCTGTGTATTACCATGCATCCTACGCCAGGGGTCGACCCAATCCAAGCTCATCACCAAGGAGTATAATTTAGTAGGGTGGCGGGCCTCAGCGAAACCCCCGGTACTCCATCTGTCTCTGGCCCCATCCATCACATCGTTCCAATCCCCTCCAACCACTGCTAGGCCCTCGGGTGTATCGGCCCACAGGGTCATAATTTTCTCCGCCAGCCCTCAGGAAAAAGGCGGGGGGCATAGACACTCCCCAGAACCAAGGTCTTACCACCGACAGTGGCCTGCACAAACACATATCTGCCCTGGAGGGCCCCCCAGGTTTTAACATGTGTATACACAGCTCTATGGTGAATTAAAAAGGGAAGCCCAGGCAACACCGCGGCTCAGGATGAAACCGCGGTGCAGGTAGGCCGCAGCCGCCGCCGATCGCCGCACCTCCTCCCCTGAATCATCCGCGGCACCCAAACCGGCTCCGGGGATAGCTCTCAGCAAGCGATAATGGCGGAACAGCCCAGGAACCAAATAGGAGACCGGAGAGGCAGGATAGATAGAGGATTAAGGTGAGGCTGGACGGAGCGCGCTCAGCTCATGTCTGCCATGCTGGCCCACCAAGACACGCCCCTCTAGCAACAGTTTTTGCACAGGAATGCCCACCTTGCATCTCATATTCGTTAAGTCCCGCTAACAGAAGTGGCGATCTTCAAAATTCACGTTTACTCCAGAAGAGTGCTGCTAACTGCAGTTAGAGGCAACTTGTAAATTCAGCGATAAAGAAAAAGCTGTCGTAACATCAAAAACTTGACTCTAGGGCAGCGTTAACTCCTTGTACATATGCCCCTTTCGTGTCTTGCTTATTAGTGAAGATACACTAATGCATGCTCTTTCTTTCTTCTCACCATCCCTCTTATTCTATCCACGGTGCTATTCTTCAATCTCCTTCACCTTCACTTCATTTTTCTCCTCCCCCATATTTACAGCCTCTTATCCCCCCCACCTCCTCACATTTTCTCCTCCCATATTCCTTTTGACCTGTTTACCTTTGCTCCAGAGTCCTGGCTCCTTCAGTGATGGCTGCATTAAACACAGATAGAGCTAGGAACTGCCGAACAATAGAACTGGTGTGGATTGGGCATAGCCATACAAATACTAAAGAAGGCCACAAAGTTGTATTAAAGGTTTGCATTGCAATCCCAAACCTGGAAACACATAAAAGTAGGATTAAATAGGTTTGCAAAACCATCCTGTTTTGGAGCAGCACTGTATGCTGATGTATATGTTGGTTACCTTTTACTAAGGCTCCCCAGAGTGTGGTTTGTTTAGATTGATCCGCTGTCCCTGGCTCCTCCAGTGATTCGTTCAGACAATGACATGTTCTCTAAATGGCCATTGACCGTGTGAATGACTTAATTTGTGCAGGTTCCCCTTACTTGTATAGATCCAATACAAAATATTAATGCTTATCTCCTTTTGCAGTGGTTCATATATTCTGTACTTTCTTTTAACTGATGCTATCAATTTGGAGATTGCATTATTTGCTTTGTTTGTAATCATTCTAGATTCAAATTGACTACTTATTCTCTACTCCCCTTAAACCTAAATCCAGTAAGTATAACCACTCCAGTGGTGTTCACCACTGTGCATTGGGCACTAAAATCCTTCCTTTGCCTCGTTTCTTTGGAGGAGCAGGATTTCTCAAACCATCCACACTTAAAATGTAAATTGTCAAAAGTCTCATGATAGATAGGATTACCACAAGCCTTCCCTATAGAATGCTGTTATGAGCATGTACTTAATTGAGAGTGTTTCCAAAAGTGTCACTTTTAATCTGGGATTCTCCCAAGGTAACAGTAAGAGGACACTATTATAGAGCTTTGATAAAGATAAAGCTGGCAAAGGTCTCTTAACCATGAGACGGATTGGAGTAAACGCTGACATAATGTATAACATGCCTTATTACTGCAATTTCCTAAATCTATAATGTTTCAGGCAAGAAGATTTGCTGGATGGAGCAATATTATCTATTTGTTATAAATGAATTATTATATAATTATCTGCAACTGTAAACCTTAACTAAAAGATCTCTGGTTGTGAGCATACATCAACCAGTATCTACAGAATTGACCACAATACATTTGTACTTCTACGCAAAATATATAAAATAAATACATAAAACACATAGAGAAAGAAACGAAATCAGGTGAATTACAGAATATAAAAGAATAGCGAAACAACCAATGGCAGCATAAGATTTGTGACCATCCCAGTAAACTCTCCTGTCACCAGTGAGTCCAAAAAGATACATTTTTAATAATGTTGTTTCCCAGCCTGCTCACTAGAATAACTGCATTTAAGAATTCATGAGAGAGTACTTTCTGTCAGACTAAAGGCCCAACAACAATGTCTGGAAGGATTTCCAACTCGTTCAAGCAATCATCCCACCTTGCCAATCCTCTCCCAGCTTCCCTGGCAAAAAATTATAACCACAACTTAACTGTCTCAAACTCGGTCAAGTCACACCACTACTAAAAACAAATCGGGCTCGGACCCGAACAACCCCAACAACTTCAGACCCGCTTCCAACATCCCTTCCTATCCAAAATACTAGAGAGGTGTGTTCTCTCACCAGCCCCAAGCCACCCCCTGCTGGCTTTCTGCTACCACCATAGAAATAAGGAAGGACAATATCCAATGAGATACGTCATTACTGGAGTGAGTAAGCCATTTGGGCCTCACTAAGTGTGCCTGTGTGATTTATGTTGCCCCATGAATGAGTGACCTATGCGTACTCAATCGATTCTGGATTGGTATGGTAATGCACATTGTTGACACCGCTATGAATATGGTATGTATAAAGCAGATGTCTTTATTGCTCACTGGTGTCTATGGAAGGATTCCAGAACCCAAACAAACACATGAAGGCATTGTAAACCACATGAGTGATGGTTGTTTATTAGAATGTCTATGGATAGTGCATGCATGCTCATACATTTTCACACAATGGTTCAGGATCTAAGTCTGCTCCTGAACAGGTCAGCACTAACCCAGTTACTCTGCCTATAGAGGCGCATGTCACAGACATTGCACACCTGTGTTATTTATTGGAGGCACTGCTGAGATTGTGTATGTAGCTAGAGGTAGTGCCTCAAGACCTTGAGAGAAGCCTGGATGCTGGTAGCACTGGTATCACTGAAGGGAAAGAACCAGCACCTGTTACCTGCTGCTGTCCAGGCCACACTGCAGGAGAAGCACCAGAGAGAAGTGCTAAATGAACTGCTGCATCTCAAAATAGAAGAGGCTCAATGACCAGGGACCATGTGATTCCCTGCAATAAGGCATCTGTAGTTGACGGACCAGCAGACGACATACTCAGGGGACAGGCCCATTGGCCATCTGTATCATGCAATTTTTCCCAGTAGGATCTTCAAAAGGTGGCAACAAGAAAACTCAGATATCACGACTGCATGTCGGGAGGCCTACCCACCTTGATATGCAAAGTTAACATGACACAGAGCGCATGAGTTTCAAGGAGCAATCAGTGTGGAGCAAGGAGACTGCATGCAACCTGAGGGACTTTGGCCCTCACCCCTGGCACAGGTGAGGGGAAAGATATTCCTTGGGAAGGATCCTGATCCTGAAAAAGCATTTCTTGAAGGACGGTCTGGGTCTTCAAAACAACCTCTTAAACCCTGACCACTTTCAGAGAGAGGCCAGGCACAGAATATGAAATAGAAAATGGAGGAATCCAGATCATGAGACGTCTATATGGACTGTAAGTGGGCAATGCGCTGCAGGTCAGTACTGTTATGGCTACTTATTCTGGGAGATGAGAAACAGTAGGTGAGAACACAACACTTGTGATGTGGGGTTGGGCTTCACCCCAAGCGTAGCCCTCAACTAGATACATGGGAGTTTCCTGGCCTGGAATGCAGAGTATAAAATTATACCAGGTGGACACGTACGGAATTTAGACGTCATGGACCTTTGCAATGAGTCATGGTTTCCACTCCACCTTACTGAAGATGATCTGCAACCCACAGAGAACGCGTAAAACGCTTCTTGCTAGCGTGGGTGGAGGTGACACAGCCTTAGCGAGATAGACTATGATCTAACAAGATATTTCTTTGGCTTCTGAGTGTGAGTGAGTCACTGAGATCTACTGTACGGGTATTTTATTCGTACCCAAATGACCGAGTCACATGAGAGTGACCCAGCTAGTCTGGATTATCCACTATGTCTCAGTCTCAGAATATAGCAAACAGGTGTGTGAGTGTGTATAGTTATTGACCAGTTGTGTTTAGGAAAGGGCTTCTGAACTCCCATGACCAAAATAAAAAAATAAAAAACAATGTAACGTCTGGGTCTCATTGGTGGGGTGTGGAACTCGTGGAATTCCACATAGTTCCATAAAAACTCAGCAAGATTACGTGGTTTCTCCAATGGGCAGAAAATATTCATGACAAGCTACTCGTGCTGCAATTTAGCGTCAATAGCGCGAGCAGCTCTGAAAAATCAGCGCGAACAGTACAATGCATTGAGCTAGAGCGCGTGGCCATTCAAGTCGATTTTTCTGCTGCTCAAGTAGAAAATCTACTCGAGAAGCAGCCCTCTGTCCGCAACCACCCATGACCGGCTGTGACTCTCCGCACTAGAAACCTGCGCTAGGGGATGCCAAATCTCACTCGCCAGCTCGCAATTCTGGACTCTCGTGGAAAAAAATCCCACCACACGGTGATTGTTGGAATTTGGCAGGAACTTCGTGTTACAAGAATGACGTGGAGTCACCAAATTCCACCAGCTCCACAGTTGGAATGCAACAGTACGCCCACCCTCGGTTCTCATGTTAAGAACAGTAATCGCCTTGGCCCAACGCCGCTCTGCATAAACCAGTTTAAAAAAAGGCATTCACTACTAGTAGTTCTATAAGAAAACTGAGCCTTCATGATGCTATAAACACTTTATAAAAACTGCATTCTGGTAAATACTTTTCTACGTACTGGATCAAGATGAGAACCTGCTTTTGCACCGGTCAGTGCCATCCCATATATATTGCCCATGGGATGAGTATCCCAGAGGTCTGAAAGGATGGATTTAGTGTCATGTTGCAGTTCAAATGGATGAGGCATTGAAAAAGGCATTCACTACCCACGTAAACAGAACATTCTCATCTTCCAAAAGAAGCAGAAGCAATGGAAATTGAATCTAGACAATTATGCGAACGCCCAGGCTATCGCTTTTCAAAGCTCTTGCCAAAAAATTATGAAACCGCTGAGAATGGTGGATGAGCAAAACTTTCTGCCTCGCCCCTTTCACTATGCCAAATGGGTCAGAGGACTTCCCCTACAACCCAACCCTATAAGATGAACACTCTTGCCTAGATTTACTAAGAATTTGCATTGAGGTTCAGTCACTTTTGTTGCGTAACCCCAACACAAAATCCTTTTTGGTATTGAATAATTCAATCAAAGTTGATTTGGGTTGGTGCACTGTGTACTGCCTAGTGCCAACATAAGCTGTCTTGCACAAAAGTACAAGGGAGACTGTGTTATGGGCAGGATTGTTCTGCAGAGGAATATTCCTCTTTCTATGTGGGCTGCAAAATGCAGCACAAATGGAAAGAGGAAGTAGCAAGGAGAAAGAAAAATATTTCTCCTCATTACAACTCTGTTGGGTAGGCACACCATTTTGGAGTAAACTCACATTTACAAGTTTTGTAAATCTGGGTTTGCATCGAAATAAAAGGGTGGATGCATGGAAACGCCCATGCTCCAACCATGTAATAACTAACTGACACAAATCAACGCGAGGCAGGGCTTTGTGCTACGTTGCATTTTTTTTGCTTTTACTAAACCACACAAAGCCTTTACTACAAATTGTTTTCGTGCAGGAGGGTCACTCTTCCTGAATGAATGAATGAATGAATGATTTGTAAAACGCTTGAATCACCCCTGAAGGAGAATCTCCGCACTAAAGGGCAACAGCCCAGTTGCGGAGCAGTTCAGTTTCCAGAAGTTTCCTAAAAGTAGGAAAAGCAGTGCATGGAGGTAAAGAAGCATGCGATTCCAATATAGGGCAGCAAGATAGGAAAATGTCTTGCCCCTAGTGCGGGACTTCCTAAAATGGGGAATGATGAGGAGGGATTTTTTTCCCCTGAGTGTAAGGATCTACTTGGCCGATAATGCAAGAGTTTTTCTGTTAAGTAACTAGGTCCTTTGCCGTTCAGCACCTTATTTACATTAAAGCAGATCTTAAATGTAATTCTCTGGTGTATTGGTGCACACAAAGAATCCTGCCCATACCGCAGGCACCCTTGTACTTTCGTGCAAGACTGCTTATGTTGGAGCTGGGCAGCACAAATGAGAGAGAGCAGGGGCTGCAGCATGGTTTAATTAATGTCTATTGCAATTTACTCTGCTGATAACTTAAAAAACATTATAAAATCATCTTTGATGTCATCACAAGCCAGATACTGTGCAACCCATTTTAAATTTTACATTAGGAGGCAGGTTAAAAACATTTTGCTATGGGTTTGCATCACAAAAGTGGCACAAACTTGCTCAACATTTTTTTAAATTTATGTTCTAGAGCAAAACGTGTTTGCACTGGAAAGGTGCCTGAAAGATACTCTGATTCAAGGGGATTTTCCATGGTTTAGAAGGGTGTGTAGGCCTGGATGCACAAGGCCTATCTCCTCAGCACAGATACAGCATAGTATTCAGTGTACTTGGTATGGGTGTGGTCCTGAGTGACACACAACACTTTTATTTATAGTCTCCAGGTGAGTGATGCGTGCTAATGCAATTATGTCGAGGTCGGGGGGCACTCTACATCCCTCTCCACGTCAGTTCACAAACACACCATCACTTCCAGCACATGCGCCAACTCTTTTCAAGTTATATGTAAAATCCTTTAGGACCTGGCTGGGTTACGAATTGGGTACAGGTTGTACGGGTGAGCTGCCCTTGAACTCAACTCCGGTGTGCAAACAAGTCCATTCAGCTGCCCCAATTCGGAAGTGTTGCGAGAGACTTGGCAATGAGGAGTAGTGCTGGCAGGGCTCTCGCTCTCTCAAGCATTTCTCTGGGTGGGGACGCTGCTGGAGTCGGGGTGTCGGCTGTGGATTTGTCCCCTTCAAGTTTATCTGGGCTCTCTTTGTGGCATATGGACTCTCAGGCACATGCATCAATATTGGCTGTTGCGATTCCTTAATTGCGATTTTTAAGGAATCGCAATTAAGGAATCGCAAAAGCCTATGCATGTAGAAATCGCTGGAAAAATAGCGATTTCTAAACATTCCTTAATTGCGACCCCCAAATTGCGAGTCGCAATTAAGGAATACCTCCCCATTCATTCCTATGGGCCAAGAGGCCCATAGGAATCAATGGGAAGACATTCTCAATTTGCGATTCTCAATTAGAGAATCGCAAATTGAGAATGCATTTTCAAGGCTGCAAGGGTCTCAAGACGACACCCCGTTGCACCCCTGAAATCGATCTGTGCACAAATGTTGCGCACACACATGTCCAAAGGACATGTGTGTGTGTAACCTACGACTTTGAAAAATGCACTTTAGTGCATTTTTCAAAGTTTTCGCTATTTACCATGTGGTATGATTCCACGGTAAATAGCGGGCCCAAATAGCGAAATCTCTATTTTTAAAGGCATCTCGCATTGCAGTTAAGGAATCGCAATTTGCGATTACTTAAATGCAATTGCAATTTAAGAAATCACAAAAATTTGCGATTTCTTAAATTGCGAGTGGCAAGTTGTTTCATGCATCGCAAAAGCTATTTTTGCGATCGCAAACGGCCGATTTTTGCGATTCGCTCCGTTTGCGATCGCAAAAAGCTTTGATGCGTGTGCCTGTCTGTTCCTAGCACTTTCTTGAACCAGGCTACATTCCAGGTAATGGTGTCACATCGCTGGGTGGCCGTGATCATGATTTCTCTGATAGCAGTGACCTGCCAAGGTTCTCTTTCCAACAGACTTCGGTCTTCTCTTTCCCCTGATGTCCTCGGTGGGTGAGGTCAATCATTCACCCATCACAGGGCATGTGGGACTACTATGCAGAGACCTCTAAGTAGCAGTCCATCCGTAGTGTGGCTGAGCTCATGCAGAATGAGCTGTAGCTGAGTAAGAGTGTGCTTGTCCTCAGACTTCAGTCACCTTACCCCTCCTTACACCTTACCCCACCTGAAAATGATGCCAGGAGTGGTCACGCAGGGTGTCTACTACCTTTTGCTGGCAAGCATCAGCTCCTGTTGCAGTTTGAATTTCCTCCAGTGACATTGCCACCGGGCAAGCGTTCAGCGCCACGAGGTCGATTAAGTCCTCGGCCCACTCATCTTCCTCCTGGACAGACGGGCCTTCCTTTTGAGGATGACGGGACAAAACGTCAGCAGGACTGTGGGCGAATGGCCAGTAAATGGCCTCAAAGTCATAAGTCTTTAGCTGCACTGCCCACCTCTTAATCCTTGGCAGGGGGTTGTGTGAGGTGCCCGCGAAAAGGGGAACTAGCAGTTTGTTGTCCGTCATAACATTAAATGGATCCATGCATAAATAGAGGTGAAATTGCCAGCAGCCCCACTGGGATGCAAGGGCTTCCCTCTATCTGGACATGTGTGACTTCTCTTTCTATGAGGGCTCGACTGGCATAGGCGACGGAGACCCATGTCTTGTGGCCTCGTTCTTGCAGCAATACAGCCCGTAGCCCCACCGGTCTGGCATTCACAATCAGTTTGGTGTTGTGGTGTGGGCCATAGTATGCCACTGTTGCATCTCTCAACAGGGCGTCTTTCATCTTGCAGAATGTGTCATCTGTCTTGGTGTTCCAGTTCCACATTGTTTCCATTTTGGTGAGTGTTCGCAGGGGTTCAGACAGCATGGCGAGAGCAAGGATGAACCTTCCACAATACGTAGCCATGCCCAAGAAACTTTGTACCCCAACTTTGGAGAATATGTATCCAAAGAATTAATTGGACTGTACCAGAAAAAAACACTTCTGTCGGTGCAGCGTGAGGCCATGTTCTGCTAGACATGCCAGTGTGGCCCGGAGTGGCCTGTGGTGTTCTTCCACGATGGTGGAATGGATTAGGATATTGTCACTTATGTTAAGTATTCCCGCCAGGCCAGACAGCACCTCTCGAATGGTGTTTTAGAAGACCTCCACGGCCAACGAGAAGCTAAATTTGAGGCACTTGAATCATGTCAGCTCAATGTGAGTGGCGAATGTCGTCATGTATCAACAAGAAGGGTCCAGTTTCAGCTGGTGGAACCCTGCGTTGAGGTCCAGTTTAGAGAATCACTGCACGCCATTCAAATCAGAGATGATGTCATCTACGGTAGGTGTTAAGTTACGTTCTCAGCGAATCGCAGCACTTGGTATGCGCATATCCACCCAAAGGCGGACTGCCCCTGGCTGTTTGCGCTTAGGCGCTACGACAAGGGAGGATTCCCATGGGTTAGACCCTCAACTTTTTCAATCACATCTAGTTTTGCCAGTTTCTGCAATTCTTCCTGTACCAGTGGCCTCAGTTGGAAGGAGAACCTTCTGTGTTGCAAAGCTACGGGGTGGATCGCTTAGTCAATGTGGGCTTTGGCCTTGGAAAAAAGCTGCTAGAGGATCTGTACTATTCAATGTGCTCTTTCAATTTTAACTGCTTTTTTTAGTATATGGATAATCGTACTTACTTTTTTAATGTTCATCTGCCGCATTTTACCTGTGAGTGTTTATTCTTGTTTTCTGTTGTATTAAGAGAGGACACTTGCCCCCACCGCTCTCACGATTCTAAAGGGAATGTTAGAGCCCGTGGGTTCTTGGTTTTGATCTCTGGTGGAAGAGGGTTTGCTTTACCGTCCTGTTGCCATCTTGCTAATTCCACTGAGAGGGCGAGGACAGTGCTCTAGCTCCGGTCACATGTGCACCTCGATGCTACAAAAGCAGCCCGATGCACGGACTGCCACTTGGAAAGAAGCTGCTAGGGGATCTGTACTATTAGCAAGGAGCTCTGTTGTTTTTAACTGCTGTTATGGGTATTTGGATATTCATACTTACGTTTTTACTGATCATGAGCCGCATTTACCTGTGAGTGTCTCGCTCGTTTTCTGTTGTATTAAGAGAGGACACTTGTCCCCACTGCTCTCCCAATTCTGAAGGGTTTGTTAGAGCCCGTGCCTTCCTGGTTTCAATATCGGGTGCGCATGGGTTTGCTTTACCACCTGGTGGCCGTTTGCTAATTCCACCGAGAGGGCGAGGTCCGCGTTCTAACCCTGATGACACGTGAACCTCGATGTTACACAAAAGCGGCCCGATGCGCTGTCTGCCGCTTTGGAAAGGTGCTGCTGGGGGATTTGTACTATTAGCAAGGAACATTTTTGTTTTTTACTGCTTTGTTAGTAAATGGGTATTCATACTTACTTTTTTACTGTTCGTGTGCCGCATTTTACCTGTGAGTGTCTATCATTTTCTGGGGTTTTTTTTTGTTTTGTTTTTATTTCTAAGTATTTTATTAAAAAAAAAATTATAAGCAAAGACATTAGCATTTCTGTTACAGGTTTAGCCATTCGTAGTTTGTACAGCAGTGTTTACAGGCACTTCGAAACATATGCTTAGCTAACCCCGAATGAGGTGACTTGCTGAAAATAAGAAAAATAGTGATAGAAAAAAGCAGGAGAGAAAGGGGTGAAAGAAGGACACAGGAAAGGCTCTGTAGTTATGAGACTTATAAATGCCTGACAAAGCCGCTACACCACTGGCTTGCTTGAGGCGAGATTGGTAGACAAGTTAGTCCACCTACAGACTCATATAGCCATAGTAGCTGGGCTCAGTTACGTTCACTTTATCGCACATAAAGGGGATCAGGGGGTGTGTCGCCGGGACGAATTGGCTTCATGGGGGTTCATAAAAGTCTAGGTATGTGTCGAGTGATTTCCACATCCCCCTGGTTGCTGGTCTCCAGGGTGAGTTCTGTAGTACAATGTTGTCCGCACCTCTGAGGTGCGTAACCCAGTTGAACCAGCCTTTGTATGAGGTCTTACTTGTATCTTTCCAAATGGCTAGGAAAATTTTCACCGTCGCGGTCAGCAACAGGTCCAGTAGGTATTTATCGTGCTCTCATCTTAGTTCTGCGGTCATAAATGCGGTGGCGAGGGAGGAGAATTCAGTTGTTAGCGTACAACCCAGTACCCTATTTATAAAACCAAAGATTTTCTCCCAGAATGTTTTGAGTGTTGGGCATTGGTAGATAAGGTGTGCTAGATCCCCCTTTTCCTTGCTACAGTTCCAGCATAGTGCATCGTCCCTGAGAGCTAGTGAGCATAAGCGTGCAGGGGTCCAGAAAGCCTTATGGAGTAGCCAGAATTTTCTTTGTGAGATCACCGGGGAGATTTTATTGCATGAGGCAGAGGCCCATAGCATTGCCAGTTCTTGTTCCTTAAGTGTGTTTTTGGATTGTTTTTTCCGAGTAGTTAATTATCTTATCGTTGAGTTTGGTGGTTTTCGGGCGTAGGAGTTTGTAGAGGTGTGAGACCTGGTGTCCTAGTTTATTGATGTTTGCATGTACTGGGAGATTGGCGGTTGTGCAGGCGATAGTTTGATTTTGGACAGGGCCGTTTTAATTTTCAGAAAGTTGTAGAGATCAATGTCTGTTAGGTTATGTCTAGACTTCAGTTCTGCGAACGTGGCGGGGTATGCCCCATCTTCTAGTTGGTATGGGTGGTAAATACCTTTCTCTATCCATATGTCGAAGGCCAGGCATTTCCCTTTGTATAGAATCTTACTAATGGCCCAGAATGACTCTCACTTAGAGCCCTTGAAGAACGCTTCTTCCCACTGCTCTCCCGATTCTGAAGGGCCTGTTAGAACCCATGCCTGCCTGGTTTTGATCTCTGGCATGGGAGGGTTTATTTTACCACCCGGTGGCTATCTTGCTAATTCCACCGAGAGGGCGAGATCAGATTTCTAGCACTGATCACGCGCACCTCGATGTTACAAAAGCACCCCGGATGAGCTGTTGGTGCGCCAAAGGCATGCCTAAGGCAAGCCCGTCTGTGCCTTTCTGCACCTGGGTGGCCCCAGGGACACTGTCTAAGTAAGGGCAGGGAGTGCCTCTCCTATTCCAGGTTTGACCTCATCAATCTTTGCCCTAAGGTGAGGAGAGAGGGGTGTGGCAGTATGGATCCTATGAACACTACCAGGTGGAGATGCATTCACTGTAGGTGGGATCCTGGAAATCGAGGATTTACTGCCAATCTGGGGAAAGAGCTGATGTAGGGGTTATGTCTGGGGGGGGTCATTTTACTGCGCTCTGGTGAAGGCTCGCTTCATGATAAAACTCAGTACGGAAATCTGGGAGCTGGTTCTGAGCTCACAATTAGATTTTCTGTTTATCATGGAAACCTGGGCAAGGGAAGATTCAGGGCCTGACTTGGTTGCAACCCCCCCTTTGGGCTATACCATGGTCAGGTTGGATTGATCCTCTCGGAAAGGAGGTGGCTTGGCCATTATTGCCAAGGATCCTATTAACTGTTCTCTAGAGCCTATAAGTGCAACTTAACTTGATGGTTGTGAGGTAGCAATATTTACAATCAAAAGTGACAATACATCTTTTTTGGCTGGGCTCGAGAACGCAGTGTTTTTATGAAATGGGACCAAGTCTTTGAACCTTATATTTCATGCCCTAATTTTATTATTTTGGTAAATTTAAACTTCCATTTGGAAGATACAGGCTGCAATGATACTTAATCTTTGCTAGAACTTATGAACAGCTGTGGATTCCTCCAACTGGTTGACTCCTCTACCCACACAGCGGGCGACAAACTGGATGGTACTTTTTTCTAATCATTTGGCGCTGGTGGTTGAGGGCTTCCTTTGAACTGGCCAGACCACCTCATGGTGCTGTTTAAAATACATAGGCAGAAGGCCGAGGTGTCTGAACAGGGGAAAACCATTACATATTGAAAGTGGAGTAAAATCTCCACTGTTGTCAGGCACTGACAGCAGAGGACTTTAACAAATGGGTGAAGACAGCCATCGATCAGGTGGTCCATATTAAAACAAGACAAATACCAGATCAAAAGCCTCGGCTCCGTGGTTCTCGGAGGTCTTCAGCAGTATCGCAGCTTATGAATGTCTGAGTCCCCTCTTTGGTGATATCAACATGGGCCTGAAACTTCCGGTCCCTGTGGGTTACCACTTGATCAATGGTCCCTGCTAAAGGACGTGGGTGCTGGCTGACATGACTGAAGATCTGGGCTGTCATTGTTTCTAGCCGAGGACAGGCCTGTCGTTTGAGAAACTGAGAAATGTCCATTACATTGACTGATGCCCCAGTATCTATCAGGGCCGGTACTGGGACAGCACCTATTGCTACTGTACACATGGGGGGACAGCTTCCTGCTGTTAGTCGCTAATAGCACTGCGAAGATGGTGAATATGTCTTCTTCATCACTGTCTACGGTACCTCTGATCGGGTGTTGATTCATGGGCCTGTCATAAGGGGGGGTTTCATCCAGCATGAAGTTTTTCAGTGATGCACGCTCCTTTGGTTTGCTCTGGAATTATTTTTGCACTCCAACAGGCATGGGCAAAGTGGTTTACTTTGCTGCATTTGGAGCATGCTTCACCTTTTCCTAGGCAGATGTCTCCACAGTGTGATTCCAGGCCGCCGTTACCAAATCTCACAGGAGCTGGTCATGTTTGGATGGTATTTTGCGGGCACCCAGTTCTCTTGCAGATGATGTCTGCTCTTTACTCCTTGACTCTGACAGTACCCTTTTCAGATGCGCCTGGATGCTTTGGGGCCCAGAACAAAGCCAGCTCAATCTCATCTGCCCGACTGTTGGAGAGTTTGAGTATGAGAATCGTATGCAGGGTCGGGCGCGGTTGGCGCAGAATCAGGCGCCACAGACTGGTGACATACACCCCTGGATCAGCTGGGCACGGACGTCCTTTGCTTGATCCTCATCCTTGCATGAGTTGACAAAATGGCGTAACTGGGCGCGAAAGGCATCAATGTTTTCATCCTCACGTTGGCGGGCTTTGTGCACTTTGCAACTTTCAAAGTAAGCGTTTACCTGAGGATCAAAGTAGCCCTTAAGCCTGCACTGCTGTGTCATTGTGGTGGTCTGCTCCTCTGTAAGGCAGGGTCTCAAATAGCTAGTAGGCTGCTTCATCCCTGAAGTGGAGATGGATTGACCTTTTCACTGTGCCATCCGCCTTCCACGTTGTGTGAAAATAGTTGTTGACTTGAGCCTCCTGATACATGTGATGCAGTGACAGGGTGAGTCAAGGAGCTGAAAGGGAGCAACGCAGTTAAGGATGCGTGGGAGCTGGGGCCCATCTGAGGTGTTTGAGCCGCTACAGCACATGCTGTTGATCATCAGCCATGCCACACGCTTTGTGGGGGCTGTAGGAAGGTGGATATCTGACTATGGTTACCCCCAACTTTTTTGCCTAGTGTCTAGCTGGTTTTTCGACTTAGTTGGCCTCAGACCCTGCCATTCAGGATCTCAGCCTATCTGCTCTCTCTTTAAAATTGACACTATGCACCCTAGGTGCATAACCAATTGGAATTGGATCACCCTGTGAGCCCCTGTACCAGTGTACACTAGGTACCCAGGGCATTGGTGTATCTAAGGCCTACCAGGGGCTGAAGCATGTATTATGCCACCCCTGGCCTGGCCTAGCAAATTGACACAACTGGCTGATCACTCAGCTGGGGTAAGTTGGTGTAACCACCTCTTACTTAGGTGTAGTATACCTATACCTAACCTTAAATGGGACACCTGGTAACCTATAAGTCACTCCTATGGCAGGCCTTGACAATCCTGAAGGCATGAGCTGAGCCTGTCTGCAGTGGTCGGAACAACTTCCTTCCACCGTTTCCAGATATCGTCATACCATATACTCTTAAGTGCATTATGAACCTCGCGGTTAAATGCTATCTTTGGTTTGGCTTTATCAAAACATGTCGAGTAAGGTGTCATACGAATTGGAATACTAACCCCTCGGCAATTCTGGCGACGGGGTTAGCATTCCACCCTTCTAGAGGGACACGACATGTACAGTACCTGAAACCCGGGTAAAATCAGACATAGCCTCAGCTCCAGAAAATGGATGCTGCCACCACAGACACAAGTCTGCCCTCCTGCTGCTGGGAGTCCTTCCAGCTTCGGAGACGTGGACAAAGGGTTTCCTGCCAGGGGAGGTGCGTGCACCACCCTAGACAGGATTTTGTGTATTGGTCAGGTAGGGCTTGAATGGAATCAGACATGCCTGAGGCTCACAAGGAGCCTCGGTGCATATGCCAGTTCAAACCGGTCCTGGGGCACACCAGCCCCGGACCTGGGGCGAGCTGGACAAAGGATTGGGGGTGTAACCACCCCCCTTCCTGGTCCCACCCTTAGGGAGGGACCTAGCAGGTAGTCCGGCCCCTAGAATCCGCTTAAAGGTAGGAGCTGTGTCCTAAGACTTCAGACATCCTGGAATCAACTTAACTACAAGAAGAAGACGGGAACTTCGACGCTCTGCTGCACAGAGGACAGAAGGAAATCTCCCCTATGGTCAGGGAGTGACCATCTTGCTAACGCAAGCACCAACCAGATACTTGACGTCTGCTTTGCCGCCGCCTCCCGCCGGAGCCCGAGCCCAGAGCCCAACAAGACCTGGACCTCCAGACCTCTCACCGCCCGATCCACAGTCCCTGAAAAGAAGGAACCCGTGGAGGCACCGAGACACGTGGAGCCAGCCATCTTGAAAGACCCACGACAAGCTGCAAGCGTGACAACAGAGGCTCCCTCCAAGTTGTGCTTTGGGTCCTGAGAAGCCCAACATCCGAGCAGCATCTGCACCAAAGGTGAGCCCTCCAGCATCTCCACGATCTGCGTGGGGCCCCTCTGCACTTTGCATCTTGACGCGCCTGCCCGGTCCCTGGCCCGTTGGCTAGTGGCCATTTTGGCAATGAACCTTGAAATATACAATGCTGGTCTGGTTGCTCCAGACTGGACCCAGCTGCTCTCCAAAGGAGCAGCCCCTCTGACCTTGCTGGTCAGAACAATCAGCTTTCTTTAATTTCCACGACTCCTGCCTTTGCCAAGGCTTGTTTGCTTCTTTCGAGTCGCCGACACTGCCGACAGCGAGAGCCTGCGTGGGACAGCTCGTGAACCGACTCCTGGATGTCGTCGACCTTCAGGGACCACGTGGCTGCGGAGACAAGCTACACCTCATCACCTGTTTGCACCCGACATCGCCTGGTACCTACCTGGTGCCACGCCGGTCACTGGCTAGTGACTGTGAATCCTGTCCCCTCTGCTTTCAGGTCTTCTACAACTCCGATCCACTCTTGGATCCACCGCATCTCTTCTAGACCGACCGCCTGCAGCATCTTTGTCATCAGGCTCCATTGAATCGATACACGAAACCCGACGCACTTCGAGACCTATGCACCCGCTTCCTGTGGGTGAGGTAAAGCTGGCACTCCAGTGCCCAAGTGTAGAGAAACATCTCTAGTGTCTGTGTTTTAAGTCTTAAGTTCGTAGTCCATCCAGAAGACCCTTCTAGCAGTAACTTTTGAACTTTTACGCACCCATTGAAAACCCATGGGAGCCCGCGTGTAACTTTCCTCACTGCACACGCGACCCGTGGACCTCCTGGTCACTAACTGAAGTTAGCTCCTTGTAGGCCCAGCGATTCTAGAGGCCCTAGGCCTTTTCCCTTTCCTGTTCGTGGTACTTATACCACTATATTAGTATATGGTTTGAGTGGCCACCAGGGCCCATCCATATAAAGTGCAACTTCTGTATATTGTAATACTTTCTTGTTTAACGATTTGTGCTCCTGTGCTCATAAAGAGTCTAGGGGATACTTTGAGTAATAAATACATATATATTTTGAATATATATCTGTGTGGTGTCCTTTCATTGGTATAAAAGGGGGTTGCATATGGTAAAACAGCCTGCTTAACACGCTTTAACGAGTTTAGCCTCAAAGACTGCTTAGCCTACGCTACTACTAGGGCAGCTAGTCCGAAAAGGTTGACTTACAACCACACCATAAGGGTTGCTTGGCATGGTACAAGGTGGTCACTTTAACTAGTGAACATCATATACCAGGCCAACTTCTCACATTGGTAAGCAGCGGTTGGATTTGAGCTTGCTGTGTTTTACCTCTGTAATCTCTTTATTATCAATTGAAAGATCATACAGGTACCTTTAGGAACATATAAAACAAGATTAGATATACTTAAGTTCTACTGAACTTAGTTGTTGTAGAGCAAAGGGAGTAGCACACCCTGACTACAACAACTAGATAGGTTTAGTAGGAAAACCCAAGTGTAGGTAGTTGCAACACATCCACCCACACTTAAGAGCAATGGCTGGGGCACAGGGGTCCAATGTACCCATCTCTGTTGAGAGTGACCCCCAGAGGGCACCAACCATCTTTGCTACCCTAAATCAAAATGAGCTCAGGCAATTGGCAAATATCAGGGGCCTTAAACAGCCCAGGAACCCTACCTCTGCTGAACTCAGAGAACTCTTACAGGCTGATGAAGATCAGAGAGCTCTCAAGAAAGCCTCCCAGTTAGACCCCTTAGGGACAGGAACAGGAGGCCCTCCTTCTGAAGATGCCACTGAAGTACCCCTTTCCCATAGTCGCCCCTTAGTTGAGAATCTGACTACAGATGATGAGAATCAGCATAGGGACAGGGATGACAAAGGGGGTGAATCTGACAGTAGTAGCAGTTCAGATGGGAGAGATAGCCCAGTGCCAGGTGCCAGACCTGGCTCAGCTAACTTAAGGCTACTGGGGACTGATAATGGGTTCACCCCATTGGATCTCCCTAGTGGACTTAACCAGGGGTTTGGGAGACAGAGGAATCACTCAGGTGACTCTAATGGCTCTCATGCCTCTAGAGGCTCTCAGGGTCACTCCAGAAGAAGGATGACCAGCCCTCAGAGGAGGGAGCATGAGGCCAGAATGAAGGAAGCTCAGCTGAGAATCAGGAGACAGGAGCTAGAAGTAGCTCTCATGGAAGAGAAACTGAGTAAGGCTAGGCAACCTAGAGAGAGTGGGTCTATACCCACTGGTGACAGCATTGTCCCTAAGGACAAAGATAGGGTCTTTGACAATAGGAACCTGTCCAAGGTTGTGCCCCCCTACAAAAGTGGGGATGATATCCACAAATGGATGACTGCTCTTGAGAGAGCCTGCAAAGTGCAGCAGGTTCCTGAAGACTAGTGGGCAGCAATCTTATGGCTCTCCTTTGAAGGGAGAGGCAGAGATAGACTCCTCACTGTTAGGGAGGAGGATGTCGGAAACTACAGAGCCCTGAAGAGTGTCCTAGTTGATGGGTTAGGCTTAACCACTGAACAGTACAGGTTAATGTTCAGAGACACCCAGAAGACACAGACGCAGGACTGGTCTGAATACATTGAATGTGCCACTAAGGCTTTGGAGGGTTGGTTGCTGGGAAGTAAGGTTTCAGATTATACAGGATTGTACAATTTGATGATGAGAGAGCAGATTTTAAGTAACTGTCAAAACCAGCTTCTCCATCAACACCTGGTAGACTCAGATTTGACCTCTCCCCAAGAATTGGGAAAGAGGGCAGATATATGGGTCAGGACCAGGATTAGGCCTAAAAACCAGGGTGGTGACCAAAAGAAAGATTCCACCAAGCCTCAAGAGAAGGGTGGGGATAAAGCAAAAGAGAAATCTTCCTCAGGGCCCCAAAACTCCACGCAGGGTGGTGGGTCCCAAACTCCCTCCTCTACCACAGCTAAAAAGCCTTACTGGCATGAATGTAAAATTCCTGGGCATTGGAAAACTGTCAGCAGTTGCCCAAAGGCTGAAAACAAAACTGTTCCTCCAATTACTCCTGTCACACCACCTATTACTGTCAGCAGTAATCCCCCAGGTGGTGGGAGTGCCCCCAGAAATTTGGGTGGGTTTACTTGGGGAACACAGGGGGACCCTGGCTTAGCCAATTCCCCTACAGCAACTACTCTTGTCTGTGATGGTGGCATGGGGTTTGCCAACTTCACTGCCTGTCCCAAAACTTTGGGTAGGTACAGACAGGAACCCTACATCAATGGTACAAAAGCTGAGGCCTACAGAGACACTGGAGCTAGCATCACTATGGTGGCTCATTGGCTAGTTCCCTCTGAGCAGCTTTTGCCTGGTTTCTCCTACCAGGTAACAAACATTGATGGCAAACAGAACAGTCATCCCATGGCAGAGGTATGTCTCAGCTGGGGAGGTGTCACTGGCCCTAAAAGGGTGGCAGTGTCCCCAACCTTGCCTGTAGACTGCTTACTGGGGAATGACTTAGAACTCTCAGCTTGGGCTGGAGTTGAACAAGACACCCATTCTAAAATGGTAGGCCATTCACAAAAGGGTGGTGGGGTTGTGCCATTCACAACCCCTGTCCAAATAGATTTCCTCCCTGAAAAGGTTGGAAGGGCAGTGGTAGCCACAGCCCAGGCAAAGACAGACTTCCCTGTAGAGACTGGCAGAGCTGTGACAGTCACAGCTCAAACCAAAACTGAGTGGCCCCCTGAAAAGGTTGGCAGGACTGTAATGGTCTCAGTCCATACTCAGACTGACATAGGTGTAGTGAAGCCTGAAACTATGGATCACTCCACACAAACAGAGAGTAGTGGGGAGGAAGAAAAGTCTCCCTCTCCCCAGACATTAGGAAAAGGTCAGCCTCCTCAGGGATCTGACCCCACCCCTTGTGAAGGAACTGCCCCAGAGGTAGCCAGGCCTGGCCTGGCAGAGCCTCTGATGTCAGTGGACCTTTCCAAGGTGGGACCCAGTCTGGTGCAGGTAGCCTGCCTCTCTCTACCCTGCCTCAGTCAGCCCAGGGCTGCAGAGGTCAGGGAGGCCAGTGACCCCCAAGAGGGCCCCTGTCCACAAGAACCCCCCATCAAAAGAATGAGGATTGCCTGGCTAGTAGCCCTAGCCAGGTGATGGTTAAACACATTCCTGAGGGATCCCCTTTACAGGTAGTTAGGGACCTCCCCCAGGGGGATTCTGTTGGGCACAGGCAAACATGGGACCTTAGGGCCCCAAACCTGACCTGTCCCTCCAGTAAGCCCACAAAAGGGACCCAGCCTCCAGCTTTAGGTAGCCAGAGGCTGACCCTGAGAGCACAGTGCAACTCAGCTAAGGAAAGAAAGGCATCCATGGTGGAGGATGATTGGAGGAAGCTGAGGCCTCACTTTGAGGACACTCACTTCAGTACTCCATCTCAACACCAGCCTTTTACTTTGCAAAGACACACCAAAGGTAGGGATTCCCTATGGTGGAGACCCTATGATACCTTTAGGGTAAGTGATTGCTTAGTGCTCCATGAGACAGGGGGTAACCATGCCAGTGCTGGTTCTTCCTTATATGACCCCTTGGGCAATATAGGGTTACCTGGTCAAGGACAGCCTTATCTCCCTTCGTTTGGGGGGGGGGGTTGTGTAGGAAGGTGGATATCTGACTATGGTTACCCCCAACTTTTTGCCTAGTGTCTAGCTGGTTTTTCGACTTAGTTGGCCTGAGATCCTGCCATTCAGGATCTCAGCCTATCTGCTCTCTCTTTAAAATTGACACTATGCACCCTAGGTGCATAACCAATTGGAATTGGATCACCCTGTGAGCCCCTGTACCAGTGTACACTAGGTACCCAGGGCATTGGTGTATCTAAGGCCTACCAGGGGCTGAAGCATGTATTATGCCACCCCTGGCCTGGTCTAGCAATTTGACACAACTGGCTGATCACTCAGCTGGGGTAAGTTGGTGTAACCACCTCTTACTTAGGTGTAGTATACCTATACCTAACCTTAAATGGGACACCTGGTAACCTATAAGTCACTCCTATGGCAGGCCTTGACAATCCTGAAGGCAGAGTGCTTGGTTCCATGTGAGATGGTGCTCTGGCATGAGCTGAGCCTGTCTGCAGTGGTCGGAAAAACTTCCTTCCACCGTTTCCAGATATCGTCATACCATATACTCTTAAGTGCATTATGAACCTCGCGGTTAAATGCTATCTTTGGTTTGGCTTTATCAAAACATGTCGAGTAAGGTGTCATACGAATTTGAATACTAACCCCTTGCCAATTCTGGCGACGGGGTTTGCATTCCACCCTTCTAGAGGGACACGACATGTACAGTACCTGAAACCCGGGTAAAATCAGACATAGCCTCAGCTCCACAAAATGGATGCTGCCACCACAGACACAAGTCTGCCCTCCTGCTGCTGGGAGTCCTTCCAGCTTCGGAGACGTGGACAAAGGGTTTCCTGCCAGGGGAGGTGCGTGCACCACCCCAAACAGGATTTTGTGTATTGGTCAGGTAGGGCTTGAATGGAATCAGACATGCCTGAGGCTCACAAGGAGCCTCGGTGCATATGCCAGTTCAAACCGGTCCTGGGGCACACCAGCCCCGGACCTGGGGCGAGCTGGACAAAGGATTGGGGGTGTAACCACCCCCCTTCCTGGTCCCACCCTTAGGGAGGGACCTAGCAGGTAGTCCGGCCCCTAGAATCCGCTTAAAGGTAGGAGCTGTGTCCTAAGACTTCAGACATCCTGGAATCAACTTAACTACAAGAAGAAGACGGGAACTTCGAGACCTATGCACCCGCTTCCTGTGGGTGAGGTAAAGCTGGCACTCCAGTGCCCAAGTGTAGAGAAACATCTCTAGTGTCTGTGTTTTAAGTCTTAAGTTCGTAGTCCATCCAGAAGACCCTTCTAGCAGTAACTTTTGAACTT
Source organism: Triturus cristatus (assembly GCF_964204655.1). Classification (NCBI taxonomy): domain Eukaryota; kingdom Metazoa; phylum Chordata; class Amphibia; order Caudata; family Salamandridae; genus Triturus; species Triturus cristatus. The sequence goes on from NC_140588.1 coordinate 1,049,733,342, forward strand.
TTACGCACCCATTGAAAACCCATGGGAGCCCGCGTGTAACTTTCCTCACTGCACACGCGACCCGTGGACCTCCTGGTCACTAACTGAAGTTAGCTCCTTGTAGGCCCAGCGATTCTAGAGGCCCTAGGCCTTTTCCCTTTCCTGTTCGTGGTACTTATACCACTATATTAGTATATGGTTTGAGTGGCCACCAGGGCCCATCCATATAAAGTGCAACTTCTGTATATTGTAATACTTTCTTGTTTAACGATTTGTGCTCCTGTGCTCATAAAGAGTCTAGGGGATACTTTGAGTAATAAATACATATATATTTTGAATATATATCTGTGTGGTGTCCTTTCATTGGTATAAAAGGGGGTTGCATATGGTAAAACAGCCTGCTTAACACGCTTTAACGAGTTTAGCCTCAAAGACTGCTTAGCCTACGCTACTACTAGGGCAGCTAGTCCGAAAAGGTTGACTTACAACCACACCATAAGGGTTGCTTGGCATGGTACAAGGTGGTCACTTTAACTAGTGAACATCATATACCAGGCCAACTTCTCACATTGGTAAGCAGCGGTTGGATTTGAGCTTGCTGTGTTTTACCTCTGTAATCTCTTTATTATCAATTGAAAGATCATACAGGTACCTTTAGGAACATATAAAACAAGATTAGATATACTTAAGTTCTACTGAACTTAGTTGTTGTAGAGCAAAGGGAGTAGCACACCCTGACTACAACAACTAGATAGGTTTAGTAGGAAAACCCAAGTGTAGGTAGTTGCAACACATCCACCCACACTTAAGAGCAATGGCTGGGGCACAGGGGTCCAATGTACCCATCTCTGTTGAGAGTGACCCCCAGAGGGCACCAACCATCTTTGCTACCCTAAATCAAAATGAGCTCAGGCAATTGGCAAATATCAGGGGCCTTAAACAGCCCAGGAACCCTACCTCTGCTGAACTCAGAGAACTCTTACAGGCTGATGAAGATCAGAGAGCTCTCAAGAAAGCCTCCCAGTTAGACCCCTTAGGGACAGGAACAGGAGGCCCTCCTTCTGAAGATGCCACTGAAGTACCCCTTTCCCATAGTCGCCCCTTAGTTGAGAATCTGACTACAGATGATGAGAATCAGCATAGGGACAGGGATGACAAAGGGGGTGAATCTGACAGTAGTAGCAGTTCAGATGGGAGAGATAGCCCAGTGCCAGGTGCCAGACCTGGCTCAGCTAACTTAAGGCTACTGGGGACTGATAATGGGTTCACCCCATTGGATCTCCCTAGTGGACTTAACCAGGGGCTTGGGAGGCAGAGGAATCAGTCAGGTGACTCTAATGCTTCTCATGCCTCTAGAGGCTCTCCAGGTCGCTCCAGAAGGGGGATGACCAGCCCTCAGAGGAGGGAGCATGAGGCCAGAATGAAGGAAGCTCAGCTGAGAATCAGGAGACAGGAGCTAGAAGTAGCTCTCATGGAAGAGAAACTGAGTAAGGCTAGGCAACCTAGAGAGAGTGGGTCTATACCCACTGGTGACAGCATTGTCCCTAAGGACAAAGATAGGGTCTTTGACAATAGGAACCTGTCCAAGGTTGTGCCCCCCTACAAAAGTGGGGATGATATCCACAAATGGATGACTGCTCTTGAGAGAGCCTGCAAAGTGCAGCAGGTTCCTGAAGACTAGTGGGCAGCAATCTTATGGCTCTCCTTTGAAGGGAGAGGCAGAGATAGACTCCTCACTGTTAGGGAGGAGGATGTCGGAAACTACAGAGCCCTGAAGAGTGTCCTAGTTGATGGGTTAGGCTTAACCACTGAACAGTACAGGTTAATGTTCAGAGACACCCAGAAGACACAGACGCAGGACTGGTCTGAATACATTGAATGTGCCACTAAGGCTTTGGAGGGTTGGTTGCTGGGAAGTAAGGTTTCAGATTATACAGGATTGTACAATTTGATGATGAGAGAGCAGATTTTAAGTAACTGTCAAAACCAGCTTCTCCATCAACACCTGGTAGACTCAGATTTGACCTCTCCCCAAGAATTGGGAAAGAGGGCAGATATATGGGTCAGGACCAGGATTAGGCCTAAAAACCAGGGTGGTGACCAAAAGAAAGATTCCACCAAGCCTCAAGAGAAGGGTGGGGATAAAGCAAAAGAGAAATCTTCCTCAGGGCCCCAAAACTCCACGCAGGGTGGTGGGTCCCAAACTCCCTCCTCTACCACAGCTAAAAAGCCTTACTGGCATGAATGTAAAATTCCTGGGCATTGGAAAACTGTCAGCAGTTGCCCAAAGGCTGAAAACAAAACTGTTCCTCCAATTACTCCTGTCACACCACCTATTACTGTCAGCAGTAATCCCCCAGGTGGTGGGAGTGCCCCCAGAAATTTGGGTGGGTTTACTTGGGGAACACAGGGGGACCCTGGCTTAGCCAATTCCCCTACAGCAACTACTCTTGTCTGTGATGGTGGCATGGGGTTTGCCAACTTCACTGCCTGTCCCAAAACTTTGGGTAGGTACAGACAGGAACCCTACATCAATGGTACAAAAGCTGAGGCCTACAGAGACACTGGAGCTAGCATCACTATGGTGGCTCATTGGCTAGTTCCCTCTGAGCAGCTTTTGCCTGGTTTCTCCTACCAGGTAACAAACATTGATGGCAAACAGAACAGTCATCCCATGGCAGAGGTATGTCTCAGCTGGGGAGGTGTCACTGGCCCTAAAAGGGTGGCAGTGTCCCCAACCTTGCCTGTAGACTGCTTACTGGGGAATGACTTAGAACTCTCAGCTTGGGCTGGAGTTGAACAAGACACCCATTCTAAAATGGTAGGCCATTCACAAAAGGGTGGTGGGGTTGTGCCATTCACAACCCCTGTCCAAATAGATTTCCTCCCTGAAAAGGTTGGAAGGGCAGTGGTAGCCACAGCCCAGGCAAAGACAGACTTCCCTGTAGAGACTGGCAGAGCTGTGACAGTCACAGCTCAAACCAAAACTGAGTGGCCCCCTGAAAAGGTTGGCAGGACTGTAATGGTCTCAGTCCATACTCAGACTGACATAGGTGTAGTGAAGCCTGAAACTATGGATCACTCCACACAAACAGAGAGTAGTGGGGAGGAAGAAAAGTCTCCCTCTCCCCAGACATTAGGAAAAGGTCAGCCTCCTCAGGGATCTGACCCCACCCCTTGTGAAGGAACTGCCCCAGAGGTAGCCAGGCCTGGCCTGGCAGAGCCTCTGATGTCAGTGGACCTTTCCAAGGTGGGACCCAGTCTGGTGCAGGTAGCCTGCCTCTCTCTACCCTGCCTCAGTCAGCCCAGGGCTGCAGAGGTCAGGGAGGCCAGTGACCCCCAAGAGGGCCCCTGTCCACAAGAACCCCCCATCAAAAGAATGAGGATTGCCTGGCTAGTAGCCCTAGCCAGGTGATGGTTAAACACATTCCTGAGGGATCCCCTTTACAGGTAGTTAGGGACCTCCCCCAGGGGGATTCTGTTGGGCACAGGCAAACATGGGACCTTAGGGCCCCAAACCTGACCTGTCCCTCCAGTAAGCCCACAAAAGGGACCCAGCCTCCAGCTTTAGGTAGCCAGAGGCTGACCCTGAGAGCACAGTGCAACTCAGCTAAGGAAAGAAAGGCATCCATGGTGGAGGATGATTGGAGGAAGCTGAGGCCTCACTTTGAGGACACTCACTTCAGTACTCCATCTCAACACCAGCCTTTTACTTTGCAAAGACACACCAAAGGTAGGGATTCCCTATGGTGGAGACCCTATGATACCTTTAGGGTAAGTGATTGCTTAGTGCTCCATGAGACAGGGGGTAACCATGCCAGTGCTGGTTCTTCCTTATATGGCCCCTTGGGCAATATAGGGTTACCTGGTCAAGGACAGCCTTATCTCCCTTCGTTTGGGGGGGGGGGGGGGTTGTGTAGGAAGGTGGATATCTGACTATGGTTACCCCCAACTTTTTGCCTAGTGTCTAGCTGGTTTTTCGACTTAGTTGGCCTGAGATCCTGCCATTCAGGATCTCAGCCTATCTGCTCTCTCTTTAAAATTGACACTATGCACCCTAGGTGCATAACCAATTGGAATTGGATCACCCTGTGAGCCCCTGTACCAGTGTACACTAGGTACCCAGGGCATTGGTGTATCTAAGGCCTACCAGGGGCTGAAGCATGTATTATGCCACCCCTGGCCTGGTCTAGCAATTTGACACAACTGGCTGATCACTCAGCTGGGGTAAGTTGGTGTAACCACCTCTTACTTAGGTGTAGTATACCTATACCTAACCTTAAATGGGACAACTGGTAACCTATAAGTCACTCCTATGGCAGGCCTTGACAATCCTGAAGGCAGAGTGCTTGGTTCCATGTGAGATGGTGCTCTGGCATGAGCTGAGCCTGTCTGCAGTGGTCGGAACAACTTCCTTCCACCGTTTCCAGATATCGTCATACCATATACTCTTAAGTGCATTATGAACCTCGCGGTTAAATGCTATCTTTGGTTTGGCTTTATCAAAACATGTCGAGTAAGGTGTCATACGAATTGGAATACTAACCCCTTGCCAATTCTGGCGACGGGGTTTGCATTCCACCCTTCTAGAGGGACACGACATGTACAGTACCTGAAACCCGGGTAAAATCAGACATAGCCTCAGCTCCACAAAATGGATGCTGCCACCACAGACACAAGTCTGCCCTCCTGCTGCTGGGAGTCCTTCCAGCTTCGGAGACGTGGACAAAGGGTTTCCTGCCAGGGGAGGTGCGTGCACCACCCCAAACAGGATTTTGTGTATTGGTCAGGTAGGGCTTGAATGGAATCAGACATGCCTGAGGCTCACAAGGAGCCTCGGTGCATATGCCAGTTCAAACCGGTCCTGGGGCACACCAGCCCCGGACCTGGGGCGAGCTGGACAAAGGATTGGGGGTGTAACCACCCCCCTTCCTGGTCCCACCCTTAGGGAGGGACCTAGCAGGTAGTCCGGCCCCTAGAATCCGCTTAAAGGTAGGAGCTGTGTCCTAAGACTTCAGACATCCTGGAATCAACTTAACTACAAGAAGAAGACGGGAACTTCGACGCTCTGCTGCACAGAGGACAGAAGGAAATCTCCCCTATGGTCAGGGAGTGACCATCTTGCTAACGCAAGCACCAACCAGCTACTCGACGTCTGCTTTGCCGCCGCCTCCCGCCGGAGCCCGAGCCCAGAGCCCGACAAGACCTGGACCTCCAGAGCTCTCACCGCCCGATCCACAGTCCCTGAAAAGAAGGAACCCGTGGAGGCACCGCGACATGTGGAGCCAGCCATCTTGAAAGACCCACGACAAGCTGCAAGCGCGACAACAGAGGCTCCCTCCAAGTTGTGCTTTGGGTCCTGAGAAGCCCAACATCCGAGCAACATCTGCACCAAAGGTGAGCCCTCCAGCATCTCCACGATCTGCGTGGGGCCCCTCTGCACTTTGCATCTTGATGCGCCTGCCCGGTCCCTGGCCTGTTGGCCAGTGGCCATTTTGGCGATGAACCTTGAAATCTATGATGCTGGTCTGGTTGCTCCAGACTGGCCCCAGCTGCTCTCCAAAGGAGCAGCCCCTCTGACCTTGCTGGTCAGAACAATCAGCTTTCTTTACTTTCCACGACTCCTGCCTTTGCCAAGGCTTGTTTGCTTCTTTCGAGTCGCCGACACCGCCGACCGCGAGAGCCTGCATGGGACAGCTCGTGAACCGACTCCTGGACGTCGTCGACCTTCAGGGACCACGTGGCTGCGGAGACAAGCTACACCTCATCACCTGTTTGCACCCGACATCTCCTGGTACCTACCTGGTGCCACGCCGGTCACTGGCTAGTGACTGTGAACACTGTCCCCTCTGCTTTCAGGTCTTCTACAACTCCGATCCACTCTTGGATCCACCGCATCTCTTCTGGACCGACCGCCTGCAGCATCTTTGTCATCAGGCTCCATTGAATCGATGAACGAAACCCGACGCACTTCGTGACCTATGCACCCGCTTCCTGTGGGTGAGGTAAAGCTGGCACTCCGGTGCCCAAGTGTAGAGAAACATCTCTAGTGTCTGTGTTTTAAGTCTTAAGTTCGTAGTCCATCCAGAAGACCCTTCTAGCAGTAACTTTTGAACTTTTACGCACCCATTGAAAACCTATGGGAGCCCGCGTGTAACTTTCCTCACTGCACACGCGACCCGTGGACCTCCTGCTCACTAACTGAAGTTAGCTCCTTGTAGGCCCAGCGATTCTAGAGGCCCTAGGCCTTTTCCCTTTCCTGTTCGTGGTACTTATACCACTATATTATTATATATTGTTTGAGTGGCCACCAGGGCCCATCCATATAAAGTGCAACTTCTGTATATTGTAATACTTTCTTGTTTAACGATTTGTGCTCCTGTGCTCATAAAGAGTCTAGGGGATACTTTGAGTAATAAATACATATATATTTTGAATATATATCTGTGTGGTGTCCTTTCATTGGTATAAAAGGGGGTTGCATATGGTAAAACAGCCTGCTTAACACGCTTTAACGAGTTTAGCCTCAAAGACTGCTTAGCCTACGTTACCACTAGGGCAGCTAGTCCGAAAAGGTTGACTTACAACCACACCATAAGGGTTGCTTGGCATGGTACAAGGTGGTCACTTTAACTAGTGAACATCATATACCAGGCCAACTTCTCACAGGGGCGATGTGCAGGGACCTGTTCGGTGATCTGGGAGTCCCTCCCGACACAGGGTGCCCCTGTTGTCGCCACTTCTGATACACTCTCGGGGCCACTCTCTGCCGTGGAGTACAGAATGGTCTTGGATAGGCTGAACTTGCGTAGTGCAGGGCAGGGGTAGAGTGACTGGCAGACTGAGGGTCTCCACTGGTGTGACCTACCCTTGCTAGGCAGTTCCACAGCTCTTCCTGGTCAGCAGCGTAGGTAGAGATAGGGTAGGTGCTCCAGTGCTCAGCTGCAGTAACCTGGTATTGACCAGATGGCGATGTTGCATTGGGAATGGACCCTTCCACATGACTGGAGCCCTTGAGCAGACTGTGCCCATAGCATTCAGCCCCCGGAGCAAGAGGACACTCCTGCCTCCAGAGCCACAACATTCATCACACATTCACCGGCATGGCAGGCAGTGGTGTAACGAAACTTGAGGGGGCCCCCTGCAAAGAACATGGAGGGGCCCCCCTCAGCGACTCAGCCCACCACCTACCTACCACTTTGCCCTACCACCCAGAAATCTAGTATATTTTGATTTGAAACATCCAACATTTAAATGAAATGCCTCTATATTGTCTTTCTCTAAGTTCTAATGAGCATACAAGCTACGCCATTTGTAACAATGTCAAAACCAGATTATTTAACTGAGGCAGCAATCAGAACAATGCCAAGGAGTGATCCTATTGGCTCAGGAACTGCCTATGGCTGAAGAACAAAGAACAACTATGAAGGGTCTGAAATAGAATTGACATTAATGGACAATAACTTGAAACTTTAAAAGACAAACCCAAACCTGCAATTCCATAAAAACTCGACTGACAATATACATGAGAAGTACACAAGATATAACTCAGTATCCTGCGAAAGGCAATAGAAATAGACTGGTGAATTATCTGCATGCCACACACTAGCGACTGTCAAGGGTTGTGCATGATAATAACGTGAACTGAGGAAGCAATTTCAATTTCTACCTAATGTCTTTATTAGTAAGCATTACAAAACAGGCAGGCAAACGAGGCTGAGGATGAAAACTGTTTCAATGCTTCAGAACATTGATGCAGATGTTTGTCTGAATTTATCATGCCTGTAGTGTAAACAATGCTAAATACAAGATGTAAGGCACACGTATTACAGACAAGTGCAAGCAACACCATAAATAACAATGCATGTAGAATAAAAACAAACCATATCAGCAAGTACCTAATGACAATCTATGCAAACTGTAGTTAGTAAAGCAAAAGAAAAAGTGCAAATACTTTCAAAGTGCAGAATAAAGCAATCAACAGTCCAGCAATATACAAAAATACAAAAATCAAGCATGTTTTGTAAAACAATCGACTTTCTTCTTGCATCAAGGTGAAAATACTTTCAAAGTGCATGGTAAAAACAAGTCCAGCAGTATGCAAAAATGAAGCCAGGTTAGTCAAACAACTCCCAGTTTGGTGTGTGCATAAAGGCACATCTATGTCAAAGCATCTGGTAAACAACAACAACTGCAGCACCATACAATAATCAAACCAGTTTAAACTAACAATTCCCTTTTTGAAGGCTCAAATATTTCAAAGTGACTGGCAAAACAGTAACAAGTACAGCAAGCACCAGCATACATACATCAAACCTATTTAGTCAGACTAATTCCCCCTTTGTTTGTGGATGAAGGCATAAATATTTCAAAGTGCCTGGTAAAGTAATAACAATTTAGCAGCATAAACATCATACAGGTCCAGTCAAACAATGCCCCTTTTATTTGTGCATAAAGGTGCAAATATTTCAACACGAGTGGTAAAAACAAAAACAAAAAAGTTTAACAGCATGAACAGCAAACAAGTCGACAAAGAATGCCCCTTTAGTTTGTGCATAAAGGCGCAAATATTTAAGTGACCGGCAAAACAATAACAAGCTCAGCAGCAAAATAAACAAAGCTGTTTGCTCAAATGATGCCCCATTTGTCTGTGCAAAATAAAGTGTCAAGGGGGTGCATATAGTCAGGTTAAACTGAATACATTTCTTCTTGCCTCTATAAACGTATGTCCAGAATATTGAGGTAGCCTATATATAAGCGAACAATATTTAAAGTATGGTATACTGGCAGAATATCATATTAATTACTGCTTCCTCTTGTGATTCAAAGGACAGATACATTTAGAAAAACAGACTATGAGTAGGGACAGTACTTGCAGGATCCTGATTAAATTAATTGCAGAGTTTAAAGGCTGCTACAGCAGAAAAACAATACTTAAAGAGTGGACACAAGGCTGAAGACTGCTTACACCAGGAAGAGTGACTGGCAAATTAGACTGGTGGCTGAAGGCTACTACTGCTTGGTTCACTGAATTGGAGAGATGTACTTGACTGAAAGATTGTTTGCCTCTTTGCCTTTCTTCGTGCAAACTCTCAATGCTTAAAGTTGCAAGCCCCGACAGCCTTTCCTGCGTCATTGTGCTTCGGAGATAGTTCTTGATTAATTTTAACTTTGAAAATGACCTTTCTGCACTGGCTACAGTAACTGGAATTGTAAGAAAAAGTTCCAGTGCTGTTGCAACATCCAAAACACTGGGCAGAATTGCATGGTTTCTCAAAAATAAAAGGTTAGCCAGATCCTTTATTGTGCCACCTAAGATAAGTTGTATTTGTCCTTTCAACACGGCTTTGAAAGCGAGGAGTTGTTGTGGAAACTCTAGGGACAAGTCTTTTTCATAATGAGCTGCCAGGGTCATTGCTGCTTCAAACAACTCCTCCTCTCTAGCTCTGAGGATTTCGGAAGGCATCATGAAATGAAAGCATTGGATTATGGTGTTCATACCAGCAAATCAAGTTTTTATCTGATTTACAACAATATCTATGTTAGCAAAAAACACAGACACCTTAAAAATAATTTCAGGATTGCACAGCCTTGTCTTCCGACTCTATCCCATAACTCGTGCCCACTGACCGGGCATCATCTCTCGTCAAAGTGCAGTACTCAGGACTGGTTCCTCCCCAGATCCATCTCTGGAGCTACGCCCTTGTCCAGAAGACCCTCTGCCCTTGGTGTTTTCGGACTTGTTATTACCCTGTGGTCCTTGTTGAGGAGCTCGACCAACAGGCTCCATATTTTACAGAATTCCACATCCACATCTTTGGCGCTGTACACAGGCGGTCCATGACTCAAGAGTCGCCATATCCACTATAACCACAGTTCTAACCTTGGGATCTGGTCTTTCCCTACTACGCTTCTATTGTTGGCCTGGCCGGTACTAACAGTGCAGATGTTTTCTTCCTTCTCACAGGTGGGATGCGTTAGCTCCCCAAGGACCGCACAATCCAGCCTCTTACCTCTTACCAGCCTGATGCCCTCTAGGATCCCATCCCGAAATGTGGATTGTCATGGGCAGCACCACCATGTGTGTGATCCCACCCTTTCCTTGCAACCCCTACAGAACCACTCAGACCTCCCGCTGTCTATGGTGTGTAGTTTGCTGTGTGTTTAGTGCCATCTTCTTTCCTTCCCCTGGCTGTCTAGCGAAGTTATCTGCGCTGATATATATCTCCTCCCATTGCTTTACCCTCCAAGTACTACCCAATTCATCCTCCGACTGCAGTTGGAAGGAACACTGTACCCTGGGTCTGTGAATTAAGAAAGTGACACTAAATGTCTTGCAGATGTTGGAGTACGGGGGAGATTCCAAACCATGCCCACGCCCATATAGGTCCTTTTCTGACCTCAGGTAGGACCCAGTGCCGCCTTTGCAAGTAGTGGAATCTTTCTGATTCTGGGATTCATGGTTCCTCCTCAGATCCTCAAATGATTTAATGGTTTTGCCAGTAAAGAAGACTTGTAGCCTGTAACACCGCCCTCTTACCACATCTTAAATGTACCCCTATCTAGCCCTGGTTTAAAGTGTGCATTGCTAAAGAAAGGGGTACATATGGACAGGTGGGACCTCAGATCTCTTTATTGTGTGAGTGAAAAGCAAGGTAAGGAGGCTTTTAGCCCTAGTGTGTACCCCTACGGCTTACCATATACTCTTTATGATGCCCACATACTATAATTTTGTCCCTTAATAACTGACGAACACCCATCTCGTATAGCGTGGGCCAAACCCGAACACTTGCAGAGGTTAAATACTTTTATAGTATCGAGGGATAACAATATAGTGTCCTTCCCGCTCCTTCACATTAGATCAATGAGATATACTCCCTTCTTCGTATTATCCCTGCACCTACAGCCCGGATTAAAACCAGCTCCATCCACATGTATCGGCAACAGAAGCCTCCTCAACCAGCTCATTTGCCTGGATCCTGGACCTTCATCTTGGCATCTAGATTGAGGAACAATATGGGCTGCTATAAAGAACATAGCTTTGGGTTCTTATTTGGTTTGTGAAACAAAGACATAGTGGCATCTCAGATCAATGGGCTAACTCCACCACCGTCAGAGAACCATTGGCCAATATGATTATCTCTGGGGTTTTTTTCAATCTTAAACATATGCCCAAAGGTCAACACCTTAATGTGGCCTACATATGCTTGCAATTCAGATTTTAAATGTAAAAACAGATTCAGTGGTTTAAATAAAAAGCGTTTCAGTTGCACCATGCATTTTGTTAATATTTGAGAAGTAGACAGTAATAAATCACCACCCAGCAAAGCACTCAAATCGCAGGCAGCTACAATGTCACTTTATAACGGCAACTTTAACAAGCAATGGCAAAGCCAATAGGTCTCGCCTATGCACGATCTATTGGCTTTGTCAATGATTATAAGACATTTTGCACAGCAGCTCATGCTGCTGTGCAACATGGCTTAAAGTCAAGAAAAAAAAGCGTTATAATGCGTCCATTGTTGACCTCATCATATCGCTTTTTAAAGCCATGCTGCACAGCACACACACTGCTGTGCTATTTGTTAAAAAATATGTGGGGGGAGAAACACAAGGGGGGAGGGTGCAGAAATAACGGATAGCAGGAGATGGGACTATAAGGAAAACAAAACGTGGAGGGAGGGAGAACCAGACGGGGGCAGGGAGAGTTGGAGGATGGAAGAACAATAGTACGTCATTCCCGTTGGGAGCAGCGGATGGGCACTAATTAAGCTGAATCAATCTGTGCTTGGTCTGTGCTCCACAGAAAGAAATGGAAGTGAAGCTTGGCCTGCGCTGGCCGTTTATGAGGCTGCAAAGAATAGTGACACTGAAGTCAGTAAATGGTAAGCAATGGACGTGCTCCAAGCCCCTCATTGTAAACAATAGTGTCTCACAAGTGAGAGCGCATGCAGTGCCTGCGCTGTTGCAGGCTTGACCTAAATCGGGGGAGGGGGCGGAATAAATCACCAGACAATATGGGACCTGCAGTGCAAGCAATATAGTTAATAATTAAAGTTTTCTTACAAAATAATATAAAAGTTTCCTTTGAATCAGCTTTGTCACAGAAGAGAAAGGACCTCTGTTTAGGATTAACTGAACAATATGCATAGACTTTGTACAAGCACTCAAAGCGAGTCGCCTCGTGAAGTGGGCTGCCCCACCGTCCCATGCTGTATGTTGTGTGTGGTGTGTGGGCACAAAATGTGAATGTCAAACATACCAATGGATGAAGCCTAGCAACCAAAATCCCTCTACATATGTATATCATGTATCAATTATTTGTAAGAAGAGTACTCTGGGGAGATAGCACCAAAAGCTGTCTCCAAGATTAGCCCAAAAACAAAGCTCTGAGTGTTTAACTGCATCTTGTTGTTTCAGAAGACACAACAGGCATGTGCTCGGAGCAGAGACTCGCCTGGAAATTGTCAGGTCATGTGTAACATATCAAATACTCCCTAAATGTGAAGCCAACAGCAACCTCCTATCTTCGTCTTAAGTAGCTTCATGCTGTGGAAGGTGAACATAGAGGTGTTTCAAGGCTGCGGTGAGGCACTTTTTCAACATTTTTGTTGGGTTCTTTCGACACAACTTTTGACACTCGACGAAACAGTGCACCGCCACCAGCCACTACAATCACAGTGCGGCATAATAGCATTTTTATAAAAAAGCGCTTCATACCACAATCTGGCATTTCTAGGCACTGTTGTTTTTTCCCAATTTATTGATACTCAATTCGCTGACCTCAGAAGCATGCAGAGGCCTAGTCACCTTTCAAACTCATGGCCTGCAGATCCCAGCAGATGTCAGCAGCAAACATGGTTCTGTTGGTGAGACATTATGCGGTGTCTGGTTCCGTAGCTCTATCCTAGTCAGCACAAAGCAGGACCTTTCATCTGTCCATATGTCTTTGGACTTCTAGCTGAAGGCACCTGCAGCCCCGTGAGTTTCCAGAACATCCTTGCAACATGCTGCAGCAACAATCGTTATTTCTAAGAGACATGGCCCTTCAAGCACTCGAAGGAGAGGTGTGCTTCCTAGCGGTTCTTGCTGTGATCCATAATGAATAAATGATTGGTTTGCAATGCAATTTTATGCATGGCACAGTTTGCAAAGTGGATTGTTTAAAGAAGCTCTACATTTTTGTCAGTTACGGGATCTAGGCATAGGGAAATCAAAATATTCACACAAGATCACACAATTTGAAACAGGTTCAGACACAGGTGAGTGAGTGAGTGAGTCTGTGTCTGTCCGAGGCAGCCGCACTGGAATGGTCCGTGGGTGGTGGCTCAAAGCAACCCAGTGGCACACTGCAAGCAGAGGAAGTCAAGAGGCTTCGGTGAACTATAGAAATGACTATATTGAGGCCAGATTTTGGGATCTAATTTAACCCTGGAGCCCGCATGTACATTCAATAATGACAGCTCAGGGTAGACATTTGCTCCTTATCATGAAAATGAAAACGGCACGATCCCGGCATGCATTGCGAGGGATACGGATTGAAAGCACACAATCACAAAGGCCTTTTCTGCCCCAGCCTCCAGTGACCAGAGGAGAAAATGACACGCATTCCATTGGTGCATTTTATTTTCATAGCAAGGTCGCGCGCTGTGTGTTAAAGGGGTGATTCCATCTTCATGAGTGTATATTAAGCCTCTCCACAGCACAAGCTGTGCACAGAGGCAATGCAGGGCTGTCTATACACACATTATCTGTGCAGAAGGCCTTTAGTTGGCAATGCAGGTCTGTCTATACACACATTATCTGGGGCCAGTTCTCACCTCCTACAACTTTTCAGGATTTACCAACCGCAAGGACTGTGCTGCAATGTTTCAGAAAGAGATGTACCATATTGCAGCGATATGTCAATAACTCCTGTATGCTCAAACTACAAGTTACACCAGAGTGTAAATTGCCATTTTAAACTGGCCTAAGTCGGGGTCCCAACTCAAAACCCCTTCCTCAAAATGTAGGCCCTTGACATGGCTAGGGTAGGGATCTTAAAACCTTGGGGGCAGATTTATGTTGCCTGGCGCATCCCTGCAAATCAGCAAGGATGCGCCAGGAATGATGCGTCACGCAAGTTTACCCTTGCGCCACACATGATGCGCCGCATTTATAATGCGGCGCATCATGGCGCAGGAATAAACAGATGCGTGACGCATCCAATGGCGTAAGGTTGGCGCAGTGCTTCAGTTGCGTCGCAAGCGCGACGCAACTCCAGCACTGTTCCAACCAACCCGATCCCTAACATGGTGCGTCAAGCCTTACGCCTGCTTCAAGCAGGCGCAGGGTTTTGGCGCATCAGCGTTGGGAAAGTGACTCAGTCAAATCTTATAGATTTGACTGAGTCACTTTTCAGGGGCGTTCCTGCGACGGAACGCCCCCCCCCTATGTCGACACGCCCACGTGAAACCTGACGCAGGTTTTACGTGGCGCAGGGCTTTACATCGTGACGCATCTCCATAGATGCGTCACGATGTAAATATGGCGCAACGTGGCGCAGGGTTTACACCGCCGCTGCGTCACAAAAGTGACGCAACGGCGGCGTAAAAGTGGCGCATCTCCGACATAGATCTGCCCCTTGGTGTGCAGGGATTTCCTTTTCCTCCAGGTGAGACAATGCATCTGACTTCCTGTCCCAAAGGATGGCCCGGGAAGAGAAATTGAGAAGGAATGGAACTCTTTTGACTGGCCGTAGACAATGGAAATCAAGCCATGGAAATAAAGGGGTCATGAAGAGTCACTGTCTCTCTGCACTCCCTGTGTCGCGGTTATTACGGAAGATAATACTCCTTGTGTCGCGGTTATTACGGAAGATAATACTCCTTGAGTCGAGGTTATTACAGAAGATACTATTACTTATATCTGTGTTATTTCAGAAGACAATACTATTTTTGTCTGGTTTATTACAGAAAATAATACTGCTTGATCCTGGGTTATTAACGAAGATTCTACTCCTTATGTCCGGGTTATTACAAAGAATACTACAAGTGGCAATGAAGATGGGAAATACATTTGTAAGCCCAAAGCAATCCAGGTGTCCACTTCTGAGAAATATCACCAAGCTGAACCTGCGGTGTATGAGTGATGGTGAGCTGCTGAGTAAAGGTTCATCTCACCAGTGGAGGGTTCTAGGCTGTCATGAAGGGGGAGGGAAGAGTGATGCTCATGGTCCTTTGATTTTCCCACCAGTGTCATGCCAGTGCAGGAGGATGCCAGTTTCAAGTCACACATTCCAAGGAAGTGGGTACCAAATTATAGGGCACGTAGGTGCTACTGGATCACAAAGAGTTGCGGTCGGGCCATATACCACTGCTGTCCAGTGACTTGACCTAGTAGGGCACTGAAAACTGAGCACGCAGTCCACCCTTTCAGCACTTGACTCTCGAGTAGCAGGGTGGGCACTCCAAGGCTTCCCATGGAGACGCTGTGGGGGGCGAGAGTCTGCACTCAACAATCGTGTTGTAATGAGGCTCTGCCCAGGGGCGTAGCTCGGACGGTAAGGTTGGGGAGGGGGGGTGTGAGCTTCATATTTTCCAACAATTAAGAAAATACATATAGGACGAGCAGGATGCAAGAGAGGAGTTTAAGGGGCAGTGGAAAGGGAGAGGAATGTGGATTAGTAGGGATATTAAGTGAAAGAAAACACAATTTTGTTCCGTCAATGTCTCCCTGGTCTAGGTGAGTCCCGGCAGAAACTCCCTCGCTGCTCTATGGTGCAATGTGCCTGCTGCAATGACAGGGATGCACTGATGACTACACTAGAATTCCAGACAGCTCCTGCCTCATCCCCTTGGCAGCCCATACTCCTGGGCAGGTCCCTCCTCCCGGGCGCCACAGCTGCGCTTTTCATCTAAACAATCTTCCTCTTGTAGGGGTGCTCACTGCTCTCTGTTTTCAACAGACCAGGCAGACTTCCCACGAAGGTAGACCTACAGCTCTTGTCCAGTGGTGCATAGAGACCTCCCTAGCCTGTAGTCAGTGACACCAACCATGGGCCACAATAATTTACTGACACTGTGCGGAGTGCCACCTTTTCAGTCACCGAGAAGTTCCGAAATACCTTTGGAAGGTTTCAGTACCTTTCTCACAGTCAGTCTCCAGACATAGAATGTTGATTCCATGGCCACTCTTGAGGGACCAGCTGAAGGTGGTTTCCTCAGAGTGTGTCCCTCTTCCCCAGAGCAGACTCAGCCTCTCTTTCCAGGTGATGGTTCCACAGAAGGGAGTGATGAAATGTGTGTCGATGTGCAGCACCCAAAATAGGAGCGCGATGCAGGAGGGGAGAGGTGGCACCTGACCTGCATCCATCTTTTTCAAGTTGCACCTGTGGGAGAGACAAAAGATAGGTCCTGACAGAACAATCCATCCTGCGCTACAAAGGAGGGGACTGCTGTCTCTGGACACAAACAACAAACCGTCCCCTGTGTCAATTATTCACAGTTTGATCATTTTGAAAAGACGGTTCCTATTTGCCATCTTTAGTTTCATGTTTGTGAAAAAACTTTAATTGTGATTATTGTCATTATTGTACATTAGAGGCATTTTCTCTTTTTTCTTCTTCTTTTTTTATGTAAGTACTGTTGGTATGCATGTTGTGTGTGTGTATTTTGAGGCTGTCATTTTTGTGCCTATTGTATATTTTGTTTTGATGGGGTTGCTCTTGTGATATTTATGTTTAGAAATTCTAGGAATTGTTTAAATTGAATATACATAAATATAACTTTTTCTTAATACTATTTTTGATAAAATAAATCAAGATGAAAATATTTTCTGTGGGACAATGATGTTTTTAATTATCTTTGGATATATTACCTATAAATGATTGAATAGGGGGAGGTTTGTTGTTTGTGTTCGGTAATTTCCCCTGTCCTCCTCTCCCCATTATTGAATATTCAGGGGCCCTCTGTCTCTGCTGTCTCTGCCTCCTCACTCCATCTACTCTAATAAGATTGCTTAGGAGGCAGTAATCAAGCAGATCACTGCTAAAAGCTCACTGTTTATTTTCTAAAGGCAGCCTTGTCTCCACTCTTCTAAGCCTAAATATCCAGGGCCGGATTTACTAACTTTTCATGCAATGCAGTGTAGCAAGAAAGGCATCTTGCTGTGCTGCGTTGCGTGAAAGGGAGAGAGCAGAAATGCACCATATTGAGAACACTCTGGGCTATTCCTTCCACAGCAGCTCTGGTCAATAGACCATTATAGTAGCCTGAGAGGAAATGGGGTTAACAACAATTCAAATCGTAAAACGCATTGTGATCATTACGACCACACAATAAAAGTCCAAGTCAGTAAATTGAAGTTAAAAGGTTTCTTTCAGGCTCATAGCTAGACTAATATAAATCAATCTCAAGAACATACTGTAAAGGTAAAAAATTAATAAACAAGACCAAAGCAGAGTACAATATTTGTCCTCAATAGCAAAGAGCATATAGGAGAAATTGGCAGTGGCAGTGATACAAAAAGTAAGAAAATGGATTTGATGACTAGAAGAATGGTTTCAATCCTTCTCCCTATACATGGAAAAGATTTGCAGCATGTACTAAAACCTAAGGATAGGGGAAACCCTATTGAATCAAGGATTGTCAGCAGAAACTCTATAGATGTTCAATAAGTAAGAAGTCATGTATAGCATGAAGCAATACAATCAGAGATGACAAGAGAGGTCTGCACATTATTATTATTATTATTATTAGAACTTAAATTGCGCAACAAATCATCCCCAAAGGGATCACTCGGTGGCTTGGCGGCACACTACCGGTAACATGACAAAATGGCGGTTAGAACATCCATGTTTTAAGCTGCTTCTTAAACTGCACCAGAGTTGTGAAGGCTCGGATCACATCTGGTAGTCTGTTCCAGTGGAAGGGGGCAAGATGAGAGAATGCACGCCCACCCATTTTAATTTTACTGATTTTACAGGGACAGAGAAGTTTCCGATTACTCGATCTAAGTTGGCATACAGGAACATAAGGAATTAACTTCTTCCTTAGGTACGCCGGGCCCGTCCCTTGCAGTACTTTAAACACCATAGTCAAGAGTTCAAACACTGCTCTCTTCCTGATGGGCAGCCAGTGCAACTGTTGCAAGAGAGGTAGTGATGGGATGCGAACCGGTTTGTTTAGAGCCAGCCGCGCTGCAGTGTTTTGAACAACTTGCATCTCCAAGTCTAAAGGGAATCCGACTAAACCCAAGGTGGGTTCACTAATTAAAATGCACAAAGAACATTAGAGAAATAGGACCTCATTCATATCAGAGTATTTTTACAGTTCCTAAGAAAGAACTTGGGGGCATATTATCAAGGACGGCGTTAAAATTATTGCCGCTTTAGCGGCAGGAAACTGCCGCTAAAGCGGCGAAAATCGACTTGATAATATGCCGCAGAGAATTCCAATAGAAGCCCATGTTCACACCAGAACATGGGCTTCTATTGGAATTCTCTGCAGCATATTATCAAGCCCATTATCATCGCTTTTAGCGGCAGTTTCCTGCCGCCAAAGCGGCGAAAATTTTAACGTCGTCCTTGATAATATGCCCCTTGGCGCCTTGAACACTATTCCCATATTCCAGGCTCGTTTTCCGAAGCGCCCTTGGTTTCCTCCCTTCGTCTGATAGTACTAACTGGTAACACTACCTTTGTTCTACTTTAAAATTATTCAACCTTGCCAGTTCTTCCTCACCTCACTATCCCTGAAATACAATGTGCTTTTCATTAACTAATGAATGCCTTTGGTCTGCACCTGCAGAGGAGAAAAACATGAAGAAAAACATAGTTCACATTAGTATTAAATATCTCGACCATAAGCTTATGGCCCACCGTTGTGCTAACTTAACAGTTTTATTTAAACCCATAATAATTCTACAACCTAGATATAATCCAATGAATTAAATCTTTATTAAAGGTACCAACTATATTATACTGTACTCTTGTATGCAGCACAATACACTTTTACACGGATTGTTAAACAGAAGTGACAACTGGTCACAATTTATTAAATCAGCATTAAATACAAAGGATTCCTTTTCACTAATCCCTGTCGAATGCACTGCATTAAATGCATTTTAGTGCACCACCTTACAATCTAAACCTATAGAAGATTATTATCAGAACACACCATAGGTGCACTTTCTATATCTTTGGTGCAGCTTATCTCATCAGTATTATTGCATCACTCAAGCACAAAAGGCCAAATGTAAATATATATGTGCCCTAGCCAAACGTAAAAGGCTAGAGATAAAATTATCTACTACGATATGCTCTCTCAAAGCGCTGGTGCACTTTAGGCAGCCTAGCGCCAACACAGGCACCCTTGCCTCACGGTGGAAGGGTGCCTGCATGACAAGGAGAATTGTTTTGAACATGAACAGATACCTTCCTGCAAAAAACAATCTCTCAAGGCATTGTCCTCTTTCTATGTCTGTTGTAGATTGAGGCACACATAGAAAGGGTAAATGACAAGGAGAAAAGGTGTTTTCTCTCCTTGTTACGCTATCCTCTGGGAGGAGTAGAGATTTCAAGCAATCCCAGGTTTACAAACCTTTGTAAATCTGGGATTGCATGAAATCCATGGGTGGATGCGTGGGAACGCCCATGTTCCACTGACCTCTCAGAATGAAATGTAATTGCTTGCACTGCGTTCCGTTACATTTTCTTCACAAAGCCATGCGAGGCGGTGCAAATCGCCCCTTGCGTGGCTTTGTAAATATCTACTACCAGTTTGCAACCTCAATACTCCACAAAAGTGGTGCAACAATGAACCAAAATGTTAGTAAGTCTGGCCCTAAGTGTGCCTCAAGAGCCTCAGCCTCAGGAATACCACAAATAAACTTTGCTTATCTAGGAGGCTCTGGCCCAGCTTCACTCTGGTGCCAGGTTTTACATGTGGCAATCCAAAATGGATTCCACTGGTCGTATAATGCTCACTCATCTGCCACGCAGTTTATTGTTACTGATCACCTTATTCTCCTAGCAATCACATACCACACACACAGGACATCACCATGAGGACCCTGTTATAGCGCTTCAGTGGAACTTTAAAGTAACAGGCCAGTAGGCTACTCGCTTGTTACCAGGAGCAGAGCAAAAAGTCCTGCCTAGCACTACTGATTCACATACCATATGCTGCCACCGCCACCAAGGGTCTACAAGTGTGGGTAGTAGTCCCACGTAGTAAGAAGGGCACACTTGGTGCATCCCACCACAGAGCCCTGTTCTGCATACCTTTGCTCATGCCATGCCTCAGTGTGGTCACATTATTGTGGTGTGTGTGCTGGGTACATAAAATGTATTACTTCAAACTCCAACCTGGGCAACAGTAGGCAAAGTATTTCACTTTCAGGGCTTAAATTTACTATGCCAACTCCAACATAAGCAGTAGTAGGAAAAGTGCTGGACTTTGGAGGGATAAGATTTACTATTCCCACTCCAATATAAACAACAGTAGAAAAAGGGGGGATTTTGAAAAGGTCAAATTTACTATTCCCAATCCAACAAAATCGCATTTACTACTCCCAAACATAATTTTAAAAAAATACATAAAATCAAAGTAAACAAATGTATAATAAATTAATATTAAAATAGAAAGGTAAAAGATTATTACCACTAAAACATAACAAGTTAAATATATACCAAATTTTAATAAATAAATGCCAATGTATAAAAAATATTATAGTTGCAGCATTAAAAACTGGTAACATAAAATGTATATTAAAATATTTCTAAAAACTATAATTAAATAGGCAACACATAAAAATGTACATGCTAATTAAAATGCAACTTATATAAATTATAAACAGTGTATACAATCAATATCACTTATTTCAACACTTCATTTACATAATATTGAAAATTATTGCACTATATTTACAAATTATTAAGTAATTAATTCAATTAAATTCATTAAAAATATATTTAAAAACATGTGCCCCATAATTTCCTAAAACCCATCAGCCACCAAAGCTAAAATATTAAATGATAATGATAATTTAGCAAACAATTTAACATAAACATGATAAAAATAAATAAGACATTAAAATACATTTAGCACCTTATTTGAAAATATGGCTGCATCATCAGAATATGCTACTATTTTTAACTGATGTTGAATAATATCAGAAATATATTAGACACTGCCTTTAGTCTTAGTAAATATGGCTTTAAATATAAAGAAAATAATAGTGCTGATAGGGGGCACCCCTGGCCTGTGCTCTTTTGTACTTTAACACAGGAAGACACTTTGTCCTTGGCTGTAACTCTTACAATGGGATTCTGATAACACGTCCTCACCATTGCCACAAATTTGGGCCCAGATTGCATCTGGGACAATTATCTCCACAAATACCCCAAAGATACATCATTGAATGCTTTTTTTGCATAGGGGAAGATCATACCGGATATTTCAGACAATGCATTAGCTGTGATAGCCATACTAGTATGTGTCATGCTTTTTAGTCTAGGTACAAAGCTGTGCTGTTCACCATAAACTTACCTCTTTATTACAGTGGGGAGTCGACTGGTTAACATTTTAGGATATATTTTAGCATCAAACAATCAACGAAGCAGTGTGCCAAAAACGAAGAGAGAAGAGCAAGCATGTAAACAGTCACAGTAAGAATCTACTGGGGAAAAAACCCGCTAGGTTTCTAGAAAAGCCCTCACTCACCAACCTGGTTGGTGACATGCTTCATCATTGGGCCCCACCAAGAGTGGCCGAATGCCACCCTAGCGTTCTGTGACACCAGTTTACTGCGGAGTTGGTAATAGGTGTTCAGTGAAAAGTGAGTTGTGAGATTAAAAATGTCTAGATTGTGTCAAAAAATACTTTATTAGTTTTGCCAATCAGACATGAATAAAATATATAAAGTGTGGGATAAAGAACTAAATTAAAAGTTCAGTTTTATCCCTGGGAGCGTGGTCAACATGTTTCTGCCTATTTTTAGTGTTAGTCAGGCTTTCATCAGGACCAAAGGTGTGGTGGTGAAACCCAGCGATATGGGCGCGCTAAGGCCCACCCTAACCAGGGGTTTCTAGTGTTACAAATATTAAAAAACACTAAGTGTAGATTCCCTCAAGAATAGAGAGGAACCGAGTTTATTAATAGGTACAATCATTCAGTGCACCATGGTAACAGGACACACCCTTTTGCTCTCTCACTCGTCCACAATAAGAGAAACAGGAGACACGAAGGAAGTTTAGAATATTTATTTAAACTATCATGCTCTAAGATGCAGGATTTGATCCACAATTAGAAAACAAAAGCATACCAATAATATTCTTAGCATGGTTAATAAACCATGTACTATGAAAAGCCCTGTCATTTTATAAGACAGATTAACCCAAGCCTCCCCACCTTCTTACTTAAGCTAGATGATTATATAACAAAGATCTCTGGGATTAGTGGCAGACCCTGTACCTTAGCATACACATATGGGTGTTCTACATCTCAGCTGACGCAGTGATCTTGCCTCAGGACCTTCGCTCAGTGTGTGTTTTAGAACTCCTGTCCTCAATTACATGACAAGACATGTTTTGTCATAAACAGCAGCTGCACTTTCGTGTTGTGTCTAGGTGCTGGTGCCTGACCAGAGAGAATAACAAGGGGCATTGTTGTTTGAAATTTTGTCTATGGTGTCCAGACGAAGTCCTGGGAAAAGAGCAGAACATGAAAACATATGCAGGTTCTGTGTGAAAATATAATGTGGCACAAAAGAGAGCGTGTTTATATAGTAACGTGTGTAAAACAAAATGCGCCTACCTCATGCACAATTAGGCTAACATAAGGAAAATGACAACAAGCCATGCAGGAAACACGCATCAGTTTCTATATGATCGTTTTACTAATAATGCGATTTTTATTGAAACTGGCAAAATTGATCCAGAATCTGGTCCAGTTCTACAATAACCATGCCATTGTCTCAATAATAGTCTTAATATTCATATATGTCTGCCCCTCCTTGAATGTATATGCCAAAATCCATCCAGCTGACTCATTAGACTCATATGTGGAAATGTGATGCTGTAAATATATCTGGACATTTTGTTTCTGCATCCATGTAGTAATCTGAACCTTAGACTGAAGTATATCTAGATAGAGAATGGTTGCTTACAGGCAAATGATTCCTTACGGCATATGCATGTTTATTTTCTGATTGCGTCATCTTTTGCGATAAGCCTCTAAACTCATTAAAGTGATCTTGTTTTTTCTTGACTGAATAGCTAGTATTGGCACCACATATTGTAGCCTTTATGGCATCCTACACAGTAATGGCAGTAGTAAAATGCCTGTTACAGTGAATGGATTCTTGTATAGTATGTGTTAATTAGTCCCTAAAGTCTTCATCCATGTTCTGGGGAATGTACACTTATTATCTTAGTTCTCCTGTCTAGTAACTATTCAACGATTACTGGGTATGGTCTGAGCTAATTCTGGCCCTCCTATCAATACTGCTGTGTGCAACTAACTCCCCTGAGCCAAGAAAATAGTCAGTGATTGCATATTGATGATGTGGGTGTGAGTAGTATGTAAATCTGTACATGTAAGCTACATATCTGAAAGATCAAGTACTCTGATCAAGTTCTTCAGGGCTGTTCTAACCTTAGGTAGACTTTCATTCCATGCATAATTGGTAGCATCTGACATTCATTTCACTGGACAACTTAAATCGTTGCAGAATATGTATGGTGCTTGCCAATAAGCAAGCTCTAATGCAAGAAAGGTAAACAGAGATCAATTATCAGTATTAGTGCCATATACTGACTGACTACTAATTTATATATGTGCAATTGCACATCTACCAAACTTATCCGGAAGGTTTTCAAGTTTCTTAACCATTTTAGCATCCCTCGTGTATACCCCAAGCATTACTGCAGGTTGGGATACAGTCTCAGGTGTAGCTGTTGCTTACTATGTTCAAGTCTAACTGTTTAAAAAAAGCATGTTTTACGTAAGATATATTGATCTTTTGGAGACATATAATAGTGCAATGATAAGCTTTCAGCTCTTTCTTAACCACCATCTGGGTTGTGTTCAACCCACTGACATTCCAGCTTAAGACCTTTAGCAACAATTTACAAAATATGTGAAAATGCACACATACAACTTTGTGCATATTGCTCTCATATTACCCGTATTATCATGTGTTTTCTCTACATTCTAATTGTCCCCCTTGTAGTCCTTGTGTGACATCCTCCTCTCTCTTTCCCCTTTCCTCTTCACTCAGCACCCACCCCTGTGTTCCACTCCCCCTTTATTCACAACTTCCATCTAATGAGCTTGGGTATTGTCATACCTCTCCCTTACTTTAAACGATGTGCTATTAGGCAAATCCGGGTAGATGGTGTGCATAGGAATCAGCCGTTCTACTGAGTATCGATACCCTTCACCTAACAGTGATAAATAAACTATTTAAGGTTGGAAGCTTATCTCATTTTAGTAATATGTGCCACCACTTGTTAGACTTCCTGAGCTAATGAGTACTCTCCCCTCCATAACATTTTCTTTTATGATTTTTATGCAATCTTGGCCTGAACACTCAAAACCTTGATCTTAGGAATTAAGCCCCTCATTTTTCAACTACGCAGCACAGTTTCAAATTACATGTACGGGTTATACTGAAAGTAAATTCAGTTAAGGCCCTGAAACTGCATTTGTTCCTTTCTATGTTCAGTATTATCTCCTTGATTAAATAATCAGAGAAGCAAGCTAAAGTTTTGCAAGGTTTGGCATTTTGGGGATTTAACTGAAAGGGAACCCGGTACGCTGTGATTATTGTTAAATCCTGCATGCTCTCATTTACCACAACTGTCTCATTGACCAGCTCATTCAGGATTATAATAAATTAGTTGACCCTCAATGCCCTCTGGTATGCCAACACATTTCAAATGGCTACAGTGGAATCTATTTTTAAAATCTTCATTTTTTCTTCTGTATTTATTGAAAGCTGTAAGAAATTGGGTTGTTGGTAGACTGAAGTGTGAGCCCTGGTCAAGCAGCAATCTCAATTCTTGTCAGGGTGAGGCACAAGTGAACCCAAAATTTACCTGTGCTTAACCCCAGGAAACTTGTCACAGAGCAGTCAGATTTTAAATTAGAGTCAATGTTTAAAGTATTTGGGCAACACTTCAAACAGTAATAAAGTGAATGAAAACACAGCACAAAAAGAACCTTATATCAGATTAGAAAAACTGAGTGATTTTTGATAAATAAAACAAGACCAAAATGACAAAAAAAACAACCAGCAGAACTGGAGAGAGCAATTTTAAAAGTTTTAGTGAAAATAGCACTAAAAAACACACAGTGCCAACAGTGGATAGCTGGTCATGTCGGACCAGGACAAAGTCACTCGTTCAGGCCAACTGAGATGGAACTTGGGCCAGCTACAGGTACCCAGTTAGGTCTGCTGAAAAAATAAACTTAAATCCTGGTTTGCCGTGCGCTGCAAGGGTCCACGTCAAAGATGAGTCGTGCTGCCGAAGTGATTTGTTGGTTCCGACATGTGACGAGGCTTGTGATCCAAAGTCCTGCATCGAGGATGCATGTGACGAGGCTTGTGTTCCAAAGTCCTGCATCGAGGATGCATTGCACCGGCAGGGTGATGCATCGCTTCCGAGGAGCTGAGAGACTGCAATGCAGAGTCTGGTCTTATTGTAGAGGCTGCTGTCATTGAAGGATACGAGGGCATGTGCTGAGGATACGTTGTGCAGCTCCAGTTCCGATGAGGCTGCGATGTGATGGCGGGTTTTGCGAAAGCGTGATCCATGCAGATGCAGGCATACATTGGTCCTGTTTGGGGTTGTGACGCACATACATAGCATAGAGGATATGCAGGGGCTGGCAGAGCACCATAGGCTCACTTCCAAGGATCAAGGACTGAGGTGGCACCACTTGGCTGGATAGACTCACATGTGGCAGAGTCCAGGTGCTGGGGTCGAGGTTGTTGTAGCCATCTGTCTCTGAGCCTCTAGTCAGGAGGCCAGCCAACTAGCCCTTGGATTCACTTTGAGGTCCTGGTTTCAACAGAAGCAGGTCCATTCCTTTTCCCCCGGTCAAGAGGGTAGCAGGCAGCAGGTCAGCCCGGCCAGGCAGCAGACCTTCATAGCAACAGTCCAGCAGAGTGGCACTCCTTTCAGTACCACAACTGTCCTACTTCTTGGCAGAGTATCCACAATTCCAGAACATTACTCAAGAGCTTCTAGAGGGTTCACTTTGAATAGGCCTGGGTGATGAACTTCGCACCATTCGAGGAGTTTGCGGAGTGTTCTGCCCTCCACACTCCGCGGAGCTCGCGGAGTGCAGAAAACTCCGCTTCGCGATGTGCAGTGGAGTTTTTTCCCTGCTCGCGATCGCAAACGGTAAGTTCGTGAGCGCAAGCTGCCGCTCGGTTAGAATTTCTACCCAAGTGGCAGGAATACCAGCACAAACTGCAGTTCGCACTGCACTCCGCCACTTGCGGAACTTCGCAGAGTTTTTTTGTAACTTCGCGGAGTTCCACGTAGCAAAACTCTGCAAACTACACCCAGGCCTAACTTTGAAGTCCCTAGGCATTGTGCCTTCCCTTTTCCTAGCTCCAGACTAACTACATGGCGTATGCAGCCTTTAGTGTGGAGGCAGGACACAGCCTATTCAGGTGCAAGTAGGACTGTGCTTAGATTTACCCTCCCATCCTGGCACTAATGGCCCATACAGGCACACCTAAGCTCTCTATTGTGTGTGGCTGTCAAGGAGGAATACACAAAGTCCAACTATCAGCTGCACCCAGTCATGTGACCCAGAGACAGGCTACAGGCAATAAATGACTAAGGCAGGAAAATGCCAACTTTATAAAAGTGCCATTTTCAAAAATGTAATTTAAAATCTGACTTTACACTGAGAGAGGACTTTTCATTACAATTCCAAAGCCACCAAACATGAACTGGCTACCTACTCCCATTTGTAAATTATCACTCATTAGATTTAGGAAGGTATGTTAACCTTTGGGAGTGGTAAGGCTAGTAGTTTTTCCCTTCCAGGACATGTAAAACTAAAACGTTCATGTCCCAATTAAAAAAACACACTGCGCCCTTCCCTGGTCTGTCCAGGGCCTACCCTAGGGGTGACTTACATGAACTAAAACGTAAAGTTTGGGTCTGGCAAAAGTTTAATTTTGCCAGGTCGACATGGTAGTTTAAAACTGCACACACAGACTGCAATGGCATGCCTGAGACATGTTTAAAGGGCTACATAAGTGGGTGGCACAATCAGTGCTGCATCCTTACTAGTAGCATTTAATTTACAGGCCCTGGGCACAGGTAGTGCCACTCTACTAGGGACTATATGTAAATTAAATATGCCAATTGAGTATGCATCTGCCACACGAGAGAAGATATGGTGAAGTTCGTGTCACAACTATACACCACTTCAAAGGAAAGTGGGAAAAAGGAAAAATAATCCTTTTTTTATTTTCAACACTCACTCACTATAGTAGTGACATGCTTCATCATCGGGTTCGCCCTGACTCCTAAAGGTCAGGCTGGGCTCGACCGTATTCCAGGGAGCTCTTTGTATAGAAATAGTTGGGGAGACATGCTGGGTGGATGGCAAAGGTTGAAAAAGCCTATGCTAATGGGCAATTGGGATTTAATGGTCCTATGACCATTGTGCTGCCAATACGTTTCTGCATACTCCACTGGCTGAACATGGTCCAAGCCATTTGTCAGGTTGGGATTGCTTTTCTAATGCTCCCCAGTCAACGTGTTTCTTAAAACAATCAATCAGGCATGCTCTGTACAATTATTAGGTGAGTAGAAGGCAGTAAATACTTGCCTAATTAGAGGTACACAGGGTGGTACTATTACAGGCCCCACGGGGAGTGGACGGAGTTTGGCCCTGTAGTCACACTTTCTTCAATGGTCCCTAACCATCTGCATACCTACTGAGGTCCGCTCGTATCCAGCTCTTGGGACCCAGGAGAACGTAACCCCTGCATCCTTTGTTTCACATAAAGGTTTCCTGTCCCTTTTGATGAATAGGTGCTCCGACCTCGACACCTTAGTTTAAAGGGTATACGCCCATTCTACCAGATTTTAGGGAGAGAGCAAAAGCACTTTAGCACTGGTTAGCAATGGTACAGTGTGCAGATTTCTAAAGCCAACAAAAACGAATTCGGCAGAAATAGGAGTGAAGGCAAAATGTTTGGGGAAGACTCTGCAGAAAGGGCCAAGTCCAGCAATAGCCAATAAAAGCGTCATGTTGATTCTTGCATGCTCTCATAGATTCATTTACCTTCCCTTCCACCTCATCAGGGTGATTATAGAAAGCCTCAAATGGTTTATCAATATCTAAGAATGTCTCATAAATATAATTAACTTCTTTACCCATGTCCAAATTGTCCTTGTCTACATCCTTGTGTATTTTTAAATATCAATCATAAAAGTGTGCTCTTATTGCGTACTTGTGATGTTTGTCATCCGGGTATGTTACTTCATCCTCTTCCTCAGTGTTAGGAAGAATGGACCACTCATTAAATTTATTGGCAGGATCTCGATTGTGAGGTGGCTTATCACTCCGAGTGATACTTCCCTTCGGATGTTTGGCTGCTTGAGCTGGGAGTGCATGACCATCCATTGTGTGTGCCTCCGCTGCTTGAAAGTCCAAAGGTCATAAAACCTTGGGTCTAGCTTCTTGAAACAATACTTCCTTCTCAGCAGCTTTATGAGAACTATTGCCACCTATATCGGCAAACTCCCCTAAAGCATTTTTATTCTGTTGGGAGATTGTCCTGGAAGTTTTAAGTTCATCCACTCTAGAACATGTCTGGTGACTACTTAATTCATTTATCTCTAAGACAGTCAAACAAGTAATTTTCTGATTAAAAATAAGTTCCAAGTCATCTGCCATCTGAATTGTAAAGATCGCAAGGCGAGACCTTACCAAGGTAGATATACTAGATGGAAGGAGGGAGTTGTGCGAGGAGCGAGAGGCGAGGGGCTGGTTTGCGTATTTTTGCCTGGGATGATTCTGATTTCCAGAGTCCTGGTCTGACCTCAGGTGTCCAAAAGAAGTCCCCTTTACAACACGAACTCGCTTCTTGAAAACACATGTAGGTGAGTGTATTAGTAAGCCGATATCTTTGATATCAGGGTCTCGTGTTTGACTCCACTCTCACCGCCACACAGAATGAAGCCCTGCTGGTGTCCCTCCTTAAACCTGATAAGAATCCCGACCTCCTGGGCTCTTATCGGCCGCTTGTGCTCCTTAAAACAGATTACAAGATCTTTGCATCGCTATTAGCCAGACTCGTTTCGCCCTTAGTTAAAACGTTGGTACACCCCGATCAGAACAGTTTTGTTCCCACACGGTGCACCTCTCTTAATATACGGAGGTTTTTTAGAGCTCAACAGTATGCAGCGCATAGTTGGCCCCGATCAGGCTGCCTGGTATTGGATTTAGAAAAGGCCTTCGACTCTTTGGAATGGCCCTATCTGGCAGCTGTGTTGGGCAAATATGAATTAGGGGAATATTATTTAAATATGGTTCAACTATTGCATCAGCGACCCACTGTCCCTGGTCCGCACCGGAAATTTGGTCTCGGACTGTATTAGAGTGGGGCGCGGGACACGTCAGGGCTGCCCGTTGTCTCCATTACTGTTCTCCTTAGCTATGGAGTCGCTGGCAATGCTACTCCGGAGAGCGGGCGAGCAATGGGGTATACAGCTGGGGGATGGGCTACATGCTATTTCCCTATATGCAGATGATTTATTGTTATATCTCCGGGATGTTACAGTAATCCCGACATCCATTGCAGATATACTCCAAGCATTTGAGGAGAAATCAGGACTCTGGGTCAACTGGGCCAAATCAGAGATCTATTTATTTAACACTGACACAAAAAGAGGGGGATACATTCCTGAAAGGATCGCTCCTCACGTGGTATCCCACCACCTTCAGATACCTTGGCATTTTTGTGTATCGATCGCCAGACAATTTATTAGAGGACAATCTGTTGAAAGCCATTTCAGCCATACGAGCTCAGATGCAATTTTGGAAAACGCTTCCACTAAACGTCATGAGCCGCATTTCCCTGCTAAAAATGATCGTACTTCCCAAATTGCTCTATTATTTCTCAAACCTCCCTCTCTATCTCCAACCTAGGATCTTCCGAGAGCTGGAACGGTTATTTCAAGACTTAATATGGAACAAGGGAAGACTGTGAGTTGCTTTGTGGAAGATGTATGCTCCCACTAGCCAAGGTGGACTAGCCGTCCCTAACATGGAGCTGTATTATTTAGCTGCACAGCTCCAATGGGCGACGAAATGGCTTGATGGTAGGTGTTTGGAGGATACAGCAACTATGCAACAGCCCTGGACCCATTCTCAAATCTGCCATTTGTTCCACCCTGTTGCTAAACTCCCACGGCCACCGCAAATACATTTAGGACTGGCTCACAAACGTTACAAACGGTGTTTATATCTTACCCGCACGACACTTCCATATGCCCCGATTTTGCCACTGTTGGGGACGCCAAGAGGCAGATTGGGCACATCGGAGAGAGCCTTGACAACTTGGCATGCGGCGGACGTAAACACTCTGGGTGACTTATACAGAGACGGTGCAATACTAATATTTGAGACATTGGTCGAAGAGACTGAGTTACCAGCTGGTCAATTCCTTTTACACACCTCCCTTCTGAAGACTTTGTCAGCTGCCTGGGGGGATCTAACAACCGAGCCACCAACACATTTAGTATTACAATACCTGCATGTCATGGGGGTGGGATCGCACGTAGTGCACTGGCTAGTGGAGGCGTTGCTTGCACACACATTGAAGCCGATGCAACGCCTTTGAGTTAGATGGGAGACGGATAGGGGCCGACCTTGGACTGATAAGGAATGGGATGTCATATTAGCAAGCGCAAGAACATACCAAGAAACTCTAGGTTTAAGCTCATACAAACCTACATCATAGAGAGGGCATATATCTCGCCTGACTTGATAAACAGATATTTTTGCACCGTCACCTCTGCGTGTCCACGCAGTCACCATCTAGATGCAGATCTGCTTCACATGTTGTGGGCGTGCGCATCTCTTCAACATTTAGGGCAAGAGATAGTCACAGCTCTAAATTCCTGCACAGACACAGCGCTGCCATTGTCATGGGAAGCCTGCCTTCTAGGGCTCTACGCCAGATCTAAAAAAAACAAGGCCGCCTCCAGATTTCGCGATCTAGGTCTAATTACTGCAAAACGTCTCATAGCTAAGAAATGGAAAAGCACAAATCCTCCAGTAATAATTAGCTGGAAACGTTCAATTTTAATATGGGCTCAAGTGGAAGGTACGGCACTGCATAGAGAGGAGACAGCAGGGCTCTGTAAATAGCCTATTGCACAGGGCTGGGACACACTACTCACTGCGCTGCGCGCCGATACCACAACGATTTTGTTTATATTCCGCAGATGGCAAATTTTCTTTTCATAATATAAGTTTCAGTTTGGTTTGTATAGTTTTAGAAAATAAGTCTTATTGGTAACCTTCAGTTATTCCATCCCTCTATTCTGCCACAACATCCTTTCTTCCCTCCTGTAATGATGTGATGATTGGTTCTGAAGGACAGCTTTTATGTGTTCATGACGTATATACATAAGATCCTGTTATTGCAATTCTGGCTAAGTGTGTCATAAGGCAGATGTGATTAGAAATGATTATAATTTCTGAACCTTGCTGTTGTAATAATGTGAGCAATGGCACGCAGGGACCCCAGAGCGCACACTCACATGAGATGTAAACCATTCCACCAGGGAATACAACCTCAGTAACAATAACAAAATGCAGTAACGTGTGTAAAAAAACATCTTTGTGTATGTGAATACTTGGAAATGCTATACATGATAACGTTGACAGTCATGTTAAAAAAACAGAAAATACCAATAAAGAAATCAGGGTCTCGTGTTTGGCCAAGGTATCGTGCGGGTTTGGCCAAGATATCGTGCGGATACTGTATAGGGAGCCTCTTAATTTAGGCAACTTATCTTCAGGGCCGGACTGGCTGTAGCGGGCACTGGGCAATCCCCCGGCGCGCCGCACGGGTGGGGGCCGGTTTTTGGCTCCTGGGGGTCGTTTTTGTTATAGGGCCGTTTTTGCAGCAGCTAAAACCGGCTGAAAACCGTCCCTGGCAAAGAGCTCGGCAACACCCCCCCCGTCCCCCCGGGGCGGGAGGGAGGGCGACCGAGCACTTTGCCAGGGCCGGTTGTGGTTCCCAGTCCGGCCCTGCTTATCTTATCTTATCTTGCATCTGTGAGTCCCTCGGGAACCCCAACCATATTAAGCCAGCAAACAGCCTTGGTGGAGAGAGTTGATTCAGACAGGTACGGCTGGCACTGATCAGAGGGAGGGGGAGTGAGGCAGGAGGGGGGAAGTGGCTGTGAAAAAAATGAATTAGAAATTAAAAACTTACCTTTTCACCGCTTCCTCGCCAGTCTCTCCTCTGTGGTCCTCCCTCGCTCGGCCACAGGAAGCACACCCAGGCTCCCAGTCAGCAAATCACAGCGCTGCCTTAGCAGCGTTCTGATTGGTCTGAGCGCCGTTTTTCAGCACTCAGATGCTGACTGGAGGCTTAGGCATGTTCTCCGTGCAGGGCAGCCTGCACAGAGCACATGTGAAGTGCGCAAGACTGTTTTGGGCGGCTCGAAGGGCCGTCCAAGCAGTCATTGCGCACGTTAGGAGGTCGCTACCACTCCTTCCCTTCCCCCACCCCTCACGCAGAGCTGTGGGCAGGAGTAGGAGAAAATAGAATGACAATAACGCGAGTTATTATCATTTTATGTTCTCTGTCTTTTACTGCAAAAAGCAGTGGGGTGATGCTCCTCCGCCACTGTATTCAGAGCTCAAAGAGCCGCCATCTTCACCAGCCCCAAAATAACTAAAAAATAAATAAAAAATGCCTCAGCTGTTAACAAAATACACAAAAAACCTTCAGTAAAAATAAGCAAATAAATAACATTAAATTAATAATGCGATGTATCATGCAAAATTACAAAAGAACAGAAAAGGGTATTATATGCAACAATATTACATTAAACAACATGACATGTTTTAATATTTTTAACAAAGTAAATAAATACATATATTTACCGACGACATTATGACCCACAGTATTATTGTCTTCACATTTCTTTTATCAATATTAGTGCCTCATAACACTTTTACAACTAAATTATGGTTGAACACCGCTCTGCACTACCATTAAGTGCCTTGCACCTTGCTTTACATTGCAAATAATGATACATTTGTTACCATCTGCTGCCACCGACAGCGCCAGCATCTGACAAATATTACTGCAACTACAAGCTCCATAAAAACAAACACATGGAAGGGAACTACTTACAGGAGGGTAATATTACTCTAACAATGCCATGAACGTAAAACTACTACAGATATTGATGCCGGGATGCTGATATCACAACCTAAAGCCCACAGGAGTCTAATTCTACTGCAGAAAGCACAGGTATTACAGGATAAAGGCGCCCCAGCCAGGGTCAAGTGAAACCAAAGTGCAACTGATGCTCCAATAATGCTGTCAGCGAAAGTGAAGGCCAGAAGCATGTGTAGAATAGGTTGAAAAAAGACCACCCTTACATGCAACCATCCCTCCCACTCATCCTGACCTGGGGGGGGGGTCAAGTGCACACGAAGGTGTCCTACCTCTGAGGCTGCCTCTTCTCACAGGTCCTCTTTCAGAGGGAGGCGGTGTTACTGTGATACAGTTTCATCTTATTAAAAATCTGCTACTGCGTTATGGGGCATATTCACGAGAATGTGGCGCAGCAAGGTTGCGTCACATAGAAAAGGCAGGAATGCTCCATATTTAAAAGAATACGATTCCTTCCTGTACTTGTCCCTGAGCCGGCGCCTTTTTGGCAGCCTAGCACCAACGCAGGCACCAACACACCAGGGTGCAAGGGGGCCTGTGTTGCATGCAGGATTGTTTTTGAGCAGGAAGGGGCAACTTCCTGCATGAAAACAAACCACAGAGGTCTTGCTATGTGTGCTGCATTCTACAGCACACATAGAAAGATGAAGTAACAAGGAAAAATAAAGATATTTCTCCTTGTTACGCCTCACCTGGGGAGGCGTATCTTTTTGGCATATTCCCAGGTATAACAGTTCTGGTAAATCTAGGAATGCATCAAAAACCATAGGAGTTGCGTTGGAACACCCATGCAACGCCCATGAACACCTCCTGGCATGAGGCAATGCTGCAATTTGCTCTGCGTTGCTTTACACGAGATTTATGAAACCCCTCAGGGCCACACAAGATGGCCTTGTATGGCTTCATAAATCTCATTTTTGATTTGCGTCGCTCATGCAAGAGAGATGCAACGGGATCATATATATGCCCAAATGTGTTTAATCCACAGGACAAACCTACCACCCAATTCTGAGTTTCTGCGCCTATACGTTGCACCTGTTCTCTCTTTCAGGCTTGAAACCAGTTTTCACCATGGAAATTACATCAGATATTACCTAGAAAAATGTGCCTGGGAAAAATATCAGGTGAGAGATATTTCCACAAAATGTGAAATATTTGGATTAGCTGCAAACACGGTTTGTGCCCAGTCGTGCAATCAACTCCCAGCCTATTTAGAATGAGGTTAAAGTGGCACAAATGGAGACCAGACACTACATGGAGGAGTAGGTAGCAGGTCTTGGAATCGGGGCAAACAGAAGTTGTAGCTCCTTAAAATGATAAATGACAAAGTTTGATCAAAGCAATGTCAGCAGATAATAGAAAAATGTGAACTGCGCTCGGAGATATGCTGTGTTCTTACTTTTAAAGTACACAGACACAATGTACTCTGTGAACATATTTCATCTGATCTGGCATCTATTACTTTTACTGAATAAATGGCAATGCATAGTTCAGCACCCAGCTGTGGGACATGCAACAAAGATGCTGAGGTAATCAAAATGAATATGCGAAAGAAAGTATATGGTGCCTAGAGCAGTGCTACGTACACACAAAAGGTGATGGGAGGATTCTTTTAATAAGTCGAACCACTAGCAATGCTCGAGGTACCATTTCAACCCATCATTCTTTTGCCCACCACGCACCTCAAGATGGATCCAGCTATATGCAAATTAGTCCTGGTCCTGCTTCAATGGGAATAGTCTGACCCACACTGCCAAGCTAGGTCCTCCGTGAACAGGAAGAGAAGCAACCTAGGACCGTTTTCACCCTAATTGGCCCACATCAGCCAGGTAATGCATGGCTCCAGTGTTGTAATGTGCCTGGGGCCCATGTCGAGGCCTACTCGCCCCACTTAAGGCAACACACTAAAGTATACAAAAAGTGATGGATGGAATGTTTGCATTAATCTCAGTCACTGGTAATTACTCGGGCTGTATCAAAGTCCATCGTTATTTTGCACACGATGCCACCTCAGTTTGGATCAGCTATATGCAAATCAGTCTTGACCTTGCTCCAGTGGGAACAGTCCAGCCCGAACTGCCAGGCCAGGCCTTCCCTAATGCACAGTAAAAGCAACCTAGGACCAGTTTTGCCCTAATTAGGCCTCATCAGTCAGGTATAGCCTGGCTCCAGTGACACAATGTGCACGATGGGACCCACGTCAGGGCACATTCGTCCCACTTAGGGTGACACGCTAAAGTATATAAAAAGGGATGGATGGATGCTTGAATTAATGTCACTCACTATTAATTGTGTGTTAGGTTATGTATACTTAATAGAGAGTGACCAATCACCCCCAAAGGGGTATCTCGGTTCTACAGCGCAGGCCCAGAGAAAGGAAAAAGGAAAAGAGGAGCAGTTCGAAAAGCCGGGTTTCAAGAAGTTTTTTAAAACAAACCAAATTAGGTCACATTCAGATGTACAGCGGGAGTCTGTTCCAGTGATGTGGGCGAAGATAGGAAAAGGATCAGCCGCCGTGTCTGGCTGTGCGAATGTGGCGTGTGCAGAGCAAGAGTTGATCCTTGGATCTGAGATGTCTAGTGGGTAGATGGGGAGGAGTTTGTTATGGAGGTACGCCGGGCCTTTGCCAGTAAGGAGTCTGTGTACCAGGCATAGTAACTTAAAAAGGGCTCGTTTCCTAATGGGAAGCCAGTGTAATGATCTTAGGATGGGCTCTAGGGGGTGCGTGGAGGAAGTTTGAGGACAAGGTGAGGTGGAGTGTTCTGAACCACCTGTAGTTTCAATAAGGGGATTCATTGGCTGCTACCATTAGAGTATTTACATAGCCAGATGGCTAACCAAAAGAGCCTGTGTAAGAGTTTTGATTGGGTGTAGAGGCAACCAATGAAACGCTATTTACAGCATACGCATTATACCAAAACAGGTGCCGCAGGTGGAGCCAACCTGCTCTCTCAATCTCTAATTACTCAGTTCCCAATCCCAGTCTATCTGTATTTTGCCCACCATGCCACCTCACTTTGGACCCAGCCATATGCAAATCAGTCTTGGTCCTTCTATAATGGGAACAGTCCAGGCCGAACTGCCAGGCTGGGTCCTACCTGAACTGGAATGCAAGTAACCTAGGAACAGCTTCACCCTAGTTAGGGCTCATCAGCTATACCTGACTGAAGAGCCCCAATCAGGGCAAAGTCGGTCTTGAGTTGCTTGCGTTCCAGTTCAGCGAGGACCTGGCTTGGCAGTAAGGGATGGACTGTTCCAATTGGAGCAGAGTCAAGACTGATTTCAATATTGGGTGAGGCTTAGAGTTAAGGTTCTGTTAGTGAAATAGCTAGGTTTAGGGGTGTGGCTAGCGTTTGAAGTACGGTTAGTGGGAGGGGTTGAGCAACAGTTAGGATTGAAGTTAGGGTGATTGCTAATGGTAGAAATGGTGTTAGAATTCAAGATTTGAGCTAGCTTTTAGGTTGGGTGAGGGCATGCACAAAACACTTCCTTTGATTTCTTCTTATCACAGACCCCATACATTACATCCCAAAAAATATTGCTTGCTTCATCTACCAAACTCTTCTATGCCCCACCTTATCATGTATGGAATATAGGGGTCTCTCAAAGATGGCGGCTCTGCCATTGAAGAGCCTTCATCATGAGCCATCCACTGACACGTGGCTGAAAATATGGAATCGAAGGACCTGTCCAGTTTATGTCCTCCGGGTGTTTTTTGTCTGTCATGGTCACCAGGGAAGATTCCCTGGCTAGGAAAAAAAGACAATCATTGTCCCCCATGGCAGGCTGTCTAGAATTGGAGATTGTGTCTGAACGCGGGCCTACATTTCAGCAGAAGCACGTATGGCAAACACCCCGCTACATCAACAGCAAATTCTTAATTAGCTGCAGGGCCAAGAATGTGGTGGTGATACCTGCAACTCCCCAACGCTTAGGTGATTGTCCAGTGATAGAAAGAGAGAGTGAGAGAGAAGAGAGGAGGAAAATAGAATAAAGAGAAAGAGAGAGTTGGGGGATAAGGAGCAGTAGGAAGAGAGAAGGTGAGAGAAAGAGCAGCCCTGAGGAGTGTCTTTTGACCCAGGAGATGTTCAGTAAGAGATGATAGAGCCCTGACTGGCCATGGTTTGTGCCAGAAGTGCCCTTTGCACCAAAGCCTGCATTTATGCAACATGGACATGCGCGTCTCCTTCAGCTTATGCACCTTCTGGTTTTGGAAGCACTGCTAAGCCTTTCTATCTTCCGCCTGGATCATAAGCGTCACAATGTATGTTAACAGCCAACCACACACGTGGGCGCTACAAAAACACAAACGAATGAATATGCCGATGAACAATTGATACATGAACTGGGGCAGCGTATGTTAGCACACAGGCTCAGACGTATGCACCCAAGCCCTTACTTCAAATATGAAAACACAGCAAGCCCCCTGCAGGGTCATACATAGGAAGGCTGTCACATCATGTCAGGTTTACGTGTAGAGCGTACACATCGCCTGGGTGAGTATCCTTGCGCATTGAGAAGGGGACGCTGCCGTGGCTAGGACCTATTGGAAGACCCAGGTTTTCAGTTTCTTCCGGTATTGTAGGGGTGAGCTGGCAGCTCCAATGTGACGGGGTAGCTTGTTCCAGGCTTTAGGAGCAAGGTAAGAGAAGGCGGGCCACCAACTCTGGCTCTTTGGATGCATGGTATAGAGGTGAGCAGATCGCTGGTGGGTCGAAGTGCCTGGTGCTAATGTGAAAGCTAATGCTGCTGTTCAGGTAGGTGAGACCAAGGTTGTGCAGTGCCTTGAACAAGTGCGTAAGTAGTGTGAACTGGGGTGCTTGTGATTGGGGAGACAGCGGCGGTCCTGGAGGTGAGTGCATATCTGGGTGCCAGGTGAGAAGTTCCGTGTGAGTAAGACCACTGTGTTCTGGATGATCTGGGTGACCTGAACAGAGATTCCAACTTAGAGTGCACTCCCATTGACTAGCTTGCTGAAGATAGTTGGATGAGTGTATAGCGGCCTCCATTGGAAGATCTTTCATCGGATCTTGAAGGTGTGGAAGCAGGAGGAGGTACTGGAGCTGACTTGGCTGGACATTGATATTTGGTTGTCGATAACGATCCCCAGATTTATGGCTTGGCTTGACGTAGTAGGCGTAGGTCCCAGTTCCAATGGCATATTATAATATCCTTTGGCACTTTATGGCATTTATGGACTCACTGCAGAATATGGCCCGAGGCTCCCATATCTCAAAGAATTTCATAGCGCTTAGATTGAATAGGTTATGACATGATACGCTATATTATGGTAGGGTATGCTATGCTATGGTAGGTAATGATATGTTATACTTTGGAAGGTAATATTACGGCGTGCTTTGGTGTATGTTATGGTGTACTGTTGTATGTTATGATGTGGTACATTATATGTTATTTATCTATTTATGACTAGTTTCATATAGCACAAAGCTGACCAAATGCATTCGACAGAGCGCTCTACAAAGATTTAACCAAGGATTACGAAGCATATGCTAATAACATTTCCACAACAGGCAATCAAACAGTGTCAGTCCAATGTTCAGTTCTGAAGGAGCTTGGAGGGGGTGAGCAGGGGCGATGATTATTCACAGAGGAACATTAACAATATCTATAGATTTTCCATTGTTGACTGTGACCTATAATAGCCGGCGCTGGAAGAAAAAATGGCCATCCTAAGGTGAAAGCTTTAGATCTTTTTTGAAGGTGTGGTAGGAGGTCCATGCTGTGCTCCTTGCAGACATCGGGTTCCTTATGCTGGATGCAGCGCTCTAGGAGTGATTTGGGTTCTTTCTTTCTTGTGTGCCGAGAGTTCCAGTGCGGGGTGCCTGAGGAGCTCAGGTATCGCTGACCGTCTGAGATGGTTTGTTGCTTGCCAGCTATCCTTTCGTTCCTGATTGGAGCACCCTGTAAGCTTTAGGGACTAGCCTGAAGTGGCTTCTGGCTTCATCTAATGGCCATTTGAATGAGAACCAAAGTGGGGCTATGCGATCAGATCCCTCCGCCTCTTGAAGATATCCTCCTGCTGCGTGTACGATCAGATCCCTCCGCCTCTTGAAGACATCTGACTGCTGCGTGTACGATCAGATCCCTCCGCCTCTTGAAGACGTCTGACTGCTGCGTGTACGATCAGATCCCTCCGCTCTTGAAGACGTCTGACTGCTGTGTGTACGATCAGATCCCTCCGCCTCTTGAAGACGTCTGACTGCTGCGTGTACGATCAGATCCCTCCGCTCTTGAAGACGTCTGACTGCTGCGTGTACGATTAGATCCCTCCGCCTCTTGAAGACGTCTGACTGCTGCGTGTACGATCAGATCCCTCTGCCTCTTGAAGACATCTGACTGCTGCGTGTACGATCAGATCCCTCCGCCTCTTGAAGACGTCTGACTGCTGCGTGTACGATCAGATCCCTCCGCCTCTTGAAGACGTCTGACTGCTGCGTGTACGATCAGATCCCTCCGCCTCTTGAAGACGTCTGACTGCTGCGTGTACGATCAGATCCCACTGCCTCTTGAACACATCTGACTGCTGCGTGTAGAGGTGTCTTGAGGAGAGTCAGGTGTGTCTGGGAGATTCCATACGTCCGGGCTTTGCTATATTCTAGTCTTAAAAGTTATTAATTGTTTAAAACAAGACTTATCTGGTGAAGCTGTTTGCCTCGCGTGCCTCTGTTCCTGGTCACGCTAGGCCTTAATGATAAAGATGAGATCTGGGCTCTTATACAATAATGGAGCGTAAAAAGGGTTCACATGTTCTTCAGACGTTGTTGCTTGCAATAGTCGGTTCTTACTTATCTACACTAATGTATTGTGGATAGCTAGAATGTAAGGAGTGGCGGTAATATACTGGGATATAAGGTAACTTTTCTACATTTTTTTGTATTTTATTTTCAATCTTGTTTAAGCAGGTATTTAATGAGTAAAAGAAAAGAAGAGCATATAACGCTAGTTTAGGGCATTTAATATTATTCAATTATCCCCACTCTGAATTGAATCCATTAGGACCTGATTAGGACTTTCCATGATGGCGGTAATAACATATATGTGCATTTTGGTGAATTTGGGTATTTATTCGTTTCCGTATGTATAAACTTACTGTTCTCCGTTTCAGTTGAATAGTAGTCCTTTTACTAGGTCTATGGTTGGCAATGTCGTTGTCTACCATCAACATAGAGAGAGTGGTCCTTTTATTATGTTTACGGCAATATTTGCCGGGTTTAAATAGACTTCCGCATCACGTGACATCGGACGCGATCCGTGTAGACTGGAGGGAGAAGGAACGTTAGAAGTGGGTTCTGTGTATAAACTTCGAGGTAAGGAGACGTACGATTCGGCAAAAGTGTAAATATACCTACCGTTACACCAAGGCTAAAGAGAATTGATACTTAGATTTGGTTTTTTTATTGGTTCTATTGACAGAGTTGAGAGCGAGGCGACCTCAAGCAGTGCTAAAACAGTGTATATGCACAAACATATGCAGAATACTTGAACCGTATAACGAGTGGTTTTGGAAGGGTCGAATAATTATACACAAGGTATGTACCACATATCCTTTTCAATAATAGGCAGGTTCTATTATCTAATTTCCCCTAATGGGTGTAACCTACGGTGTCAATTACTTTGGGTTTTCTCGTTTTAAATAACGATACAATCGATGCACTTTGAGATTATACTGACTTTAAGATAAAGGGTAACGGATGTGGGAGTCAGTGACTTGGAAATAGATACATTGATTATAGGTGGAGTGATTTTCCATTGAGATAATTTTTGGTTTTGATTGCTTTTAGCCCGCCAAAATAATTTATAGAAAAAAGAAAGAAAGAAAAGACGATTATTTGTTCCGACCATACCCTAATTGGACAATAGGTAATATGCAGTTTTCAATATAAGGTATTTTAAGTTTATTCAACATACCACATATTAATACACCTAATTGCTTTACATTCACTGTCGGTGATATATTAGATTGGGTTGTAAGGTTGTTATACACTCTGGGTGTTTTATTTGAAGTTCTACGTTTTGTTGTATGAGCCGCCACTTCAGTTTTGAACTGTTGTAATATAACTGTAATATAGTGTCTTTTAATATTATTCCTGTGTTTCTGTGTATATAATCTAAATAGAGATAAGATGGATATTAATAGGGACAATTAATTTGTTCTTACAGGTTGTAAATTATTGGTTCGGATGCCCTAGTCCTGATGAGGCCAAAAGAGTTATTTGGCTGAAACGCGTCGACATTTATTTTGAAGACACTCACTGGATTATGATTTATGTTTTGACTTATTTGTGAAAGAGCACTCAAAATAATTAGGAGATTGTAAACGACAAAATCTCGTAGTGCGTCTTTAGTAGTGATCTTCTATATATAGGAATGCTGTTTCAAAAAAAGCCCATAAGCATCCTGGTACATTAAAAAGGGCGTTTGATGATATGTATATGTTCAGTGATTGTGCTATATGTAAGTATTGTAAATATTGTATTTGTTTGTATATATATGTCTAAAAACAAAAGAATTTCAAAAAAAGTGTGGTAGAAAATAAATATCCTCACACTTATAAAAAGTAATTGATACATTTTTGGTTTTCATTGGAATCGCCGTTGACTTGGTCACAAAATTTAATAATACAGGTTTTGTTGGAGAAATAAATATTACTCCAGGGGAGAGATAATTCATCTATCTCTTCGCCTAAACTTATGTGAGAGTATCAGTCCCGAGGCATTATCTTTTTCTATATATCATTTACATTCCCAGATGCCGGAGGGTTATTTGGGTTCCCCCCTTTTTTGAAGAGATCTGTTCCTGGTCCCAGCAGTCCCTGGGACAGCATCGGACTCCCCATCCAATCCCCAGGCTGCTCTCAAGCATGAGAGCACCGTGGGAATTGGCCTGAGTGGGCTGGATCAACACTCGCTTAGGCACAGGGGGGCAGATTTACAAGCCCTTTGCGAGACAATTACGCCACTGTTGCGTCACTTCTGTGACGCAGCGGCGGCGTAAACCATGCGCCATGTTGCGCCTTATTTACAACGTGACGCATCTAGGTAGATGCGTCACGTTGTAAAGCCCTGCGCCACATTAAACCCGCGTCAGGTTTAATGTATGCAGGGTGGGCGTCACAGCGGAAAAAGCCTCGGAAAAGTGACGCAGTGAAATATACAAGATTTCATTTCACGCAGTCACTTTTCCGACGCTGGTGCGTCAAAGCCTTACGCCTGCATGAAGCAGGCGTAAGGCGTGACGCACCATGTTAGGGATAGGGCAGGTTGGAACAGTGCTAGAGTTGCATCGCGCTTGCGACACAACTTCAGCACTGCGCCAACCTTACGCCGGCAGATGCCTCACGCATCTGCTTGTCCTTGCACCGCATTGTAAATGCGGCGCATCTGCGGTGGCTCAAGGGCAAACTTGCGTAACGCATCTTCCCTGGCGCATCCCTGCTGATTTGCAGAGATGCGCCAGGGAACATAAATCTGCCCCCATATGAGCCAGTGGAAACTAACACAGAGCTCAGGCTGAGCCCAACAAACGACGGTCCGATCACTGTAACCCACTCCTTTGTACACAAGAACCCTTCCAGTAGACAAACTCGGCATCCGGTGGTGCTCAGACCCCTGGCTGGCTGTTATCTGCCAGAACACTGCGCAGAGAGATGCGTGGCAGTATATAATACCAATTGCAGACGGTGCCAAATCTGGAAAGCGCATAACGTTCACCTGAAGATCTCACAAGGCGCTTTACGCGGATCCTTATTAACCGGCCTCATCGACAGTATCTCTCGGAGACAGTGTACCTGGCGACTATGCGGCTTTAAGCACACAGCGCCGCGTCTCTGGCGGGCTCTATAAATAGAAGAGACGGCAGATGAGGCGGCGGGGCCCAGAGGCGGTTTCTGCTGATGCAGCAGGGCGGCCGGAGGCGCGCAGCATCTCTGCTGAAACCTGAGCTCGGGGAGCTGCGCATCTCTGCAAGGGCTGGCTGGTCGGAAAAGCAATGCAACACAGACCTTCGTGTCTAACAGGAGACAACACGGACCCGTGCGCCCGGTAAATCCAATGCACTGCAACACTTGCTGACTCATTCTGTCGGTTCAATAAAACGTGTCGCAGGCACCAAGGTGTACAATTCCGTTTTGGACAGGCACCGTGACAAATAGTCTAGCGCTTGGCAGTGTCGCAGTGCATTACACGCCTGACTGTCTGGAAAAGCCTCT
The DNA here is from genome assembly GCF_964204655.1 of Triturus cristatus. Lineage (NCBI taxonomy): Eukaryota > Metazoa > Chordata > Amphibia > Caudata > Salamandridae > Triturus > Triturus cristatus. Next base: position 1,049,776,993 of record NC_140588.1, read on the forward strand.
TTTCATGTCTTCCAGGGACAGAGAGTGCAATTCCGAGCGTTACCTCACTGGACGGGCTGCAAGCCCCGCCACCTGACTCATTGTCCCGCATTCTGCTCAAACTGCGCACACAGAGCTGTTCCAACAGTGGCCTCTAGATGGCGCCGCAGACTAAGGTATTCCCCGGCCACTCCCATGCTCATTATTCTGATTTATAACAAAAGAACTCCCTGGGCTCGCTGTGGAAGCAATTATATACCTACTCCACTTTCATTTAGAAGAAAACGTTTTTGTAATAGGCCTGAGTTTGGTCGCCTCGTAATAGGTGCGCGTCTGGGACTTGTATTACTCAAGGGCAGCGACTGGCTCGCGAAAATTAACAGCTGGTTTCCTGAACCGACAACAAACTCCGCTGCAAGAAAAGGGAGGCCGGATGGATGCATGGGTAGGGGCCCTAGGGGAAAATGCAGCATGTCTGTCAGCGAGAAGATGAGAGGACCTGCGGCATCTTTTCAGGGGCGCTGCTACTGGTGCAGCAGGTTCAGTTACACCGGGCGGTCTATTACGGTCCGATCTCTTTTTTATGCCAGTCTGATCTCGGCGTTTCTTTCGAGGGTCCTTTGACTTGGAATTCCTTCCCCTTCCCTGCTCTCACATCTCCAAACCTCTTTTCGCCCAAAATAAAACACAAAACATGTTTTTCTCTTAATCCATTTACATAAGAATTTGAGGCCCTTATTTATGAATGGCTTGCGCCGCCCTTGCGTCATTTTTTGTGACGCCACAGTGGCGTAATCAATGCGCCACACTGCGTCCTATTTACAAAGGGACACATAACTGTTTTAGCACAGCGATGCGTCACTTTTCATAAATGAGGCCCTGCATGCTTTACTGCATCTTCATTCCTGCATGCCCACCACTATTGGCTCTCACCGGACACTCTCACAGTCGCAGGGTGGTTTCACCTTTGCACAGAAATTACTGGGATCTCAGACAAGAATGATGGCCTTGTGGGTTGAAACCACGGAACAAGGACACGTGGACCCTAAACTTGTGAGGAATATAACACCACAAAGTTTGAGGGAAGAACACGCGGGTCAGAGGTTAAAGCCCTTAACCGAGGGACACCTTAGAGTGGTTATATGAAATGAGGACTTCTGAAAGAAAATTATGGGAAGGTGCGCATGAGTGCACCCACTTGGGTTGGGGCCAAGAGTTGTCTTTCTAATTAGCTAAGAACGGTTGTGGTGTATGTCACCGCACTCCACAGCACAGCTTTTTTTTCCCCTGGTATAACCGTTCCAAAGAAAACCCAAATATCAAGTGAAAGTTAAAAAGATGTGGGAGAAGCACTCAGTGAATGTTATCACAGCAACCAGGGCTTTAAGTGGGCCGGGTCTGACTGGTGCTGAGCACCGGCAGTTTTTTAAAGGGTGCCTCGAAATGGGTCTCTATCGGGCTTTGTTTTGTACCCTGACACAGACGGTCCGTTTTTTTCTGGACTGCAGTGACAGCAGGCACATCGATGTGCGCATGCCCACACTGCACACTTCTCACTAGTGGAGAAGTTACGGCATGACGCTATGCCAGGTGAGCGTTGTAGGGGAAGGGAAATCCATTAAAGGGAGTCATTTTTTCTCTGGATTTCCCTTCTCTTTTTGAAAGGCAGGAGCAGCAACTTTGTTGTGGAATCACCAGGGCTATAAGTGGAAGCTTTTTCAATATCATATACAAGCCATAGTTGTTGCTTATTTATCTTTTGCAAATAACAACCATTGACAAAGGCAATAGTCCTGACTTGTTGTAGATATGATGTTACTTGTTGTATCATATATCCGGATGCAATGACAGAAGCAGCAAAATACAAGTCGGGCGGCACACTATGCTAAGCACAGTTTTTTAGCGTTAGGGGCAGATTTATGTTCCCTGGCGCATCCCTGCAAATCAGCATGGATGCGCCAGGGAAGATGCGTCAGGCAAGTTTGTCCTTGCGCCACAATAGATGCGCAGCATTTACAATGCAGCGCATCGTGGCGCAAGGATAAACAGATGCGTGACGCATCTGATGGCGGAAGGTTGGAGCATTGCTGGAGTTGCGTCGCAAGCGCGACGCAGCTCCAGCAAGGCTCGGGGGTGCCCTATCATTACAATGCTGCGTCAATCCTTAACCTCTTATATGCCCATGACGAGATAGTCTCGTCATGGAGCGCGGTTGCGCTGTGCCCATGACGAGACTATTTCGTCATGGACCCCGCCCGCTAATGCAATGCCCGGCACAGGAGGGGGAAAGGGCGGGGCACTCAAGGGGTTAAGCCTGCTTCAAGCAGGCGCAGGGATTTGACGCAGCATGGCTGGAAAAGTGACTGAGTGAAATCTTGTAGATTTCACTCAGCCACTTTTCGGAGGCGTTCCTGCGCCGGAACGCCCCCCCTATGCAGGTATGCCCACATGTGGCGTAAGCTTTACAACGTGACACATCTCCCTAGATGCGTCACGTTGTAAATGGGGCGCAACATGGCGCAGGGTTTACGCCGCCGCTGCGTCACAAAAGTGACGCAACGGCGGCGTAAAAGTGGCGCAAGTCCGTTATAAACCTGCCCCACAGTGTTTTAAGCCACGCCCTTAATTGCACTGGCCATGCCCCTGCGAGAGACCCCCCCAGTATTTTTTCATTCTACTGAGAGCCCTGACAGCAACCAGATTTGTTCAGAGCCGGATCAAAATATCTCATAGAAAAAGTCCAAAATGATTAGTCGAAACTCTATAAAAGCAGGATGTAGTCAAAGTTGTTCTTTACTCTAATCTTGAAATACGGATGTAAAACACAGACGCAGCCTACGCGTTTTGTTCCTCAAGGCACATCATTGTAATCCATAAAGTGTTCATATGATTCATTGGTTTGTATCGTCCGCCTTATTTACTTCAAGAGTCCCCTTGTAACTACATATAGAATGTGTGCTAGGCACATTTGTAAAATCCACTGAGTGCTTCTCCCACAGATTAATGTTGTCTTTCTAAATCCCGGCTTCCATTGGCATTAATTGCTCTTGAGTCCTCTGCAGGAAAGAGAGAGCTGGGAAGCCTGGAGCTGCCGGGCCGGTTGACCCTCTCCCAGCTCTGCCGCACCTCACAGCCTTTTATATCACCTTGGCAGGTGAGACTTTCAAATTTACTGGGAGACTTCCGGGGGCAGATCTATATTGGAGATGCGCCACTTTTACGCCGCCGTTGCGTCACTTTTGTGACGCAGCGGCGGTGTAAACCCTGCGCCACGTTGCGCCATATTTACATCGTGACGCATCTCCATAGAAGCCCTGCGCCACGTAAAACCTGCGTCAGGTTTCACGTGGGCGTGTCGACAGAGGGGGGGGCGTTCCGTCGCAGGAACGACCCTGAAAAGTGACTCAGTCAAATCTATAAGAATTGACTGAGTCACTTTCCCAACGCTGGTGCGCCAAAACCCTGCGCCTGCTTGAAGCAGGCGTAAGGATTGACGCACCATGTTAGGGATAGGGTAGGTTGGAACAGTGCTGGAGTTGCGTCGCGCTTGCGACGCAACTGAAGCACTGCGCCAACCTTACGCCATCGGATGCGTCACGCATCTGTTTATTCCTGCGCCATGATGCGCCGCATTGTAAATGCGGCGCATCATGTGTGGCGCAAGGGTAAACTTGCGTGACGCATCATTCCTGGCGCATCCTTGCTGATTTGCAGGGATGCGCCAGGAAACATAAATCTGCCCCCCGGTTTTTAGTGCTTTTTAAAAATATTTTAAAAAATGTTTGACTTTTTTTAGCAGTCAACCGTTTATGTTCGTCCGCGAATGCAAGTGGCATTGTTATAGCGCAAATCCACCCAGAAAGCAGCAAAGCACCGTACATGGTCGTAATAGGACAGTTAATGCATTGTGATGTGTTCTTTAAAGAGGTGCGCCCTTGTCAACTCTTTCTTAAATTGGAGCTGCATTGAGGCAGTCCGACATATTTTAGAATCGGGAAGTCATAAGGTGTCTTGTTTTAGGGCGCGTGCAGCGCTGTATACAGGCCAAGGTATTGGAGCTACCAACACCCAACAGCAAGGAAGGTGAAGAAGATACAGTGGGGGAGCACCCCAGGGTGGGTGATCTGTAGGAAAAGGCATGCAGAGAAACAATCAACCATTTAGATTTAATCTATAAAATGTTTACATTCTATTTGAACTTACGAGGGGGCTCTTGAAGTTACTAAGGTGGGTGATACAAGCCAATGAATCATAGATACACTTTATGGATTGCAATGATGTGCCCTGAAGAAGTCCTACAGTCTTTGGGACAAAACAAGAACATGGAACATGGAGCTCTTTACAATGAGAACTATAAAGAGATAAGAGTAATGCAAACAAAAGTATAAATAAAAATACAGTAACAGGTGCAAAGTAGTATTAATGTGCGTGAGGAGTAGTAGATAATGTGACGTTAAGGTACTGAGAGAGGCGGGCACACAGGGCCGGGGGGGAACAAATCACAGCATCAAGAGGGTGGAGGCAGTGACATAACACTAAATGACGCCCCCCCCCCCCCCTCCTTGATCTCCCATATCTCACAGGTGTACATTGGCCTAGGACTGAATAGGGGCCCTCCTGAAGATTTGGGGCTCTATGAAGGGTTAGGGCCCCCATGTGTCGATGGGGCCCCCTGGGTGGAGGGGGAAGGTAGAGCAAAATGGGGCCACAGCTTGGAAATGTCTCTGAAAGACGAGAACTTTCTGTTCCTTGTTGAGTGTCGATAGAATGGTGATGGCACGCAGAGCACGAGGAGGAAGAGGGTTCTAGACCTTGGTCGCACGACAAAGATTGAGACATGGGGCCGAATGTATCAAAGGGTTTTGCCTATTCTGGGGCAAGTTTATCATTCAGTTGCGTCTTCCTTGCGCCACTCAATGGGGCTCATGGGAGACGCAGCTTCTATGTCAGATTTTTCAAGCCCCGCAAGTCCACCTTGCATGGTCCTGCATGGCTTGATAAATCTAGAGTAACGCAGGCAGCGTAAATTGCTGCATTGCGTTACTCTGCCCCAGCGAGTGGTTCCGTGTTCCCCACCCATGGATTTTGCACATTCCCAGATTTACCATTAGCAGTAGACCTGGCCATGTGTCAAAATGCTACGCCTACCCAGGTGAGGCGTAACAAGGAGAAATATTTTATTCCTCCTCGTTTTTTCCTCTTTCTGTGTGTGCTGCGTTCTGCAACACAAATAGAAAGAGGAAAATGCCTCGGAGGATTGCTTTTGTGCAGGAAGATGCCCCTTCCTGCACAAAAATAATCCTGTCTGCAACACAGGCTCCCTTGCACCATGGCGCAATGTTGCCTGTGTTGGTTCTAGGCCGCACATTGTGCGCCAGCGCAAGGAAAGGACAGGGATGCGCTGTACAATGTTAAATATGGTGCAGTCCTGCCCTTTCCTTTCCATGCAGCGCAGTGCGTGAAGGTTTGCTAAATCTGCCCCCAGTTTCTATCGGGACATGCTCTGCTAGACAAGGGCCATAGTGCCATCTCCATGCTCTGAAGCGGTCACTAATGTTTAAAGCCCTCTAGAGCTCAGCTTATTCCGGATTCAGAGACGGTCAACTCATCTCACAGCAGCCACTAGGGGCAGTGTCGGTCCGAAGAGGCGGGAATGGTGAGATACATTTTGATAGAGAAAATTGAAAAGGAACCATAGTCCCTGGTTAACTTGAATATATGGCTCCGTGGTTAACTTGAAAATATGGCATGGATCAGCGAACCTGGGTATATACTGTACATGCATTATGGATAGGGTGACCAGACGTCCCGGATTTGCCTGGACATTCCAGGTTTTTCACCGGCTGTCCTGGCAGACTTCCGTAATTTTGGCTCATGTCCCGGTTTTTCAGATAGAGTCGACTGAAAACATTGAGATGCAGTTTTTTGGGTGTTATAAAGCTGTGCTAGTGAGCAGCTGTTATAAGTAAGCAGTTTAATTAATGTGTATGGTGCTGGTTGTAGAAATTACATTGTATTTATTTTCTTAATGTCTTTTCTGTGATCTTATGTTGATGAGAACTGTCATTCTGCACCATTCTGTTGATGAAAAATTGTAGTCCTTCTTTTATTTTCCTAAAGTGTCCCGGTTTTTGGTTCTCAAGATCTGGTCACCCTAATTATGGAGGGCTGTGAGTGAACTCTCTGTGCCCGGGTCCACAGCTCTTATTGAAAAGAGCAACTTTGTTCTGTGTTTCTTTGCAGGTGATATATTTGGATGCTGAGCCACGAATCCAAAGAAATGTTTTCTCTCTTTCCCAGAGGCTCATGGGATTTCCACCATGTTTTGCATAAATGCATGCATGAATTCTAATGAGCATTTCCACGTGTCACAATCGGGGGCCTTATAACACACCCCAAGAAACACGGTTGAAGACGTCCTTGAAAGAGGCTTGTGTTGTAGCACAAAAGAAACATTCACCTTGGAAATCTAAACACTGCAGAGCCCCCGGGCGACCATTTACCGGATAACCTCATCCCAGGACCCGGCTCGAGACACGAATGTGAATATGCAAATGTTCACTGGAAGCAGCCCACTTTCTAGCTCCGGAGATTCGAAGCGAAAGCTCATTATTTAAAGCAGAGGCATTCTGAAGGTCACCTTATCAGCCGAGAAAAGACGTCCCTCAAGTATTTTTCGAAATTACAGACGTTGTTCGCCCATCAGCGTCACGCGGTTGCCATACTTTGGATGTAATGTTGCGGGTGAGCTGTGATCACACACTTCATGGTGACATCTTATGACAAAGGCCTTGGAGGGTGGGGTGTCTGATGTTCTGTATGTTTTTATTGTGGACCTGTTTCTGCCGCACACTGCAGTGCAAGGTTGTATGTTTTACATGACTGGCCGTAGGGCAGTAATGCAGCAGAGCAAGACAGCACATGCGGTCCAGACTGGCTAATGTGAGGGAAATGAGCGAAGGGAGAGAGATTAAGAAAAAGAGATAGGGGCTGTAAGAGAGATAGGGAATGTGAGAGGGTGAGAGGAGTGAGAGAGCTAGGGAGTGTGAGAGCGGCAGAGGAGAAAGATAGGGAGCGTGAGAGAGGGGCAGGGAGTGTGAGAGAGGCAGAGGAGAGAGGGAGTGTGAGAGAGGAGAGCAAGAGATAGGGAGTATGAGAGAGGCAGAGGAGAGCGAGAGAGATAGGGAGTGTGAGAGAGACAGAGGGGAGCGATAGGGAGCGTGAGAGAGAGATAGGGGTGTGAGAGAGATACAGAGGAGAGAGAGAGATATAGGGAGTGTGAGACAGAGATACCGAGGAGATAGAGACAGAGATAGGATGTGTTAGAGAGACAGATAAGGAATGTGAGAGGGACAGAGAGAGAGGAAGGATGAGAGAGGGAGTGTAAGAGAGATAAGGATAGGAAGTGTGAGCGAGACAGAGGAGAGAGAGATAGGGAGTGTGAGGGAAAAAGAGTAGAGAGAGAGACAAAGAGAGAGATAGGGTGAGTGAGAGAGACATGCCGTAGAGACCGAGAGCGATAGGGAGTGTGTGAGAGACAGAGGAGAGAAAGAGATAGGGCGTGTGAGAGAGACAGAGGAGAGAGGGATAGGGAGTGTGAGAGAAACAGAGGAGAGAGATATAGGGAGTGTGAGAGAGACAGAGGGTGAGAGATAGAGACAGGGAATGTGAGAGAGACAGAGGAGAGAGAGCTTGGGAGTGTGAGAGAGAGAGAGGAGAGAGGGAGTTCGAGAGAGACAGAGGGGGAGAGAGATAGGGAGTGTGAGAGAGACAGATGAGAGGGATATAGGGAGTGTGAGAGAGACAGAGGAGAGAGAAAGAGAGATAGGGAGTGTGAGAGAGACAGAGGGGAGAGAGAGAGGGAGACAGAGGTAGTGTGAGAGACAGAGGAGAGAGAGATATGGAGTGTGAAAGAGACAGAAATGAGAGAGAGATAGGGAGTGTGAGAGACAGAAGAGAGGGAGAGGGAGAGAGACAGAGGCGAGCGAGAGATAGGGAGTGTGAGAGACAGAAGAGAGAGAGATATGGAGTGTGAGCGAGAAAGAGGGGAGAGAGTGAGATAAGGAGTGTGAGAGACAGAGGAGAGAGATAGAGATAGGTAGTGTGAGAAACAGAGGAGAGAGAGAGATAATTAGTGTGAAAGAGACAGGGACGAGAGAGAGGGAGATAGGGAGAGAGAGTGGAACAGGCATTCAAATATTATGATTTTAGACATGTGCTCACAAGGACAGAGAAGTGTGGGGAGCTCAGACCACAGGTGAAGTTTGGGGCTGCTGTGCGGGAGAGAAACGCTGGCGGAGGATAAAGAAACTCCCTGGTCCTAACAATGCATATTTTATTTCCCTCTCTGGTGACAAGTGCTCTGTCATCCAGTGTGTGTCAATTTGAGCAGCAAATAATGTCCTTCTCACAATGTCATTATGATGTGCAATGGCTCCTACTCTAGTGGGTCTGGTTCGCACTATATAAAACTGCAAATAAATAAATGAGCATGAAGAGGAAGGGGGAGGGGAAGTGAGAGAGACGATAGGGGATTGAGAAGGGAGGAATGAGTCACAGTGGATAGGAAAGAGGAGACATATATATCCAGGGATGAGGGAGAAGCGGGCACTTGGGCGATTCATTCTGGAAAGGATACCTTGTGAAAGGGAAGAATGGTAGAAATGAGGAAATACAAAGAAAGGAAGAAAATTAAAGATACAAAGAAGAAGGAATGATGGGCAAGACGTAAGGAAAGGGAGTGTAGAAAGGGTAAACAAAAGCAAAATGGGCAGAAGGAGGGAGTAAAGAATTGGAGGTTGGTAGAAAGGAACAGGACACGGAAAGGAAAGAGGGAAAGAGAAGTTAAAATGAGTTTGAAGGAATGAGCAAGTTGAATTGGAGGGAGCGAAATAGAAGAAGGAAGGAGAGGCAAGGGGAGGAAAGGGAAGAAGAGGGGAGTGGAGGAAAGAAAAAGGAAGAAAACAAATATGTGTTATAGAACAGAGTGATGGATGGATGGAAGTACATTCCACAGCCCAGATACTGTTTGCTAACTCACACAGGATTTGAGCATAATCACTGATTTAGTTTTAGAAGACAATTAAAAATTGTAAGTATAACTCACTAAAAGGCACCCCAATTGTTTGGAAAGTATCAATTCAACACTCACTAGAGTCTCTCACATCAGATCAGGTGCTGGTCTCTGTTATTGGCTATATGCCAACCTTTGAGTTCACAGAGAGAATGAATGGCATCCCCTGGGTTACAGTGTGAGCCTTGACATCCACACGAGATCTCTTAAGGGGAACACACCCCTAAGAGGGCACGTGCTCTGGCACCTCTTGAGCCTGCTACTGAAGATATTTGTAAATTGCATATTTGTACTTTTTTCTGAAGTAATCAGGTACATGAACCAATAGGATAATGGTCATTGAATGTATGACGTGTGGACAAACAAGCATTGGCAAAGCGAACTGGTCTCACCTTTTCATAATATTAGCTCTGCCATTACTTTTTTGTTTATGCTGTACAGCATGGGCATTGTCGACTTTGACCATGATTTCTAGCCAAGCTGTATAGCAGTGTGGCCAAAAATAATAATAAAACAAAAAAGAACTATGATGCATCCAGCACTAATGCACTTTTAAATTATATTTAGACACACTGCACTGCATTTGCTGTGCTGTACAGTATGGCAGTGGAACATTGCCAAAGCCAATAGATCTCACAGACAAGACCTATTGGCTTTGTTAATGCTTGTTAAAGAAAGTATTTGTCATTCTTGAGAGAAAACATTAAAGGAGTTTTATCTGTGTTGGTTAAGTTTACAGTTAGTTGTGGTCAAATTTTTTATTATGTCTGCACAAACAATTTTGGGAATTTCGCAACTTTGAGGAAAAGCACAAAGGGGTATATTTACAAGAATTGGTGCTAACCAGTTTTTGCGGTAGTTAGCGGCAATTTTTTTTATGCGGTCTATTGCCGAAAACTATCACCCTGTTAGCAACGTATTTGCAATACGTTGCTACATGGCGATAGTATGAGCTAGCCGCTGCGAAAACAGCTGCTACACTAGCGTCAAGATGATAAAATATTGATGTTAGTGAGAGAAAAGTGACTAAAGGCCAATTAGAGGCAAAAAAATTCACCTTAGTCAGCCCAATGTCACTTGTTGGCCTCAAGAGGCTAAAACGGCCTATCAATACACCTCTAATGAAAAAAAAAAAAACGATGGATTGCAGAATGGAAAAGCCAGGGTCAAGTTCAGCACAGGTCTACACCGCCCCCCCCCCAAACCCACCAACAGCCAGGATGACCAGACAAAGTCCCAGGGGAAGAGGAAATGCAGAATCAGGGGCTCATTTGAAAAGTGGCAGTCACTTTTCACAGCGCCATCCGTGCGAACCTATGGCAGCTGATGCCTGGAAGCACCAACAGTGTGCGGGGACTGGAGGCCTCCCTGGGCCTGCGTCTGAGACCCGGAGTGGGAGGCAGTGGTGCTGTGGAGTCGCTGCGGCCTGACGGTAGAGGCGGGTCATATCGGGCCCAAGCCAGAGGGCTGCGGCGGTACACATTGAGGTGTGGTGTCGGTGATCGCCCTTACCTGGTGCCGAAGTTTGGCAGGTCGCATGGAGACACGTTGCTGACTTGTGTGAGAAGACGTCCTGGTGGCCCTTGGGGCTGTGATCGGTATAGGCGCTCCTGCGTACCGATGTCGGGAGGTCTGCATTGCATAAAATGTGCTACCACTACACGAGGTGCACGGAGGAGATTGCCAATTTTGGGTCGTGCCTCTCTGCATCACAAGCCGGAGGATGTGGCGCTGACCAGACTCTGTGGAGGGTGGGGCCCCTGAGTTGCGCTGAGCTTGTGTGTTGGGAGCGCTGCAACTTCACGCCTATGGGAGCACTGTTGCATCACCTGGATTGGGATGTTCCCCAGCAGACTTGGCGGCCACTGCTGTATCCAGGCTTGTGAAATCCTGCCCGGCTGAGGCTCCTGCTGGCTGAGTCACAGATTCGGAGAGAGTGCAATGGACTGACCCCGTTGATGTCCAGGTGTGGAGAAGGTGAGACACGGAGTGCCTGGGGGTTGAGTCGGGCCCACGCCTACTGCCAGTTGGACTTCCGCATTCATTGAATGCCAAAGATCGTGTGCCGGGAGGAAGGGAACCACAAACTATTCATGCAGGAGTCGAGGCAAACCAGAGTGTGAGACGTCCTGACTACATGATTGACAGCAATTCAAATTTTAAAGACGCCAAAGCAGTGCAACAGCGTACACGCTGATCTAACTAGTCCCTGTGACACAGCGCACATTGTAGGAATTAGGGCTACGCTGGCAACAGTTGTGAAAGATCACAGACAAATCCATTGAATAGTCCGATACAATCTGAACTCGATCACCAGCAGCTTGCGCATTTTTCACCCCTTTAATACAAAAGAGTTCGACGAGTCCTGGTCCTGATGAGAACCCTCCAATGACAATAGGGTTCCGAAACGCATCAGCCTTCACAGCTAGACAAAATAATTAGTATTGTACTGATTGAGACAGTGGTCAAATAAGACAGCATGCCTGTTGTATTCTCATTATCGACTAGCTGTGTGTAGCAGGTGGCAGTAATTCAAATTGTATATTGGTCTGCACCGTTACATTCTTTCTTTTTTCAACTTAAGGGCTGGTCATTTTTGTTTATTTGTTATCATTAATGTTCTTTGTCATGTAACCATTAAATGTTAAGTATTTTGTTCATTCTTTGATGTATTGTTGAATGCACATGTCTGTTCTTTCCTTATGGCATGAATTCAATGTCTTTTTGTATGTCAAAAAAACTACGTGAAAGTAAAAAGGTGAAATAAAAACACCAAACTCTGCTTATTTGTTTAAAAGAAGGGTTCTTTCTAAAGAAATTCTAGTTAATTATACGTCCAATACCTCTCTCTTTTTTTGATACTGCCAGTTGGTGGCGCACACCATGCCCTGAGCAATCCCTGTACTGCAGGTAACCAAGATCACTGAGGGCACCGCAGAAGACTGGTGGGGGACTCCACTAACTGGCTCCAGTCGCTGATATTGGCCGTTGGTGGCAATGGGTGCCAGGGGCACTGGGTCGGTTCAGGACCAAGCCCTTGGGTGCGCCTCTTGATCTGCCGTCACTCACTTAGATACAGGGGAACACGGAATCTAGTTGTCACTGTTAGATTGGAGGAGGCGACTGGGTGGTGCTGCCTTTTATCGCCCCCTGGTAGTAAGCGCTTGGGTGTACGGAGGATTTCCATCGTTGCCACCCGCACAAAGATTTCTGGCCAGCATACTCCTGACTGGAGGAGAGGTCCCGGGTGACCACAGTGCACTGCACTGCATGTCATACATAGTGCCTAGGAGTCTGGCGCAACAATGGTCAACCTACAGACAGGGGTTTGACATTTGGCCGCTCCTCCGTGTCGGTGAGCCGAATGGCTTGGGATCATTGGCCACGGGTCATGTGACAATGGACAGCCTGGACTCCAAACTAGACTCTGTATTCGCAGCGGGTACATCCCTCAAACAAACGGGCACTTCCTTTGAGGGCTGCATAGACAAAATCACAGTCAAAATTCATCCTGGACCGCACAGATCATCACAAGCTGACTTACAAGGTACACGACATTGAGCAAGACCTGGGTAAAGTCCCTCCAAAAACCCTGAGCACAGCTTTGGAGGTGTAGCAGCTAATGGTACATGTGAAGTCACTGGAAATAACAGGGGAGAATGCGGATGGCTGCTCCCAGCTTAACAATGCTAGGGTGTTGAGTCTGCCTAAGGGAGCAGAAGGGGCTGATGCAGTGGCATATACTGAGATATGGTTGCGTGACCTACTGCCACCAGGTGCACTATTCCAATTACTTGTTGTGGAGCAGGTCCATCGAGTGCCGGCGAGCCGCATGTCTCCGGGGACAGGTCCTACCCCCTTTCTCTTTTGCCTCCTACAGGGATTGCGACGCTTTCATGAGGGAGTCGCAGGGGGGGTTACGATTGCAGGAGGTGCGCATTATAAATGGAAAATGTTAAAAAATATAAAAGTTAGCTTGCTGCCGGGGTCCTGCATCTTTGCTCCTGCTCTCCCCGAGGAACAGGAAGCACAGCCTGGTCCCACTGACCAATCACAACGTTGCAATGCAGTGTTGTGATTGGTTTTGACCGTCCTGGTTCGAGGCTCAACCAGGGAATGGGGGCCTGGTCATGTTCTCCATGCAGGCTGTAATACAGGCAGCGTGGAGAACGGGGAAAGTGCGCATGACTAGTTTTGGCGGCCCGAGAGGGATGATCAAACAGTGTTAGAAGATGGTTCTGACACTATGGACCGCCTGGATTTTTCGCTTTTTGAGCACCTAATTGTAGAGCTTTTACTGTGGGGGAGCCTCATAAGTTGGGACTCACCCACAGTGAACTCAGGATGTAAGAGACTGCATGGGGATTTTACTGGTGTTCCCCTGGCTTGACCAGGCCACTGCGCAGCAGCTGGAGTAAGGGACACCGGGCTGGTTACATGCAGACACATGTGTACATGCGTGTGCACACGTGTACGGGCAGCTCAGGGGAGATTCCTAGCGTGTGCAGTCCAGGAGCAGCTACAAAGTGAATGGTGTGGCAGGACTTATGCAGTATTGGGTGGAATAGGCTTTATACACTGGAAACATGCCAGGGAAAGTCAGTGTGTCTTACTGTTTTTTTCTTCATTATTCCCCTATGGGAATGTGGAGCCAGGGGCTAGATTAACTTCAATTAGGCCTACAGATTCCAGACACACACTTAAGTCCAATGTAGCAAATGTGAAAAGAAGTATTCTGCAGAGTCCAAAGTCATATTTGTACTGCTTTTGGGTCATCCAGAACTGTCATATTTCCCTGAGCCAGCCATGAACAGACCCTGGCTGAGGGCTGACCTCAGCTGGATGGATTGATAACCTTTCTTCCACAAGCTAGGGCCTCCTCTCCACGAAGAGAAGATGGGAGGGGCTACAGGCTCATCCATCAGCAGCTGTCACTGGGTGCCAGGCACCAGGCTGCACCAAGGAGGGAAGGCAGCGTGGGCGAAAGGGGCTTCAGAGACACTGGATGACACTGGATGACACAATTTTTAACAAACCTAGAGGCTGGACAAGAAGGAGGGAGCAGGGACGTGATGTGTCGCTGTTTGATAGGACCAACAGAGACTTCCTGCCAGCCCCCTACTCAACTTTTAAAAAGTGCCTGCACAGGAAGAGAAGCTCTCTGGGGTGTGTGCTCGACTGAGGCTGAAGGTGCTGGAGCCTGGCGCAATGGGCAGTTGGAAGGAGAGACCCCCTGACTGCCCCCAGGACCCTATCAGCACCAGAAGAAGAGCCCAGGACTGGTGCTCAGAAACAGGGGCCTCTGCGCAGGGACAAGAGGGGCCCAGGAAGAGAGCCTGGCGAAAGGCTGGCGCAGGGAGCCAGTGAAGACAGCACACTGCTGAATCTACCCTCTCAGAGACCCAGAGGGCAGAGGAGAGTGTTCCCAGTGGCGGGGGCTGGTAAAGAGGAGCAAGAAGCGCCCCATAATGCATCTCCAGGCATTTGGAAATCTGCCGTTTTGGTGCTTTGTGGCCCCCAGAGGAGGGGGGTCACCCTCACTTGTGAAAAGGTGCTGGGGGAGCTGCTGGAGAGGCCCAGTCTTCCCTCCCCCCCCCCCCCCCCCAGCACACAGAAATCTGCCATTTTGGTGCCTGGTGGCCCCCAGAGGAGGGGGGTCACCCTCACGTGTGAAAAGGGGTACAGGGGGGCTGCAGGAGCACCGCAGTCTCCCCCAGCATAAAGAAGAACAGTCCACCCATAAGTTTCACGGGGCATATGAAAGAATAACCTCTCAAGGGCTCAGCCAGCCTTTAACACCTTCTAGGCTGGAACTTATGTTCTACAGCTGAGGGTGTACTATGAAGTGCATCATGGAGTGAAGGGCTGAGTTGGGGATGTCTGGCGAGGGGCATCCCCTGGAGGTGAAGTGGTGTAATTGCACCGAAATGCATTTACTATTGGTTATTTCTTTTTAGGTGGACTGAAAATCACATGTGTAAAGTGAAGTATATGTGTAAGGTGATGTTAAGATAAATGGAGTTATGTTGCTGGACCTTCCTGCTAGGGGGTCTGGCTGTATTTATGTAATCCCATGCTTTTACCTGTGATTCCTTTTAAAGTGAAGAGGCGCACTGCAGGAGAAGTGAAGTTGCCAGGAGTGCTTCTTTTGAAGGGACTGTAAGTCACATGTGTAAGAAGATGTCATAAGCCAAGTGGGGCTATGTTGCCAGACAGTCCTGCTAGGGTGTCTGGCTGTATATGCGCAATCCTGTGATTTCATCTGTGATGCCTTTAGGGGCTGTAATTGCAATGCATTCAAATGTTCAACCAAGGTGATGAGTACTGTCATTCTAAAGTGTGCATAAACATGGATTCTTGCTGCTGCGCTTAGGTGAAGACCCCAGACTGCTAGCCCTTAAGATATAGAGGTGCATACTTTATGGTCAGTAGGAGATGCACAGTCAGGGTCATGTGTCACCAAGGCAGGTTTACCCCTTTTTAATGCTTGTTGAGGTAATGGGGTGGGTCGCCACTGGGATGGTGCCAGTGCGCCTGGGCCCTTGATCCAGGTTATGTTCAACTAACTGCATTGGGGGCAAGTTGATATGCATACATGGGAGTGGTGGTACTAGACCCCACCCCCCCTGCGGGAGGGGTGGAGATGTTATGCAATGTCACAAAGTAATTCCAACAGCTTATGTATATTTGTAAATTGGTGCATAGTATTGAGTAGTGTGTGTGTTTAATAAATGTACTCTTACTTTTATAAGGAAAAGTACAGACTAGACAATCAATTATTGAGTGTTATTTTTGTGCACCTGCAAATGGCGATTACTAGCCCACACCACCTCCCTTGAGTGAGCCTCAGACTGCTCTGCAACGCTACCCTCTGAGAGTCAGGCGCTACAATTGGGTGTTTGGTTCCCAGTGAAGGACAAATGTAGTCATGTTATTTGTGCAGGCCTCACAGATGCTGCCTCGTTTTCCAACAAACAGTCATTGCGCACTTAGGAGTGGGCAAACCACTCCTCCCCTGCCCTGCTCCAAAAGCAGAGGACCCCGCCCGCCCACAAAGCAGCACA
Source organism: Triturus cristatus (assembly GCF_964204655.1). Classification (NCBI taxonomy): domain Eukaryota; kingdom Metazoa; phylum Chordata; class Amphibia; order Caudata; family Salamandridae; genus Triturus; species Triturus cristatus. Next base: position 1,049,793,109 of record NC_140588.1, read on the forward strand.
AACATATCATGTTATAATTGAAAGATGTTATCATTTTATGTTTCTCCTTCTCGCACTGCTTGAAAGCAGTGGGGCGACGCTCCTCCGCCATAGCGGGGGAACCCCCACTGGTTCAATCGGTGTTGCTGAGGGCGTTTCCATGCCAAACCAATGGAATCTGAAGCATTCCCAGGTTTAAAACTTCAGAATGCGTCAGACTGTAATACCACCCCAAGGGTGACGTTTGGGAGGCGCCACGAGTATAAATGATTTCATTTCTCCTCTTTTTTTTCACTTTTCCTATGTGTGCAGCATTCTGCAGCACACAGTGAAAAAGGAAATACCCTGAATTGATAGGTTTTCTGTAGGTAGGCTTCCCTTCCTGGACAGCATCAATCATCTCTGTAGCACAGTCACCCTCTGACCATGGCGCAAGGGTGCCTGGGTTGGCGCATGGCAGTGATTGTGCGTCAACGTAGGGGAAAAATACAGGGGGGCTTATTCATGAGCCCCTTGCGACAGTTTAATGCCGCCGGTTAGTCATTTTCTTGACATACTTGCAACGTGAATTTTGCACCATGTTGCGCCGTATTTATGAAGTGACGCATCTCGGCATATGCGTGACCTTGTAAAGCCCTGTGCCAAATTATACCTGCTTCAGGTATGATGCATGCAGGGTGTGCGTCCCCATGCAACAAAGCCTCATAGGACTGGCGCAGTGAAATCTATCAGATTTCACTGCGACAATTCTAGGACGCCACTGCAAAAATGTATGTCTGCCTCATGGAAGGTGTAAGGGTGACGCAGTGCCATGGGGTTAGGCTGGCCCCATTCATTGCTGGAGTTGCATCATGCTTGCGACACAACTGCAGCATTGAGTGACTTTAGCTCTGACTGATATGTCAGGATTACAGACGTATCTGTTATTTATTGCGACATGGAGCGCCGTACAGCAAATAAGGCGCAGCCATGGTGTAGCAAGGAGGACGCAGTGAAAAGTTGTCCAATCGCTGTTTTATCGCAATGATGCAACACTTTCATGAATGGGGCCCAGGAATGCGCCCTGTCTTATTGAAAGGTCGCGTTCCTGACCTTTTTTCTGAGTGCAGGGCAGCGCAGTAATATTCCTTGCAGCGCTGTCCAGCACCCAGGCATCTTGTATGTGAGCCCAAGTGTTCGCATCAATTTTAAGACCAGCTATTTTCTTGTCTTAAAAAACTGCCTCTAATTTGAGTTAGTGGCAGTTTTGAAGGAATCTTATTGTAAATATTGCGAAGTGTGGTTAGCGGCAGTTTTTTCACGGAAATGCCTACCTTGCATCTCATTTTTGTTAAGTCCCGCTAACAGAAGTGTCGATCTTGAAAATTCACGTTTACGCTGGAAAAAGCATTAATAAAAAGCTGTCATAACGTAAAAAAATGGACTCTACGGCGGTGTTGTAAATATGCCCCAAAGTTCCTTGGATTTGTCTGAGGCGGGTGTAGTTAATTACCCACCCAAAGAGGATGGAACACCAGGCTGTGGGGATTTGAATTTCCCTTCATCATGTGATTGACATTATTTTGTTTTCGTCCTAATGAGTTCGTAGCCCTGGGGCCCAGCCTGGCACCTTTGCTTCTGGCATCTGCAGGTGTGCATGCGCGAACCGAAGCCATCCGTTCAATCAATCAAGGGGCATATGTACAAGCCCCTATCGCTACCACAACATCACTTTTAACGACATTGTGGTGGCGATAGGGGCTGCGCCTTATGTACAAGGCAGCGTTAACGCTGATTGTAAATAAGACCTCCTTTCACACTATGCTTAGCGTGAAAGTGGTGTGCAGTGGGTGTTCCGTGGGCGTTCCACCGCAACAGCCATTGATTTTAATGCTGCCCCGTATTTACAAGGGCAGTGTAAATAGGAGGCAGCGCCAAAACTAAGACCAGGTAAAACCTGGTTTGCGAAACGAGGAGAAATGCATTATTTCTCCTCGTTTTTGCTTTTTTCATGTGTGCTGCCTTGTGCAGCACATATGGAAAAAGCAAAATGCTTTGGATTGTTTATGTAGAGGAAGGTTCCCCTTCCTGTACGTAAACAATCTTTTTAAAAAAATGCCATTTTGTGACTTCCATGTGTGCTGCATTAAGCAGCACACATAGAAGTGACAAAATGGAATATATAGATTATTTATGTAGAGGAAGGGGGACCTTCCTGTTCGTAATCTTTCCCCTGCACGCAGACATCCTTTCACTATGGTGCAAGGGTGCGTGCATTGATGCTACACTGCTGAATGTAGCGCCAGCGCAGGGGGAAACGCAGGGCTGCACCTTATCCCTGTTAATATGGTGCAGCCTTGCGTGTCTGAAGTGGCGGAGTGAGGCGTTAAGCCATGACGGCTCACACATCACTCCGCCACTTCCTTGTACATATCCCCCTGAGTGTCGTTAGTGTAAGCTGGTGTTAGCTGTTGCAATTATCGCTTCAGAGTGGCTGCAATGTTGGCCCATGGAGTGGTTGGGGATAGAGTTTGCCATTTTTATGCAGGGGAATCCATTGCATTAATTGTAAAGTTAGAATCAAGGCTGCTAAGGACGATTCGAGCCAGTCTCGTTTCTCGCTTGAGGAGTTTCAACAGAATGGAGCAATTTACCATGCTGAAGGCCACTGACAGGCACACGACTGTGAGGAGGGGGGCGTCACCTTAACGCAGTATGCAAATCCGGCGCCTGATTCCAAGTCTGATTGAAACTCATTTAGAAGGTAAGTTTCACATATGAAAACTTTGAGCTGAGTCTACGCTCAGCTTTTTAATAAACTTGAGAGGATGGTATATTAAAAACCACGTGTAAATTATTCAGATCCACTGGGGCTGCTTCTATTTTTTCTTTAGAGGGGAGACTTGACCTATTTTTAGATTTATCCTCTGACTGAGAGGTTTTAATCGAGTTCAGCCATTAAAGTGTAATGGAAGAGCTTATCTCTTGGTGAAGTATGGATGGAATGGGTTCTTGGAATGAGAGGAAGGTCTGGTCTCGGCACTCGTGATGAGTATTTCTCTGAATGAGGACTGTGTAGTCTAATATTTCTCAAATGCCAGGGCTGCATAGGGAGAAATACACACTTTTTCATAATTTTTCTTCAAGTTTTATTTTTGTGGAGTTTTATATAGCGCTAACTAGACCCGAGGTATCAGAGCGCTTTACATGAGCACCAGTTACGTAACATACGAATGCATTTGCCCAGAATCACAGAATGTTGTGCGTCCCTGCTGAGACTCGAACCCGGTTCCCCAGCTCCGAGGTCCACCGCCCGAGCAGTTAGGCCACATTCTCTCCCGACCTGGAACCTTTTTGGACTTTGGAATTTGTGGTATTGGCATTTAAAAAAATGTTTCTCCATAAAGGTGCATAAGTGTCCATTGTATCAAAGTTACATAATGTTTTTACGTAGAAAATATGCAGCTATTCACCACAATGTGTGTATATATATATATATATACACTGAAAAAACCATAGGTTTCAGGGGCGTTATAGTTAGGAATTGGCATTTAAAAAACCTTAGAAATTCACTGAAAAAACCATAGGTTTCAGGGGCGTTATAGTTAGCTGGACATTTCCCTCGTACAAAACCCTAGAAATTCCCCTGTTATAGTTAGTTCAGCTAACTATAACTCGCACCCCCACAATGCACTGCTGATGACGTCACATATTACATCACTCATGACATGGTCAGTGACATCACTGATGATATCACTGATGACATCTGAAATGACATCACTGATGACATCACTGATGACGTCATCCAGTGAGTGTGTGTTTCTGTAAATTTTAAATATGTTTAATATATATATAGGGAAAAACCTATGGAAGAATGAGTGGGTGTATAAGTGTGTGAATGGATGATTTAGTAGGTGCGTGACTGACTGTATAAGTGAGTCATTAAATGTATCTTACTGCAGACTAGTGACTAAACTGTGTGAATGTTTGCGTCTGTCTGTCTGTTGGTGTATAAGCGGCTGCATGGTTTTGTGAATAGCTATATGAGTGTCTCTATGGGTTATTGATTGGTTGTCTGAGTATCTGTATGGGTGCCTGAGTGTATGTGTGACTCTGTGCATACATGTGTGAATGTGGGATTCTATGGGTGCATGGTTTTAAGAGTGCATCTGTGATGGACTGTATGGTTGGGTGAGTGGATGTATGGGTGTGTTAGGGATTGAATGTATATCTCAGTGGTACATGTGTGAGTAACTACATATGTGAAAGGCAGTATATATGTGTGTAAGAGTATATAAGTGGGTATATGTGAGAGTGTGTGATTGTGAGAGTGGCTGTATGGATGAGTGTGTGCTTGTATCAGTGATTATATAAGAGAGTAAGAATGTGGTACTATTTTTATGAGTAAGTGAACTTGTGTGTGTATAACTGCATAGGTGAGTAAATGGGAGTGTGATTAATTATTTGCATGACTGTCTAGGTGTGAGAGTACCTCTATGGATGATTGGTGGTGTGTGAGTGTCTATGTAGGTGTATAAATGCATATGATAGTCTTGTACTGAGTGACTGTAAGTATGAGGGACTGTGCAGGTGAGTGAGTGGATGTGTGTGTAGATCTTAGAGTCAATGAGTGGGTATGCAGTTATTGGTATTGGAGTATCTATTGTTTTGAGAATGGACGTCTGAAATTTTGATTGAGTATATCAAAGGGTGTGAGAAGATGCACTAATTTATCACATGGATGACGTCATCATTGATGTCATCAGTGATGTCATTCAGATGTCATCAGTGATGTCACTGACCATGTCATGAGTGATGTAATATGTGACGTCATCAGCAGTGCATTGCGGGGGCGCGAGTTATAGTTAGCTGAACTAACTATAACAGGGGAATTTCTAGGGTTTTGTACGAGGGAAATGTCCAGCTAACTATAACGCCCCTGAAACCTGTGTTTTTTTCAGTGAATTTCTAAGGTTTTTTAAATGCCAATTCCTAACTATAACACCCCTGAAACCTATGTTTTTTTCAGTGAATTTCAAAGGTTTTTTAAATGCTAATTCCTAACTATATGAGGCCTGAAACCTATGGTTTTTTCAGTGAATTTCAAAGGTTTTCTAAATGACAATTTTGAATGTATTAATTGTTATACTGATTTTTTTGATACTGATTTACTACATTTTTTAAACTATTTATTTTTAGATATATTTTTTTAAATTACATTCTAATTACATTATACATTACAATACAAAATATACTTTCTCAGAATGAATTACTTTAGTTTAAATAATTGGCAAATAGGCAACAGACTTTTAAGTACAGTAGTTACAGTTGTTGCAATGGGCAACACAATTTAAAACACAAAGCAACATTGAGCTCAATGTGAATTTCTAGTTAAATGCAATTAGTTACTTTATGGATTACTTTTCTAACCACAAGACTGGATCCTAGATTCAGTCCTTGGACATCTCCTGTAAACAGTTGAGTAAAAGCGCTTTGGTTACAGTAGTGATTTTCAAGGAATATTATTGTATTTTAAAAGTTGACAGAAACTTTTTCCCATAGAATCACCAATGTTATCCTATGGCAGAAAATTCACTTAGCAGGTAAGTAGTGTTATCGTTACTTTTTCTTACTCAGTGGTGGATCCTGGATCCAGCACTGGCCAACCTCCTGTAAACAGTTGAAAGAATGTGTTTAAGTCATACAGACGATTTTTTAGGAATATTTTTAGTTTGTGAAAATAGACACTTAGAAACTTTTCTGGTGAAAACCACACAATGGATTCCTATGGAAGGAAATACAAGTTACTGGTAAGTACGCTTAGAATTACTTTTCAGGGTCAGTGCTGGGCTAAAAGAGGCAGCCCTGGGTTCTCTCCTGATAACAGGTGAGCAAATCGGAATTTGTAGTTCGGCTGATTTTAGAGGAATATTTGTACAATGGTGAAGGAAGGGGGAGGGGCCTGAGGTGACGTGTGCAAACACGCCCTGTGGCGCGTTTTAAGTTGTGGAATTAATTCCTCTTCAATCCTGAGGTCCCCTAGGGGCCAACTAGCCCACCAGGTACCTCCAGTATGCGCCAGGGAGCTGCATTGCAGAGAGGTATTCAGAGGCCACGCCCCTTTTTACAACACTCTGCAACACAGCTCCGTGGCGCTTACTGGAGGTACCTGGTGGGCTAGTTGGTCCCCAGGGACCCTCAGGATTGAAGAGGAATTAATTCCCCAATTTAAAAAGCGCCACAGTGCGTGTTTGCACAGATCTCACCTCAGGCCCCGCCCCCTACCTTCACCACTGTGCAAACGCACCCCGTGGGGTGTTTTAAGTTGGGGGATTAAGTCCCCTTGAATCCTGAGGTCCCCTGGCGGCCAACTAGACCCCCAAGGAACCTCCAGTATGCGCCAGGAAGCTGCCTTGCAGAGAGGTGTTCAGAGTCCACACCCCTTTTTACAACACTCTGCAACGCAGCTCCGTGGCGCTTAGTGGAGGTACCTGGTGGGCTATTTGTCCTCTAGGGGACCTCTGGATTGAAGAGGAATGAATTCCCCAACTTAAAACGCGCCGCAGGGCGTGTTTGCACAGTATCACCTCAGGCCCCGCCCCCTACCTTCACCACTGTGCAAACGCGCCCCGTGGCGCATTTTAAGTTGGGAGATTAAGTCCCCTTGAATCCTGAGGTCCCCTGGCGGCCAACTAACCCACCAGGTACCTCCAGTAAGCGCCAGGGAGCTGCGTTGCAGAGAGGTGTAAAAAGGGGCGTGGCCTCATTACACCTCTCTGCAACGCAGCCCCCTGGCGCATACTGGAGGTTCCTGGTGGGCTAGTTGGCCCCCAGGGACCCCCAGTATTGAAGGAGAATTTGTTCCCCCTCTGCAAACGCGGGCCGATCCTTTTTTTTTTCCCCCTCTGTTTTTTAGAAGGGGGCTTTTTCTTTTTTTTTGGCCCTGGGGACCCCATCCCCCAGGGCCTGCCCCCAATTTTGATTTTTTTTTTTTTTTTTGTAAACGTGAAGGGGGCCGCGTTTCGTTTTTTTCGTTAGCGGGATGCCCGGACCCTACGCACATCCCGCTATTTTAAAAAAAAATAATAATTTTCCTTGTGGGACCCCCTGAGCAGGCCTAGGGGTTCAGGGTGTTTCTACCCTGCCCCCTTGTCGCGTTTTGCGTCTTTGTTTTTGTGCTTTCTTGTGCCTCAGTTCTACCGAGGCACAATGGCTGCGAACACTTCCTGATTCAGAGTGTTGGCAGCCAATTAGTATTCAGCTCGGGAGGGTTCGTGGAGGTGGCGGGGAGGATCCGCGGATCCTCCCCGGCCATAGAAATGTATGTACTTTTAACTCTAAATTTCTCAGGAACTACTGAACGGATTTACACCATTTAAGCCAAATTTGGATCCATGCGTGTGGTTGTAGAGTGGATTAAAAGAGGATGACCACAGGCTGTAACTAGATGATAAAGTTGAAAAAACTTTGTAAGGGTTTTCAGGATCAGCCATATTCTGAGCTTTCTGCAAGATAGAAAACCACCTTAATTATTGGGTCTTCTAAGATGGACACACAACTTCCAAAATCAGCCATCTTATTAAAATGTATTTTTTCTGTTAATTTGTAGGACACATTTTGAATTGCCTATAGGTGCCAAACCAAGGGTGGCTTGTTGGTATTAGCTGGTCTGGTGAAGAGAGAATCCGGGCTGTAGCATCAGTTCAGTAAGTGACTACTTATAACGTCTCACGAAAAGATGAGATTGTGTATGCCATCCTGTCTTTTAAATGTAAGGAGTTCTTAATATTTGAAAATGGAGAGTTCCTGCAGCCTGTTTTAAAATTTCTACTGCACAGCACCTCTTTTCATCCGAATAAAATTTCACATTGCTACTTCCTGTGAAAAATGCTCCTATCATAGGGGCATATTATCAAGGATGGCGTTAAAATTATCGCCGCGCCGCTAAAGCGGCGATAATGGGCTTGATAATATGCCGCAGAGAATTCCAATGGAAGCCCATGTTCTGGTGTCAACATGGGCTTCTATGGGAATTCTCAAGGGCATATTATCAAGCCCATTATCGCCGCTTTAGCTGCAGTTTTCTGCCGCTAAAGCGGCGATACATTTAATGCCATTTGTTGATATTATGCCCCTTAATGAGGCCGACAATCAAATAAGGAAGGGTTCGTTAATTAGCTCAATTAGTGAACAGTTCTCTTTAATGCCTCATTCCCTTTCCAGCGGTAAACCAATGCGGTAATCCTGCACCCAGAAGTCCCAATACCACTGGGTTTTTAATGACTGCGGTATTACTGCGCTGACTTTTAATGTTAACACAACTTACATTTATTCTTCACCATGCAAGCATAAACAAGGCATAAGGGCATATTTCTTTTTTTTTTTTTTTACAGTTTTGTGCCTGATAACTGGCAGGCTTCAAGTGAAGTTATTTTAGGCCATTCTAACCTGCTCATTTCCGACAACTGCATCCGGAAGAATGGATGGGTCCTCCGTGTTGTGATGATGTTTCCCGAAGAGGAATTCATGAATTTTGATGGTGCTATTTTGTTCTGCCCCCCCCCCCCACCTCCCTCTGCCTCCCCACCTTTATCCCTTCTGTAAAAGCATCTAAGGCAGCAGGCAAGAAATGAAAAGACACAATGATAGCCAAGGAGCCAATAGGAACCCGGATATCGCGCGCGCGGCTGTGACTGGGATGCGCAACGTGAACACACTTGTTTATCATATGTCACCGAGCCAGTTCTTACAAAAAACGCAGATGGCTTCACATACTACTTCAGACGCTCTCTTCATCTCAGAGGGAAATGCCAAAATAATAAAAGAAATATTCTGCCTCGTTGATTGGTTGCGCTAACTGGCCAATAGGGGAAAGACGGCATCCTTCGATTGTAAGGCTGGGAGGAGGCGTGGCTTCCATATTCTGTTACCACAGGGATAATACAACAAGCATTAAAATAGTTGTAAATTCCAGATGAATAATAGGAGGGGTCCAATGTATTGCTCTTTCTTCTGACCCAATCAGGTCAATTCCTTTTTAATTGTACACTATTTCCAGGCTATTGAAACACGTGTCAGCATCAGTGACTCCATCACCGGCAGAAGCAGAGCAGACCATTTGGTAGGGTCAGCAATCGCGAGGGTGAGGCCACTCTGAAAACAGTCATGTTATCACTGGCAGAATGGTGGCCATTCTTGACATATTTTGGGTATTTTTAAGAAAAGTGTCTGGTTATCCCTTGCAATACTGCAACCAGCAAGCTAACTCATAGGACTAAAGCGTCCGCTGTAGAGAGACGTACATTGTCTTTCAGAGGTCAATAAAATGAGAACCAACATATATTTAATACCTGTTATCAACAGGTAGAGATCTCACAAAATGGTTGTGTGTACCATATATATTTCAGATCTGTTTTGAATGCATTTACCCTTGATATATTGGTGCCATTTATGGCATTATTCTGCCCTTCCCAGCATAATGGAGGTCCTCTCATCATTCTACCTGCCTTGATATATTGTGATGACATCATTTATTTGTGGCTACTCCTGGCTTAATGGTGGCACTGACCAAATGAGGCCCTTCCTTGTGATATCCGCCACATCAAACCGCACCTCAAGAAGTTACACTGGCTCTCGATTCAGAAGAGATGCCAGCTCAAGATGTTGACCCAGGCATACAAAGCTCAGCACAATGAAGGACCAGCTAACATCAACCAACACATGAGCTTTCACCAACCGACCAGACACGTACGATCGGCATGCCTCTTCCTCGCAGACACCTCCTGGATCTACCAATGCAACAGCGAGGGACACTCCTTCTCACACCTAGTGGTCAAAGCATGGAATGACCTTCACCTGAACCTCAGGACCACCTCATCTCTCCTGGAATTCAGGTAAGGACTCAAGACCTGACTGTCTGAATCAACAGATCACCATGAGGAAGCTTGCAACTCCAGCGCCTTGAGACCCTCATAAATGATATGCCGTGCTCTATAAATCCTGATTGATTGATTGATTGATTGATATCTGGGACACTGCTGACATAATTATGGCTGTCCCAGGCTATATAGTAACCTTCCTTAACATATTGTTGGCGTTATTGACATCAGTGGCGACTGCTACTCAACGGCAGTGGGTAGGGGGGTTGTGGGGGTGGAGGGGGGGGATAAATAAATAAAGAAATCAGTCACTTAACTGTCTGTCAGCCACTGCCTCTTGGTCCTATTTATCCGCTTCCAGGACTCCGGAGGCAGGAAGCAGGAAAAGGAAGCACCCAATCTTCCAGACTCCTCTACCCAATCATGATGCTGCTGATAGCAGCATTGTGATTGGACTGAGCACTATGCTTCGGCACTCAGAGAGGTACTAGGAGTCTGGGCATGTTCTCCACTCAGTCTGTGCAGCACAGCCTGGTGGAGAACATGCTAAGTGCACATGACTGATTGGCTCAAGACGGTCGGCCAAACTGTCATGCGCACTAACAGAGTGCCACCACTCCTCCCCGCTCCTCTGACACAGCCCAGCTCCACCCCGCTCCTAACCAGCTGAGGAACGACAGCAAAATAAAATGATAAGAACAATGCGTTATTATCAGTTTCTTTTTTACCTGCTCACAGCAGTGGCTCGATGCTCCTCCGCATTAGCGGCGGAGCCGCCCCTGCTTGACATAATTCTGCCTACCCATCCCCATCCCTACCCCAATATATATATATATATATATTTCTGAAAAATACATAGGTTAAAGTAGTGTTTTAGGGACGTGAATATGTCAGTGCCAACATAATTTTTGAACTAAAAAAACACAGAAAATCACCGGCTATAGTTTGCAAAGCTGCCTATAACTTGCGGGGAGCCTTGCACTGCTTATGACCTGACATATTACATCAGGCATGACATGTCTATGACATCATTTATGATATCACTGATGACATCTCAAATTACATAATTGATGACATCACTAATTACATCATCCAAGCTTCTTTTGTACACATTACTCTATAAACAATTATGGCATTAGAGGAATGTATGTAAGTACAAAATAGGTCAGAATAATATAAAGCATCATAAATGTATCACACATACAACCCGCTTAGGTGAAACAAGCTTGTGCTGTGTGCAACGTTGACCCTATGCCATACACTTCAGGGGTAACCGTGTACATATTAACAATTATTGTAATTGCAATAGCATATTCAAAGTCCCTCAACACAGAACTGCCAGTTTTACTGAATTTTGCAAAACTATAATAAATATGGAATGTGTAACACGTTTTATGGAAACAAATCCAAAGTAACTGTAAACTATTTATGTACAACCAAACTGAGATACAAAACACCAAAAACAACATTAACAAAGAATATAAACAACTATTACATGAAAATAACAAACAGTTCTCTGACATTGCTAATTTTCTATCACTTAGAATGTCATCCTCAGATTCAGATGAACAGACTAGCGCTGTTCCTACAACTCAGCCACCTTGCCCACCCAGGACGTCCTTGGTGTGGCAATTTCTTGAATTGAGGCTTGGTGGGAAACAATTATATGCTAAATATGTCATATATAAACTATGCATCAAGGAGTTCAGTAGGGGATTCAGGAAAAAGCAATACAGAATGAGTACCACTGGGATGTGGCGACATTGAGGGCTTTGCACCCTCAACACCTTAGCCCGTGCTGCACAGCTTGAAGGGGCGTTCACATCCTTCCAACCTGAATACACTGTGCCTGAATAGGTAGTTATTGCTGAACAGCACAATAATCCTGCTTCTCCTAACAATGCTCTTCTTTGCTGCTTATGAAAGCAGATAATGATTTCCTCAAAGGCAACTTTCCATTTTCCTCCTAAAAAAAGACAAAATAACCAAAAAGATAAAAATAGATACAGGTCAATAATTGATAACAGTGATACATCACTATATACTGTAAAGTTTTTTTTTTTACATTTGTCACCCACAATCACTTAGTTATATATACTGTACCTCTAACTTCATATTCCTTTCTCTGTAAAAATTCAACACCCTCAACCAGTGCTTTTTTAAACAATGGAATGATAACATGCCAACAAACATGGTTCCATAACAGTTTCTAAAGTAACTCATTCTTCTAGACACACCTTTCCTAACAGTGAGACCAGTGTTTTACTCTAGAAATAGAAATATGTCCACTCAAACATCTCATAGGGACAAAATATGTGTACAGTCAGGGTCACAAAAACACAAGGGCTTGTATTAACACATTGCAGATTCTTCATTTTATAATTTAAGAAACACTGCATCTTTTACTTACAACTATATACAAATTGAGCATTTCATTTTTTTAACACAACATCCAATACTTGGTGATATCTCTCTACATTCTAAACTCTACCTCTCAAAACCTATATTAAAAAACATGCACCTCTAAAAACAGCTTTTAATTTACTAAACCTTGTATAGAATGAGTTCACTAACAGTAGTGCACTTACTGACACTGCTCAACAAAGTGCATAAAGTAAACTTTTATTAACTGAACTTAGAGCAGTTTATTAATTGCAACTGAAGAGACTAGCTTGTCTCAGTTCCAAATTAAGTCACTTCTGTTGAGCACAACTCCAGCAGGCTTCCTTCTCCTCCAAACCACCAAGAACAATGTGAACTATCTTTGGCTCTGCATTCAATCACAACACAGCATTTCTTCAACCATGTTATAAGAATGGTAGCTTTTGCTTGAGCCTTGGCCTTTTACGTTCCCCATTATGATTCTCTGAGACTCTCGCAGGATTATAAAACACCTTGTGGCAGGCTCCGTAATTTTCCTTTAGGTCTCACAAGCCTCTCATGAGATCATTTGTATCCATACAGGAAGCTTCATTCCCTGAAACCTGTGAGCTACTTTGCAAGATTCACACTAGATCACAACAAAATTGTAGGGAAAGTAGTATGTGGGATGGAGTATCCTCTCTACTGAGACCTATCTCTTACATGACAGGTGTGTGTAGTAGGATGTGGGGAGAGACAGGCGTCTCCACACAGGCCTCTGTCTCAGATGACAGGTGTACATAGTAGTGTGTATGGAAGGACTGGCCTCTCCACTGAGACACCTCTCTTGGATGATGGGTGTGTGTGTAGTAGGGTGTGAGGAGAGACTGTCCTCTTTGCTCAGACTTCTCTATTACATGAGAGGAATGCACAGTAGGGTGTCTGCATGGACTGCCCCCTCTTTTTACACCTCTTTATTAGATAACAAGAGTGCGTAGTAAATTGTGTACATGGACTGCCATCTCCTTCCAGACCTCTTGATCAGATGATGTGTTTGCATAGTAGGGTGTATGGAGAGAGACTCCCTCTAAACTAAGTCTTCTCTCTCAGATGACAGGTGTATGTATTGGAGTGTTTACATGGACTGGCAGCTTCTCTCAGACCTCTGTTTCAGTTGATGGCTATACGTAGTAGGGTGTGTACATGGACTGCCCTCGCCCTCAGGTGATGGCTATGCATAGTAGGCTATGTGGAGAAAGACTGGCCTCTCCAATGAGACCTCTGTCTCAGATGAAAAGTGTGCATAGTAGGGTGTATCATGGACTAGTCTCTTCTGTCAAATCTCTGTCTCAGATTATGGCTGTGCATAGGAGGGTGTGTACATGGACTAGCCTCTCCATCTGAACTCTCTCTCAGATGATGGGTGTGTGCAGTAGGGTATGTGGAGAAAGACTGGCCTAACCATGGAGACCTCTCTCTTCCATTACAATTGTGCATACAATCGTGCATAATATCTTCTGTCCAGGGACTGTCCTACCTGCTAACACCCCTCTTTCTGATAATGTGTGTGCATAGTAGGGTGTGGGAAAAGACTTTACCCTACACACAACTGTTACAAAGCTGATGGGCATAAATAGTAAACTATGACAAACACCATCTCCAATAATGCTCCTTCCTACAGTATCAAGGGTGCATAGTACAGTGTATTCAAAGGTCACCTACTCCTTTCTATGGTTCACGATCGCACAAGAGTCTCGCAAGATTGTTAATAAAAAAAAATAATTAACCATCTACTAATCACAGTACTTATCATGTACACACTCCCTCTCAAAAACAAGGGCCACAATATGTATTGCTACTAATAGAGTGTATTGAGAACTCATCTACACCTTTTTACTGCACATGATCCCATGAGAGCCCTGCAAGATCATACAAGTTAGTTAAAAACAATATAAATTTATTATCTTCATGGTAGTTTCCCTTAGACACCTCTTCTCTAAATCTAGGGGAACAGCATGCCTTTCTGCCTCCAATCTTAAATAGCTTTTTTACTTCATTTCCGCAACACCTCCAATCTTTAACAGCAAACAGCAATGGCGGCCATTTTATTTTTAACATTCCAACAGCCAGTCTTGCGAGACTCGCTGCAGCCTCTCGCTCCAGCAAGAGCATGACGACTGGCCTCTCGACCAATCATAGGGCTCTATTTCTGATTTTGCGCTCTTGCAGGACTCCTGCAGGACTCTCGCGACCCTAACTGCTAAAACGTACAATTATTTTTCCCCTTAATACCTCAAAAACTACTGAACGGATTTACACCATATCACAAATAGCATAATCTGCGTACCATGATCTAGGTTCCTGCCGAATTTGGTGTAATTCCTTTTCGCAATTTTTGCTATACCGTGTCTTAAAGAAGTCTATGGAAAATGCATGGAGATTTTACGTTCTGGGGACACCCCCCATATTTCTTGGCCATTGCTTAACGGATCATCCTGAAACTTTCCAGGAAGCTGCTGAGGTGGCTGAACTTGCTTTAGAGTCTGCGTCATGGAGATTCATACAAACTGGGACAAAGTTATTAGCAAACCAAAAAAAACGCTCCGTCTATGGGAAAGCAGACCTAACTAGGTAAAATATATCCATATATGGATACCGACACGCCCTCTCGTTCTGGCGTAGTGGGACTGGTACAGAGCTTACATAAGTCCCGAAATTTGCTCCTTCCGGACGCGAGGGACCCAAGAGAGGTGGCGCATACGCCGGCAGAGCGCGCCGGCACGTAAATATCTCCTAAACAGTTCCAATATAATGCGCTCTCAGTAATCAAAGTACTCCAGTTCAACCGATTTCAACAGGGATGTTTTTTCTTACTAGTAGAACTGTTTTGGAGATATATATATATATATATATATATATGTATATATATATATATATATATATATAAAGGATTTATCAAATACCACAACTGTAAGGTGTGTCAAATTGCGCAACCAATCTCGGAAACCTCAATGGCCAATGGGAAAGTCTGGCAAATACGGAATTTGATATCTTGCAAAAGCCAATATACCATTTACATCATCGAGTGTCCATGTAAGTTAAAATATGTGGGAAGCACCATATGCGAACTGAAAAAAAGAATCCTAGAGCATGTTCGCGCAACTAAAAACAAAGACAAGAATAACGCAGTGGCAAAACACATGGACCTCTACCACAATGGTAATTGGAAAACTTTGAAATTCTATGGGATAGAAACAATTCCCAATTTGACACGCGGTGGCAACAGAGAGAAAATGCTACGCCAACGGGAATCGCGTCATATTTTGAACTTCAGGAGCATGGCACCACACGGCTTAAATCAGTCGGAAGAACTTTACATACACATTTAACTCTTAGCAAATTGAACAAGCATATAGCAACCACAATGAAAATGCATACCCACAGCCCATCCCAAATATAGGGAGAGACACTCCACTGGAGGAGCTCAAAAGGGCATCATAGATTCCCCACCGAAGGGACAAATCGTTGACTCTAATATGACATATTGTATGTTGATCCTAATATTTAAAATCAAAGCAACGTTGCTATAGTTTGCAGTTAACCATTGAGCAGCATGCCTGCAGAAAATCATGCGTTTAATGTTTAATGCAAAATAACGCATGTATATTTTATTTACTATGATTGTAATACCCTATGGATGACCTGATAGTCTTGTTTTGATCAGTCTCCTCCTTCGCTTGAAAGAGTTTTGCCTAATTCATACTTTGCTTTATAACTGTCTCTTAACTCAACTAAATACACAACGTTTAACAAAAATCAGACTACATCTCCCATAAGGCAGTGGAGCTAGTCTTGACAGGAACAGGAAATGAGGCATTAGCATTTCCTTTGAAAGTTTTTTTCTTTTTTGTTTAGTTTAAAAACTAGTCACCTGGGGTGTAAAATTAACCGTGAACAAGGTATCGTGAGCATACCGAAACGCGTTGGTTGGAGACCTGTGTGTCTTGCATTACTGCTGACATCATAATTGACTGCTGAAATAAACCTTTCACATCGAAAAAAAAAAAAAAAAAAGGTTGGAGACCTGTGTGTCTTGCATTACTGCTGACATCATAATTGACTGCTGAAATAAACCTTTCACATCGAAGAACTGGAGTGCGACCCTGATTTCTCCCCCCGGAGGAAATGTTTGGCATGTTATAGCGGTTGTGGTTCGAACCGCGAGGATTACGCACCTTTTTGCAGCGCCTCTTGACCGGGATTTTCGAACTGTTTTTGAGAAAGTCATATATATATATATATATATATATATATATATATATATATATATATATATATATATATATTACCTACTGGTGGTCGCCAGTAGGTAGTTATAGTTAGGACCTATTATCCATAGGAAATCCGCAACATTCTATTATATATATATATATATATATATATATATATCTCCGAACCAGTCCCACTACTCCACGAACAGAGGGGGCCGACACTTGCTCGGTGAGAGAAAAGAAGCTTTAAAGTGCCAGTTCCATCAGCGCACAACATGAACAATTACAGCAGTGAAACGCTGGGCAGACGCGTTTCAGGCATTCGCCTTTCTTCAGTGCCTGTTTCACTTCCGTGTTGTCATCTCTCCTGGGGGCCAGATTAAATACATGACAGTCCACTCTGATAGGAGTTTGATGTTACGCGCATTCTCCCTGGTTACAGAAGGCACAGGTCCCAATTGCTGTCCACTCCGGGTTTTGCAAGAGCCACTGCGGGACCTACATGCAGTAATTAGGTTCACGCACACCAAATGGTGTCCCAACAGAGCTGGCCACGGACACAAAACTCACAGGACAGTCTACTCGGGAGGTATTGATGGTAAGTTTCTTTTACAAACAACTTCCCACAGTCAATGCTGGTACCTCTCTCCCCAACGACAGTAACAATCACAGTGGATGTTTTATCTCACTGGGGGGGTGTCGTGCTGTATTTTCAATACTTCACCACACTTTAACAAGCAGGCGCGAAGCTGTAATTGTTCATGTTGTGCGCTGATGGAAGTGGCACATTAAAGCTTCTTTTCTCTCACCGTGCAAGTGTCGGCCCCCTCTGTTCATGGAGTAGTGGGACTGGTTTGGATGTTATTCTCAGGTTTACAAGCCCTGAGTACCGGCACACCCTCTCGTTCTGGAGCTTCGCGCCTGCTTGTTAAAGTGTGGTGAAGTATTAAAAATACAGGTACAGACCACAGCGTGCTGCCGATATCCAGTTTTTAGTGCAACTTTATTCTGTGCAAATTGACATGACGTGTTTTGGTCGCGTTCCCATGACCTTGATCACATGATACATATATAGATATTGTAGGAGCCAGACTTCCAACTTTTCAGCTGTTTTATTCTCTAAGTTAAGTGGCAGCATGCTGTGCATCTGCGTAGTCCATACGCGTTTCAGCTCGCATCAGGAGCCTTGTTCACAGGTGCAGAAGGCTACTGATTAAACTGACCACGTGCTTTTGTGCTGGCGACGATGTGCCTGAGTAGTCCTTTGATACTACAAAGACCAGCATGCATTGTCAGTAAAATACTTGAAACAATTTCATCGCACTTGCAGTGCTTTTATGTTTAGGATAAATGCCATTGTGAGCATATATGGAGAGAGGGAGAGAGAGAGAGAGAGAGAGAGCGAGTGAGAGAGAGAAAGCGAGAGAGAGCAGGAGAGAGAGAGCGAGAGAGAGAGAGCAGGAGAAAGAGAGCTAGAGAAAGAGAGAGGGAGTGAGAGAGAGAGGGGAGAACCTCAGTAGTGTTTTCTATATCCATCCTACATTGATTCGCAAGAGTAGAAGATGACTAAGTTAGTACACGACCAACGTGAAGGAAATACAAGAACATTATCTGCTTATTCGAGTACACTAAAATTCATGGCTTCAAACACAATTATCAGTGTTTTACTACCTTACTATAAATCATAATGGCTCTTCATTGTGGATTGCCTCACTTTACATGTGAGCACATGTACAATATTTAGGGGCAGATTTACAATAACTGGCGCATCCCTGCATATTAGCAGGGATGCGCCAGTTATTTTGCGTGACTCAAGTAACCCCTTGTGCCACCATGGATGCGCCACATTTACAATGCGCCGCACCGTGGAGCAAGGATAGACAGATGCGTGACGCATCTGTCATCGTAAGGGTGACGCAGTGCTGGAGTTGTGTCGCAAGCGCGACGCAACTCCAGCACTGCTCAGGGGTGATCTATACCTAATATGCTGCGTCACTCCTTACGCCTGCTTCAAGCAGGCGTAAGGATTTGACGCAGCGGGGACATAAAAATGACTTAGTGAAATCTTGTAGATTTCACTGCGTCACTTTTACGGGGCTTTCTTGTGATGGAACGCCCACCCTGCATACATTATACCTGACGCAGGTATAATGTAGCGGCTTTACAACGTGACGCATACACTAGATGCGTCATGTTGCAAATATGTCGCATAGTGGCGCATTGTTTACGCCGCTGCTGCGTCACAAAAGCGACGCAACGGTGGCGTAAAAGTGTCACAAGGGTCTTGTAAATCTGCCCCTTAGTTATTTCGTCAAAGGCCCAGCAATGTACATATACTGTGTGTCAGTCTTTGAGGTATGAAATTTATCGATGGCTTATTTGTCATATTTTATTCCGTATTTTCCTATGGCATGGGTGGCTTCCCAGCTGTCCATTCATTAATGTGTCTTCCCAGCTGTCTATTCATTCATCTATTCATTCAGTTGACGCAGCTGCTCATCGCCCATTTCATCTAGGCTGCGCCAGCTCCTCATGCGCTCCGTTCTCTGCTTTGAGTTTTTTTTCCATATGAATTTCTAGCCGGTTGATCAAAAAGCACTTTTCTTGCGCATGGAAGTGGGATAAGTTTCCGCTCAAAGGCTCGCCGAACTCGTGGATGCTCCAAGACATACATTTTAGTTGGCTGCCCATTTTAAAACAGATTTACTGTACTTTCATTCAGTTATCGTTTACTTTGAAGGTACATTAATTTTATGAAAGACCAGAAGCATGTCTCTCAGCCAGCTGTCAGACGTTAGTGGCAAAAGAGCAAAAATCTATTCTTGTATACCTACCTACCTACCTACCTTCAACACCCACCAACACTCCTTCCTTCCTTCCTTCCTTCCTTCCTTCCTTCCTTCCTTCCTTCCTTCCTTCCTTCCTTCCTTCCTTCCTTCCTTTCTTCCTTCCTTCCTTCCTTCCTTCCTTCCTTCCTTCCTTCCTTCCTTCCTTCCTTCCTTCCTTCCTTTCCTCCCTCCTTCCTTCCTTCCTTCCTTCCTTCCTTCCTTCCTTCCTTTCCTCCCTCCTTCCTACCTTCCCCTCGTGCTCACACAAGGCCACGCAAGAGGAAAACAACTAAATCAAAAGTTCATGTGTTTTGAAACAATGTAACAATACCATTGGAGCAGTCTACATGTCTAGCATGCAAAAGAGGGGCTATAGCAAATGGTATGCTGTGTGCAGGTCAAGGAAAAATAAAAACATAAAAATAATTCTGGGGTGAGGGTGCCATTTGTGACCTGCTTCTGACAACCAAATAAAGGGCCATTGTTGTAAGCATTTTCTAAACTTAAGATAACCTCTCTATCCTCCAGTGGCAGGGAAGAGGGCCGTTATTGCATCTGGTCACTTACATTGGAGGTTTTTTTACTGTAGCATATGCGTCCAGTCTCTTCTCGGAAACGCGGCACCCTGGATTTATTCTAGGTTCACAGAGAAAGTGCCTCCTTCAGGCAGACTTTTGCCTGGAGCAAGATCCTCCAGCAAACAGACTTTAGTCTGGAGTTAGTCTGGAGCAAGTTCCTCCAGCAGGCAGACTTTTGTCTGGACCAAGTTCCTCCAGCAGGCGCACTTTAGTCTGTACCAAGTTCCTCCAGCAGGCGCACTTTAGTCTGGACCAAGTTCCTCCAGCAGGCAGACTTTTGTCTGGACCAAGTTCCTCCAGCAGACAGACTTCAGTCTGGAGCAAGTTCCTCGAGCAGGCAGACTTTAGTCTGGACCAAGTTCCTCCAGCAGGCAGACTTTTGTCTGGACCATGTTCCTCCAGCAGGCAGACTTTAGTCTGGACCAAGTTCCTCCAGCAGACAGATGTTTGTCTGGACCAAGTTCCTCCAGCAGACAGACTTTAGTCTGGAGCACGTTCCTCCAGCAGAAAGACTTTAGTCTGGAGCTCCTCAAGCAGGCAGACTTTGGTCTGGACCAAGTTCCTCCAGAAGACAGACTTTAGTCTTGACCAAGTTCCTCCAGCAGACAGACTTTAGTCTGGAGTTAGTCTGGAGCAAGTTCCTCCAGCAGACAGACCTTAGTCTGGTATAACAAAAGGGGGGAACAAGTGGGCTTTAGAAGGTCCTACATACATGCCCATAATAATCAAAACAAAAGAGAGTATGTAGTTCCTTATAAGAGTCTTAAGCAGGAGAGGGAGCCAGGATAACTATTACTATGAACGTAGTCCAACTGATATTAAGGGGGGATAGGGAAATTCCCTTATTTGGAACTAGGGCCCTCACACACCCAGCCAGCTAGGTGTCATGCTTCATCATTGGGCCTGCTCCTCGTCGGGTCGGCGCTGCAATACCCGACGGGCACTCAATGTGTATATATATTTTTTATTACTCCTTGATGTAGCATTCACCTTGGCCTGCTTACACATTAAGTGGCATTCTCTCTTAGTCTTGGTTGTAGTGGCCTTTGGATTTTTTGAATCCCTGGTACAGTAATTAGTTTTGTTCCTTTGCCTCCTGTCACCTCAAACAACCTTAGCGAGCAGCAGTGTACACCCACTACAGTGCATTCATTTAATACTGTTAATTAATACCATGTTCGTTGGGTAACTATTCAACCATTAATTCCTTTAGTTGCCCTTCTATCATTTAAAGTTTGGGCAGTATCCTGTTTCCATACATAGCGCCATATCGAGGACACTGCAGCACTAGGTAAATTTGATGCCCCGAGTGAGCGTTACACCATTTAAAGATGGCCGACACGGTTTCCCCCGTGTTTGAGCCGACGGTTTTCTGATCCGCAGGAGAGATTACTTGCAGTTACTTACTGGAGGCCGGCCCCGCCCACATTTTAGAGCCGGTGGTTTTATAGGCACACACTGAAGTTGTCTGAAGCCACCTGGTTTCACCGGCGGAGGGGTAGGTCTCACAGGTGGAGTCCTTGCTGAGCCTGGCCGTCGGTGCAATGTCACTGAGGTTCTTATTTTGGGTGAGAGGCGGCTAATATGGCGGCAATCAAGTGCCCTTAACCAGTAGTCAACCATCATGAGTATGAGCCGTTAAAACAGGGATACATTTTCCCCTCCCACACTGTGGTGTTCCTGTAAGAGTTAATTACAGGGTCCGTGATGGATTTCCGGTGTTCCGACTAGCTTGGGGGCCGTATTTGACGCCTCCCAGGTTTTGGTGTTTCACTTGTATTACGCTGCCCTGCCCACCATCCCCCAACATTTGTTTTTCTACCACTGGTATTTTCCTAACCTTTTTATGTTTACAACCAATTGGTGTATCTTTCATCCATTTTGTCCCTATAGGACACTACATGATAGGTGTCCTCTGACCC
This sequence comes from Triturus cristatus, assembly GCF_964204655.1. Taxonomy (NCBI): domain Eukaryota; kingdom Metazoa; phylum Chordata; class Amphibia; order Caudata; family Salamandridae; genus Triturus; species Triturus cristatus. Next base: position 1,049,814,905 of record NC_140588.1, read on the forward strand.
GCCGGCAACTGCTGAGGTCTGACTCCTACAATTGTAGGTGAGTCCACTTACCACTATCTCCATGACTAGTTTGAGTCCTGTTTTTAAGCTTTGTACTAATATTCCTCTGTAAGCCTTTCAATAAACTTTGGCACTTTAGTTTTGCAATAATGTGAAACATGAATGTTCTTATCAAGGGTCTTGATTATTAAAGACCTAATAATTGCAGTGCTGAGAGAGTCGTCACTGTTACTATGTTTACACCGACACACACCAACTTGTTTTTGAGTATTTATTGTCGCTCTTCTATAGGTCGTCCTCCATCGCTGTGGTCACTTCTCCCACTGTCTGATTATTTGGGAGGTAGGTGTACCCACCTCGCCACGATGTGCAGATGTATGTTAATTGGTCCTGAAGAATTGCCAGTCGATCCTCCTGACGAGCAAGGCAAGAAACATGTTGACCTGCATAATTACGAGTAGAGCGTATATATCTTGATTTATCACAGTCACACATACGCCACTCGACCTTCATTTTAATGAGGCAGGGATCCTATCTGAATAAAGGTCTCTTATTGGATTCCCTTACCTGTTTTAATCACTGCACACACTTAATCACTATATCTACTCACATTGGGCCCCTCACCCCCACTACACCATACGGCGTGGAACAAAAGATCTCCGCCAAAGAGCCCCATATTGCGTGCCCATCGGGTATTGCAGCGCCGACCCGACGAGGAGCAGGCCCAATGATGAAGCATGACACCTAGCTGGCTGGGTGTGTGAGGGCCCTAGTTCCAAATAAGGGAATTTCCCTATCCCCCCTTAATATCAGTTGGACTACGTTCATAGTAATAGTTATCCTGGCTCCCTCTCCTGCTTAAGACTCTTATAAGGAACTACATACTCTCTTTTGTTTAGACCTTAGTCTGGACCAAGTTCCTCCAGCAGGCAGACTTTTGTCTGGACCAAGTTCCTCCAGCAGGCGCACTTTAGTCTGTACCAAGTTCCTCCAGCAGGCGCACTTTAGTCTGGACCAAGTTCCTCCAGCAGGCAGACATTTGTCTGGACCAAGTTACTCCAGCAGACAGACTTTAGTCTGGAGCAAGTTCCTCCAGCAGGCACACTTTAGTCTGGATCAAGTTTCTCCAGCAGACAGACTTGAGATTGGAGAAAGTTCCTCCATCAGACAGACTTTTGTCTGGAGCACGTTCCTCCAGCAGACAGACTTTAGTCTGGAGCACGTTCCTCCAGCAGGCAGACTATAGTCTGGAGCAAGTTCCTCCAGCAGACAGACTTTAGTCTGGAGCACATTCCTCCAGCAGACAGACTTTAGCCTGGAGAAAGTTCCTCCAGCAGACCGGCTTTAGCCTGAAGCAAGTTCCTCCAGCAGACCGGCTTTAGCCTGGAGCAAGTTCCTCCAGCAGACAGACTTTAGCCTGGAGCAAGTTCCTCCAGCAGGCTGACTAGACCTGGAAACTAACACTGGCTGCAGAATTGCAGGTCAGGGAAAAGCGCATCTCTCTTGGTGCTCCTCTAGTAGGTTCTTGAGTGCAGATAGAAATTTTTCTTCCTTAACTTGAAACATGCTGTCTCCCCGTGCACCAAGGAAAGCTTGTTAAAAGATAGGAACGTTCGGAGGTAGTTCCTTGACCAATCACACCTAATTTTCTGCACTTCTCACTAGTGCTTTGGATACACTATGGGGCTTATTTATGAAAGCCTTGCTTCTCTTTTGCACCACGTAAAGTGGTACATGCGTGACACGGGGCTCTAATAAAGATTTATGAATCGACGCAAAGTCACCCTGTGTGGCTTTGTGTGGCCTAATAAATCATGAGTAAATTGCTGCGTCTCTGTACTCTGCACCCGTTAGGCATTCCATGGGCGTTGTGGTGGGTTTTCTCACACAACACCCATGGAATTTGACGCTGCTTCAGATTTACAAAGTGATGGGGGAAGCGTCAAATCCGTACGCCTCCCGAGATGATGAGAATCGAGGAAAAATATATTTATTTCTCCTCACTTTTTCCTCTTTCCATGTGCAGTGGCAGCGGGCACGGATCGGCGGTGGGAGGGCGGGGGGAAGCGGGCAACAAAAATAAAATAAAAAACTTACCTTCTCGCCACGTCTCTCCACCGTAGTCCTCCCTCGCTGATCTGAACAGCAGGAAGCAGACCCAGGCTTCCAGTCAGTTGATCACAACGCTGCTTTAGCAGCACTGTGAATGATCTCAGCACTGTGTTTCTGCACTCAGACACAGACTGGGAGCTTGGGCATGTTCTTCATGCAGGCTTTAGTGAAGAACATGCCCCGATAGGGCCAGCCAAGCAGTCATTATGCACTTAGGAGGGTACTACCACTCCTCCCCAACCCCGCCCCTCACGCAAAGATGTGCAAGTAGGAGAAAATAAAATGGTAAAAATACGAGTTTTTATCATTTTATTTTCTCTTTATTTCACTGCTAAAAAGCAGTGAGGCAATACGCCTCCGCCTTAGCGGAGGAGGCACCACTTTCCATGTGTGCTGCATTCTGCAGAAGACATAGGAAGAGGAAAATGTCTCTTGGTTTTGTTTTTATGCAAGAAGGTGCACCTTCGGGCACAAAGACAATCCTGCCTGCATCAGAGGCACCCTTGAAGCAACGCAGCAGAAAGAACGGGAAATGCACCCATATTGCTTAAATACAGTGCATTCCTGAGCTTTCACTTTGGCATAGGGCAGCACAGCAATGTGCCTTGTTGCGCTGCCCTACACCAAATGAGGCCCAGTGGCTTTTAGCCTGATTTGGGAAAAGGGCTTTGTGGTACCAAATATTTTCCAGTATTAGTTGCACTAAGAGTTTAAATTGGCAGCATCCTGACTCAACCTTGCGGGTCTGTCTTCTATCAGCACCATTCAGAATCCCCCCACTTCAAACCACGAACTACAAACATTAATCCTTTCCATTGCACTAGGCTCAGGCCTCCCAGGGAGAAGATGTACCTGAGAGGCTGTGGTTCACCTGTCCTTCGAACAGACTGTACCCGAGAGGCTATGGTTCACCTGTCCTTTGAACACACCGTACCCCAGAGGCTATGGTTCATGTGTCCTTTGAACAGACTTTACCCGAGAGGCTGTGGTTCACCTGTCCTTTGAACAGACTGTACCCAATAGGCTGTGGTTTACTTGTCCTTTGAACAGACTGTACCCAAGAGGCTGTGGTTCACATGTCCTCTGAACAGTCTGTACCCGAGAGGCAGTGGTTTACCTGTCCTCTGAACAGACCGTACCCGAGAGGCTGTGGTTCACCTGTACTTTGAACAGACAATCTCTGAGAGGCTGTGGTTCACCTGTACTTTGAACGGACTGTACCCGAGAGGCTGTGGTTCACCTGTCCTTTGAACAGACCGTACCCGAGAGGCTGTGGTTTACCTGTCCTCTGAACAGTCTGTACCCGAGAGGCAGTGGTTCACCTATCCTTTGAACAGACCATATCTGAGAGGCTGTGGTTCACCTGTACTTTGAACGGACTGTAACCGAGAGGCTGTGGTTCACCTGTCCTTTGAACAGACTGTACCCGAGAGGCTGTGGTTCACCTGTCCTTTGAACAGACTGTACCTGAGAGGCTGTGGTTCACCTGTCCTTTGAACAGACTGTACCCGAGAGGCTGTGGTTTACCTGTACTTTGAACAGACCGTCCCCAAGAGGCTGTGGTTCACCTGTCCTCTGAACAGTCTATACCCGAGAGGCAGTGGATCACCTGTCCTTTGAACAGACCATAGCCTGGCGGCTGTGGTTCACCTGTCCTTTGAACAGACCATATCTGAAAGGCTGTGGTTCACCTGACCTTTGAACAGACCGCTGCGTTGTGTTATCTCTTCACTAAGCCTTGCACACATGGCAGGGCCAGCTCTGCGTCTCCATAGTCTCCTGTACACTGCATGTTCTACAAAGTTCTAGGCTGAGGGACAGAATCCTTAAGATGTGGAAAGGCCTTGACTCTCCTGCCTATAATGCATTTCCTACAAGAGTGCACTGAGGCTGGTCCCTGAAGAGGATATTTCCCTTGGATGCAGTAAACCTTTACCCGGTTCAGAGGCACTTTTGGATGCGGTCCCACTGAGGTCGTTGCCCTGAGCTATCTCATCCCTCTATTGATGGAAGGAATCTGTATCTCAGGCATTTCACACTGAGAAGACTCGTGAGATCTCCTCTGTCACTCACTGTTATGTCTTCCCAATTTAACTCTTTGTGATACAGTAGGAGCAGTAGACACATCGTTGCGATTTGTCACCTGAGCTCAGTATTTTTTTTATAAATGTATTTTTATTTATCAAGCACTTTCACCAAATTGAAAAAACACAACTTGGACAGGGAACCTATTCTGAAAAGATCCGGCACCAATCAAAAACAATTATGCCAAATAAATCAGAAAATTACGGATTAACCCGTGTGCGAACTCCTGAAAGTGCCAGCTGTCCAGGAACACACCCCTATTTCAACCCTAGGGGAACTAAACAGTTAACCAAATCGGGGCTGCACCACTCCAAGCAAACAAATCATTACATTTACTTATAATCAAACAATCCTCGAGTTAAATCTTTTTTTTCTTCTTTATTGTTTAGTTCTTTAAAAGCCACACATTATTCTAAACAGGGAGCTTTAGAGCGAAAAATATAGACAGATCACCCTCCACCCATCGATCATTCAAACAACATGCAATCTGGCTGTAACGGGCAATATTTATTTATTTTGAGTAGGACTGGTGTAGGGGGGTATCCACCTCAGCCCAACAACTGTTTTAATCAATTACACAGTCTAATCCAGTCCTCTTTACCCACTATCTTGATTATTTTATAAAAAAGAAATGTAAGTCAGATCACTCTTCACAAACATACTCTCAACAAACAGGTGTATGTGTACCACAGAAAAATGTATGTGAAAATGAGAAAGTACCTCACGTGCACAACACTAGAGGAGCTACTGGCAGGTTCTCACCAGCTTGCCCACGCTTTTATCATCATCGGTAACTTTCTCATATAGAAAGAAAAATTGTGTCCAGAGAAGCAAGTGTAAAGAGGTGAGAATAGTGATGAATATATCTTCAAAGAGAAAAAGGAAAGACTCCGTGATATACAAGAGACAGTATGTCTCAAAAGACAGTAAAATTGAGCTAAGACTCACATTTATGGTTTGACCATTTTTAATCCGAATAGTGAGCTTACTCAATATTAAAAACACATCATGTTGTAAACTGATTCAAAGTAGGCCAACATGTTTCATTGCATGTATGTCTTTGCGGCAAATTTATCAGGGCTTCAAGGTCAGCAATCACCTCACTCGACATCTGACTTTATATATCAAGTGACTGACAGACAAACAAACAAACATAAATTGTTTTAATTAAAAACAGCACCAGTTGCAACTTCCTTCAAAGCAGGTACTGATTTGGCAAATCACAGACTGAGACATAGCCCCAGATACTGTAATTGTAAAACACTATATTTACCAGGTAGCAGCCAAGGGCCTGCCTACCAGGTCCCACCATGCCAAAGGCTGTGTACCTCTTACTCTCTGACCCTTAGTAAACAGCACCTTTGTTGCTTAAACTTTATCTGTGGGAACATACATATCCCCTTTATTATATCTGAAAGATATGAGGACGATGCCCATAAATCGATACATCACATTCCCCGTACTTAAAAATTCGTAATCAAGGCTTTTAGTTTCACTACTCAAGATCTCCCAACACACGCCTTTGTTTGTGTTAGTTACATCAATTTCCATGTGTTGACCAGACATGTGGAACTCAAGCCCGGTCCTGCTATATTCACCAATACGCGGTGTGTAAATAATAATATGTTTCTTAAAGGTGTTCCCAAAGGAAACCAACTGAGGTTAGAGATCAACCATTTCACCACAGCTAGCGCGTTTCGTCCTGTCACACAGGACTTCTTCAGGGCATCCACTATTCGCAAACCACTGGAGTTAAGGTAATACGGCTCTAAGGATCAAGCTCCAACAGTCTACCTGGGTCCGCGTGCAGAGGTGTCCTGGCTGTCCCTGATGCTGAACATGAGAATGCAGTAGGTAGAGTGCATTGTTTTTGCAGCTTGCAACGGTGCTGGTGAGGAAAGGTAGTAGCAAACACAGCTTTTGGTTACTTTGACATCCTGGAGGCCAGAGAAAACAATAGCTGTCTAAAACTTGCTATATGACAGGACTACATTTTCCATAATGTACTATATCATTTACTTTTGGTTGATCTCTTGGCGAGGCCGATGGGCAGCGATTCTTTTGTTCCAGGAGTGCGATTTGTCTGCGGGCTGCAGGGGACAAGCACCACTATTGCAAAGGAGTTCTGGAGTTGCCTTTAGATTACAGAGAGGTTTTTCTTTCTTTCCTTTGGAGTCAATATCTGGTCCGGGACGAGTCGTGCAGTTGCAAGGTGGTTGCCACAGGTTCAGATTATCGTGCCTTTGCTTTGTGCAGGTCTTGAAGTCGCAAACATGGTCTGTTCTTTGTCCTTGGTCGCAATTTAGGACGATCTGAGGTTCTGGTGCCAGAAGTGCTCCTTAAATCCTAGGTTTAGGGTCATTTAAGGTGTGGGTGCAAGTAGCCAATGGCTACAAGCCCTAGTGGCTAATCCGCCCCTGTGGTGACCTCATCCAGGGGGCAGGGGGATGTGCCACCTTTTCTATCCAGAACCCTCTATTCTGCCACTTCTAAAAAGGGCAGAACCCTGTACAGACTAGTTAGCCCATCCTAGGGGTGAGGCTAGTCTTTTGAGGATGTACGCATCCGGATTACCTAATTTTCCCACTTGCTCAGGGGCAAATGTGCCTGCTGGCAGCGGGTTGGCTTTTTCCTCCTTTTGAAGGCATCCTGGTTGCATATCAGAGTCGGTGAGAGCTTTTAAGCTCACCGCCTTGATCTGGAACTTCACTAGTCATCCTGTCAGGGAGGGAAGTGACACTTCCCTCCCAGACAGTCCTTTGTTTCTGACTCCTGAGAGTGTTAACACCACCTGGCAGGGTGTCAGATGCTTGTTTTGGTGGTAGCAGCAGCAAGCTGTGAGCCGGGGCACAGCAATGACTGGGGTAACCAGGTGGGCAACCTCTAAGGTAGTCACCTGGGTGCATGCCAATATAAAATCTGACTTTGGAAAAAAGTCGGATTAGATGAGACAAGTTGTATGATACCAAACATGACACTTTTCAGTTACACAATCATTGAGCTGGCAACCTCGAGGTGTCTGGGTGCCAGTCCATGTTATCCTATGGCCCGCTGACCACATATAGTAGCCCTTGATAGGGCAAATGCTGCTTCTCTGCTCTCTGTCTCTAGCGTATTTTGCAAAATTTCTTTTAACTGATCGGTATTTTGGAAAATGATGTTTTTTAAAATTGTTCTGAGAGGCTACTGATTTTTGTTAAATGGGGATTTTTAAGTTGTGTTTGAACTCGGGGCAGGCGGGATTCGATCCGGGGTGTGGACTGTCTTCCGACAGTCCCTGGCTGCCATTTTTTCTCCTGGGGTGCGGTCTAGTGGCTCACTGGAGGGAATAAAAAGGGACGCTGCGCGAGCGTGCAGCGGACGCGTGCAGCGGGCGTGCCAAAGGCGCGCCTAAGGCAAGCCCGTCTGCGCCGGTCAGCGTCCCGGATGGCAATGCTGCCGGTCTTCCTGGAAGTAGTGGAGGTATGAGCACTCTGAGTGCAAAATACAGCAGGGATAGCCTCATAAAGATTGTTAGACAGGCAATATGCCGTACCCTGACTAAATTCTCTGTTGACTCAGACTTATTGATATGCAATGCCTGTAATTGGAGTGCATGCCCCCAAGCGGGATGTGCTCATAGGGAAAATGACCATACTGACTGTGCACAAACCTCCATGAATGATGAGACCGGGGAAAACCTTAAAGCCATCCTCATAAATTCCACATCTATTAAAAAACATGAAGTCCAACTCTATGATCTCCTTTCTGAAGCCAAGCTGGATGTTATGTTTATTACAGAGACTTGGCTCCATGAGGGATCTAATCCAACCCTCGCAAATGCTATTCCCCCGAATTCAGGAAAGATAGACTGGGAAATAGAGGCGGGTGAAGCGATTATTTATAAGAGCTCTCTTTTATGCTCGTCTATGTCTATTACTGACCTGGAGGGAGCTGAAGGTCTAGGCTTCCATTTGACGGTCTCCGCCCACCAGTCGGTTGCACGGGTGATTATATATCGACCACCAGGGCCGGATGGACATTTTCTGGAGTCCATCGGTCATGCCATTGCGCCCATTATCACAAGATTCAGCCAATGCTTGGTTCTCGGAGACTTTAACATACACCTAGACCAAAATGAAGATTCAGAGACCAAGAAGCTGTGTGAATCTTTGAATATTTGTAGCCTGACCCCTTATATGGTGTCCCCCCACGCACGAAAAGGGGCACATTTTAGATCAGATCTTTTCAACATGTAACATCGACCTAGATAATCCTCTCCCTATTGCATGGTCTGACCATTTTCTGATCACGTTTAGGTTGAAAAAAGACCTGGAAAGGGCACAGCCCCACTGTACACAACGAGCTAAAGAATATAGATCTTTTAAGCTGATTACGTCTGACTCCTTGGCAGAAATACTGAACCACCATCCCATCCCTGTGAAAGGCTCCTTAGGAGACGGGGCACACGCTCTGGAAGGCTGGCTTCAGAAATGGTCATTGTATTTAGCCCCACCCAAGATGCGTAGTGCCGTACAGGGAAGAACTTCGGCTTCTTGGTTCACTGAGGCCTTAAGAAAAAGTAAGAGTGTGTGTAAATGCCTTGAGTGTCTATGGAGAAAAAGTTTTGATCCATTAAGTAAAAACATCTACAAACAGGCACTTAAAGCGCACTATGCAAAAGTTCGGGATGAGAAAAAAAGCTTTCTGGCCACTAAGATTGAACAACCCAGGAATAATAGTAGAGAATTGTTTAAAATTGTCAAAGAGTTTGCATCCCCCAACGTCACACAGAGTCCTTTCACTCCTACCCTTGAGTGGAAGATTCAGGTTGCAAAATTTTTCTTTGACAAAATTAAGTCCATTCAGGATTCTTTCGATAATCCTACCTTAATGAGTCAGAATTATGTGCCAGAACCCAAAGGGCACTCTCCTGATTAAAGACTTTTGGATTTCCCGTCTATCTCCTTGGAGGCATCTCTTACCATCATGAAGGCGCTTAAATCTGGTTCGCCTTTGGGCCCATGCCCTGCGAAAATAGTGGCATCTGTCGCCGAAGTACTGAATCCACTAAGCAAGAAAAATGTCTACAAGGAACTTATTTGATTTAACAGATTTATCAATAAGGAGTAAAAATTATACTCATAGCCGATTCAATCAAGAAAAAGAACATAAAAAGAAAATTATTTCAATTAAAAGGTAAGAAATTCAGTAAATACTTAAGTAATCTGGAGAATTTATTTACTTCAGCCGAAGTAAATATAATTTATTTCATAGATCACAATTTTATAACAAAACAGTTTTTTCAGTATACTACAGGCACAAGTGAAAAAAGTGAACCCAGTGAGGTGATCATAGCCTTTAAGGTGAAACTATTAAATCAAAAAGGTCATAAAAACAACAATGAGAGGCATTTGACAATATAATGAATCTTTCTTGCTCTCTCTTGGTTAGTGTCGACGACGTTTCAACCCACTCTGGATGGGGGGTCTCTTCAGGACAATTATCTGGGGGCTATTGGTAATCTAGTATCTCCATAGTAAAGACACTGATCGAGTGAGGATAACAGGAAGCACTTAGTCATGTTCAATTGAGCTTGGTCAAGGATCTTTTCAACTTGTGTCCGTTATTTATGCTAGCAGCTTAACTTCGAATTGAATAATTCTATTTGAAAATTAGCGGACGGACGAGACGATTTAAACGTCTACACGGACCCACTTCATTCGAAACCCGCAAGTCTAATTCTATTTGCGGAGATGGACAAACGAGACGATTTAAGCGTCTACAAGGACCCACTCAGTCGAATCCCACGAGCTGCAGTACTGAATCCAGCCGCTAATCAGGTCCTGAATCTGTCCTTGTTAGAAGGAAAGGTTCTGGCGAGGTGGAAACATGGTAAAATTCTCCCTCTTTTAAAGAAACCCTCAGCTGACCCAGCAGTGGTAAGCAACTATAAGCCTATAACACTGCTTCCTTTTTTCACCAAGGCGCTAGAGAAGTATGTGAATGTGGTTATTACAGATTTTATTGAGGCTACTAACGCTCTTCATCCCAGTCAATCGGGGTTTAGAGCGAACTATAGTACAGAAATGGCCCTATTGGAAGTCACTGAAACTATCAAAGCTACCCTTGATAGAGGAGGTAAGGCAGTTTTGATACTGCTGCACCTCTTGGCGGCTTTTGATACCGTGCCTCACGGACGACTCTTACAGAGGCTTTGTGAATGTGGCATTGGGGACACGGTTCTCAGGTGGTTTTCTTCCTTTCTAGAAGGCCATCAGCAATCTGTCTGGAACCCCCCTTTCTCAGCGGATATTCCACCGCTGAATGTTGGAGTGCCCCAAGGCTCAGTTTTGAGTCCAACTTTATTTAATATTTATATGGCCCCACTGGCATCCCTAGCTGAGCAACATGGGGCAAAAGTGATATGTTATGCCGACGACACCCAACTGTTATTCACATGCGAGAAGCGCGAAATGTTGAATGATAACACAATCAAGTTATGCCTGACTAAAGTCAAAATCAACTATCATGCAATTCCGCTAAAACTGAAATAATTTTCTTTGGACATGCTCCGGGGGATGAATGGCGTAATTGGTGGCCCCAGGATCAGTCTCCACCTTCTAGTCCAGTTACCACCATGAAAAATCTTGGAGTCTTGCTTGACTCGGATCTGTCTATGAAGTCGCAGGTCCAATCAGTGGCCGGCATGTGTTTGAGGCTTTTAAAAATGATGAGAAACATTCTGACCGCTGCTCCCCGTGTCCCACAGGAAAACAATGGTCCAAGCCTTGATTACGTCAAGGTTGGATTATGCTAATGTGCCATATCTGGGCATACCAAATTATTTATTGGGCCGCCTACAGGTAGTTCAAAATGTGGCCGCCAGAGCTATTTCCCTGGTTGGGCCCAGGACTCACATGATCGCTCATTTAAAATCTCTGCACTGGCTCTCAGTGAAAAATAGGGTTAATTTTAAGTCCCTTGTGCTGGCCTTTAAGGCGCTCCATAACAGCGGGGCTCAGTACATTAGAAATAAAGTTATACCCTATACCCCAGCCAGGACTTTGAGGTCATCGACCCAACATCTGTTGTCGGTGCCTAAATTCTTTCGGGCTAGGAAGCGGGGATGTTCACTCCAGGTGGTAGCTGGAAGACTATGGAATGGTCTGCCTCTTTCTCTCAGACAAGAACAAGAGCTTCTTAGTTTTAGGCGCCAACTTAAGACCTGGCTGTTCCATCAGTAATGGGAACATTGCAGTATGAGGCTGCACACTGTTTTCTGTCAAGGGGGACCTGTTAGCGCCGGGACACTCCATGGAGTAGCCGTGCGCTTTATAAATACCCCATAACATTAACATTAAATGGAAAAAGGCTATTATAGGGACATATGAGCTTGCACTTATATGTCCACACCTTCAATATCCAGATAGTCTGTCTCACACCATTCACTTCGGAACCCAGGAAGATCATCTGTGGCGTCCCACAAGGATCATCCTTCAGCCCCACCCTTTTCAACATGTACATGACCCCCTGGCCAACATCGTCAGATCGCACGGACTCAACATCTCCTATGCCGATGAAACCCAGATCATCCTCTCACTGTCAGACGACCCCTCCACCGCCAGAGCTAACTTCCACAGATGTATGATAAACATTGCCCACTGGATGAATGACAACTGTCCCAAGCTCAACACAAGCAAGACCGAAGTCCTTATCTTTGGGAACAACACCTCGCCATGGAATGACGCTCGGTGGCCTGCTGAACTCGGCCCTTCCCCAGCCCCGACAGACCACCCACACAACCTCAGCATCATCTTAGACAGCAAATTACCTATGCAGAAGCAAATCAATGCACTCTTTTCCGCCTGCTTGTTCACCCTACACATTCTCTGTAAGATTTTCAGGTGACTCACATTCAACACCAGAAGGACTGTCACTCAGGCCCTTGTCACCAGCAGACTGGACTACGGGAACACTCTCTACGTAGGGATCACTGCATGCCTCCTGAAGAGAATACAGACAATAAAAAACTTAGCTGCAAGACTCATCCTTGACCTCCCCAGACGGACGCACATCTCCCTGCATCTTAAGAAGCTACACTGGCTCCTGATCCAGAAGAGATGCCAGTTCAAGATGTTGACCCATGCATACAAAGCCCAGCATACATCAACAGAAGAATGAACTTCCAATAACAGACCAGACACCTCAGATCCTCCTCCCTCTCCCTCGCCGACACCGCCCCCCCTGGATCGCCGAGCCAACAATGGAGGATGCTCCTCCTCCCACCTGGCGGCAAAAGCCTGGAACGACCTTCTCTTACACCTTAGGACCGCCTCATCACTCCTGGAATTCAGGAAAGGACTGTTAGAATGAACAAGCATGGCGACGCAACTAGCAACTCCTGCACCTTGAGACCCTAACGGGTGATTTGCTGTGCGTTATAAATCCTGATTGATTGATATAATGCACCCTGCCTCCTGAGCTCCGGAGGCCTACCTTAGGGGTGACTGGCATATATTAAAAATAGTGCTTTGAACTTGCCACTCATAGTGAGGGCAAAGTCGAGTTTGAACAGTTTGCACTGCTCATGCAGTCTGCAATGTCAGGGCTGCTGTCATCATACCAGGGACTTACAAGGAGGTTAACGTCCTTGCCAGTGGGTTTACCAATGTATCAATTTTTAGGGAGTGAGCACAGGCACTGGGGTCGGAATAGCAGGCTCCAGTGCACTTTCAGAGCCATGACCATCAGCATTTGGGGAAAAAGTGTGGGTGTGACCATACATAAAGAGTCACCTTCCTACAGAGTGTAAGACTCCACAAAACAGGTATATGGAGGATACGTATGTGTAGAAAAATGCATTTTGAAAAGAAGTTGGTCAGCAGATTGAAATAGAGTGAAAAGCTGAGATTAAGCTACGTAGAAGTATTAGATGAATAGCTGAACAGTAGTATACATTGCCAAAAGTAATATAATACTATGAGTTTATTAAACAGCAGCCTTTATGAAGTTGTAAGTAAAGCCGATATATGGCAGGAAAAAGAGAGGAAAATGACAACCAGGCCATGAAGAACTGGAGCGCAGGGGTCCATCTGGGACTGGGCATTGGCATGGTTGCCACACTGTTCTATTTAAGTTGAATACAGTCTGGGTACTGTATACAGTTTTGGTGAACGAAATGGCATTTGCATCATTTCTTGTCTGCTGTATGGCATAGGATCAAAGGCAAAGTGCTGTCTTATCCACATTGGGCCAAACCCCAAGGCAAATACGGGCATGCCCCCTGAGTTTGTGTTTTATAGAAGGGGCCATATGAGTGCCTGCAGCCCCTTCTGTAAACCATAGTGCACTGCGTGTGCAAAAAGGAGGCGTGTACATCTGTTGCTCCCACAGGAAACTTTTTTATAATACAGCTGCAGGGTTTTTTTACTCTATTTTGACACTATATTCTACATAAGGTCCTTTGTCTTCAGTCCCTACTCCGCAAATTCCAGATGATACAGAACACCGCCGCCAGACTCGTCCTCGACATCCCCCGACACAAACACATCAGCCCACACCTACGTAGGCTCCACTGACTCCCCGTGGAGGAAAGAGTCACCTTCAAAATCCTAACCCTCACCTACAAATGCCTGCACAACACTGGACCCGAATACCTCAATGACAGAATCAACTTCCATGTACCCAATAGGAACCTCCGATCTTCCAACCTCGCACTGGCGGAAACCCCACGCATCCACAGAGCAGGCGGAAGATCTTTCTCCCACATTGCGGACAAAACATGGAACGAACTCCCAGCAGACATCAGGCACGCCCCCTCCCTGAATACCTTCAGAAAGACTCTCAAGACCTGGCTCTTCGGCTGAACGGATCTGCTCTCCCTCACCCCCACAGCGCCTTGGGACCCTCACGGGTGAGTAGCACGCTTTACAAATCCTGATTGATTGATTGATTGATTGATTGATTGATTGATTGATTGATTCAGTCCTGGGGATTCCTTGAAGAAGTGGTTGTTATCAGGTGCACTCAATGCAAGTCAATCATGACTCCCATTCCAGAGTGCACTCTCGGGCATGGACACATGAAGTCCTGATGGCATGGTGCTGCAGGTGACCCTCGGCAGGTTCTCTGTGCATGTTATGCAGGTGGTAGAGAATGCATTGCTTTGAGCTGTAACCAAAAGATCATCAGATGATGACGTTGTTGTGTCCCACAGGCTCATTTGATGGGTACTCAACATTCCATTCCATCTAAAGATGACTTTCAGCCTGCAGTAGAGGGCGGCATGTCAATTATGCAGCTGATAAACAGGGATGTGGAAAATTTGTTACGTTCTTGGCAAAAATACACATCTTTTTTGCAAGATTCCATGCATTACTCAAAATAGGTATCGAGCAGCTTTTCTCCGTAAAGGTACAACTTACACAGAAAAATCATGCGATATAACGACAGGAGACTCGTTCGAGGAGAAGACTTGTCCTTCTTGGAGAAAGTATCTCCTGGGAGATACTTTGCACTCAAACTCTTCTCTCATGGGCAAAAATCATCTGATATTCTTTGTTATACGAAAGAACAAAACTTTTGCATAACCTAGACCAAGGGACTTAGACAAGTTTATGTCTGAGTAACAATCACTTCTCGGATTTAAGATATTAATTAAACTTTTTTTTATCTATTCAGGTATCCTTCACAGGTGTTCGTGTAGAGAATAATACAGATTTGTGTCCCCTTCCTTTTTAGGCTATTTCACATACCTAAACTTTTCTGACTCCCCTAGCATCTGCTGTAATAGGCACTCTGCACTCATGTCTTGCTGCAGTGTGATGGTCTTCTGAGATTTGGCTGGGATAGGCACTCTGCACACATGTCTTGGTGCAGCATGAAGGTCTTCTGACACTGTGAAAGTCACTATGCACTCATGTCTAGCTGCAGTGTTCTGGTCTTCTGACACCTGCTGGGATAGGCACTTAGCACTCATGTCTAGCTGCAGTGTTCTGGTCTTCTGAAAGGTGCTGGGAGATGCACTCTGCACTCATGTCTTGCTGCAGCGTGATGATCTTCTAACATCGGCTGGGATAGACACTCTGCACTCATGCCTTGCCGCAGTGTGATGGTCTTCTGACATCTGCAGGGTTAGGCACACTGCACTCATGTCTTGCTGCAGTGTGATAGTCTTCTGACACCTTCTGGGATAGGCACTCATGTCTTGCGCATCTATTGATGGCCTTCTGACACCCTTTGGGATAGGCACTCTGCACTCATGTCTTGCTGCAGTGTGATGGTCTTCTGACATCTGGTGGGATAGGCAATCTACACTCATGTCTTGCTGCAGCATGATGGTTTTCTGACATCTGCTGGGATAGGCACTCAACACTCATGTCTTGCTGCAGCGTGATGGTCTTCTGACATCTGCTGGGATGGGCACTGTACACTCATGTCTAGCTGCACTGTGATTGTCTTCTGCCATCTGCTAGGATAGGCACTGTACACTCATGTCTTGCTGCAGTGTGATGGTCTTCTGACATCTGCTGGGAAAGGCACTGTATACTCATGTCTTGCGCATCTCTTGATGGCCTTCTGACACCCTTTGGGATAGGCACTCTGCACTCATGTCTTGCTGCAGTGTGATGGTCTTCTGACATCTGGTGGGATAGGCAATCTACACTCATGTCTTGCTGCAGCATGATGGTTTTCTGACATCTGCTGGGATAAGCACTTAGCACTCATGTCTTGCTGCAGCGTGATGGTCTTCTGACACCTGCTAGGATAGGCACTCTGCATACGTCTTGCTACAGACAGCGTGATGGTTTTCTGACATCTGCTGGGAGAGGCCCTCTGCCTACATGTCTTGCTGCAGCATGAAGGTTTTCTGACATCGGCTGGGATAGGCACTCTGCACGCATGTCTTGCTGCAGCGTGATGGTCTTCTGACATCGGCTGGGATAGGCACTCTGCACTCATGTCTTGCTGCAGCTGATTGTCATTTGAGCACCCTTCCAGTTTCGTGATTCAGACCAGAGAGCTCAGACTGGGGATCTGCACTAATTTTCAGAATGCCCATAAAACACCTCGCGCAGGCTGCGGTTGGATGGTGGGAAAATTGCAAACACCTCGTGTATCTGAACATATGCCCTTCGTGTCTCCCAAGCTGGGCCTGAGATGGGCCGTGCAAGGCACGCTGCGCTGCACTTGGCACTGGATGGGAGTGTATAAAAAGATCATTACATTATTTTGTGTAGCTTTGACGTGTAGCGTGTATTGTGGAGGGGCCAAACGATATAATCACGTGTTAAAAAGAGGAAAGTACGGAATACTCTGTTAAAGAGATAGCGAGCAACACGACAACAGAGACGCAAGGAAAACATTTGGTGTACTGAAGAACAAAGAGTGCAATTCAATAGAGAGAGAGGAAGGAGGGAGGAAAGAGAAGAGGCAAGGAGGTAACAAAGGGAGTGAGGGAAGAAGGGAAAGAAGAAGTGGGGAAGTCAAGAGGAAGAGAGGAAGGATGGAGGAAAGAGGTAACGTGGTAAGAATGAAGAGAGGAAAGAAGGGAAGGAAGAAGTGTAGAAGTCAACACGGAAAGGGGATGAACGGAGGAAAGGAAATAGAGACAGAGATAACAAGGGAGTGAGAGAAGATGGGAAGGAATAAGTATGGAAGTCAAGAGGGAGAGGGGAAGGAGGGAGGAAAGGATAGAGGGGAGGATGTCACGAAGAAGTGAGGAAGAAAGGAAGGAAGAAGTGAGGCAGTCAATAGGAAGAGAGGAAGGAGGGGGAAGAAAAGAGGGAAGGAATTAACAAGGAAATAAGGGAAGGAAGACGTGTGGAAGTTAATAGGAAGGAAGGAGGAAAGAGCAAAGGAGGTAACGAAGAAGGAAGGAAAAGAAGGGAGATGTGTGGAATCCACAGGGAGAGAGGAAGGAGGGAGGAAAGGAAAGGAATGAGGGAATGAGATCAAGAGTGAGTGAGGGAAGAAAAGAAGTGAGAAGTGTGGAAGTCAATAGGGAGAGGGGAAGGAGGGGGAAAGGAAAGAGAGAAGAAGGTAATGAGGGAGTGAGGCAAAAAAAGAAGGGAAATGTGTGGAAGTCCATAGGAAGAGAGGAAGGAGGGAGGAAAGGAAAGAGGGAAGGAGATCAAGAGTGAGAGCGGGAAGAAAAGAAGGGAGATGTGTGGACGTCCATAGGGAGAGAGGACGGAGGGAGGAAAGGGAAGAGGGAAGGAGATCAAGAGTGAGTGAGGGAAGAAAATAAGTGAGAAGTGTGGAAGTCAATACGGAGAGGGAAAGGTGGGGAAAGGAAAGGAACGAGGGAATGAGATCAAGAGTGAGTGAGGGAAGAAAAGAAGTGAGAACTGTGGAAGTCAATAGGGAGAGGGGAAGCAGGGGGAAAGGAAAGAGAGAAGAAGGTAATGAAGGAGTGAGGCAAAAAAAAGAAGGGAGATGTGTGGAAGTTCATAGGAAGAGAGGAAGGAGGGAGGAAAGGAAAGAGGGAAGGAGATCAAAAGTGAGAGAGGGAAGAAAAGAAGGGAGATGTGTGGAAGTCCATAGGGAGAGAGGACAGAGGGAGGAAAGGAAAGAGAGAAGGAGATCAAGAGTGAGTGAGGGAAGAAAAGAAGTGAGAAGTGTGGAAGTCCATAGGAAGAGAGGAAGGAGGGAGGAAATGAAAGAGGGAAGGAGATCAGGAGTGAGAGAGGGAAGAAAAGAAGGGAGATGTGTGGAAGTCCATAGGGAGAAAGGACAGAGGGAGGAAAGGAAAGAGGGAAGGAGATCAAGAGTGAGAGAGGGAAGAAAAGAAGCGAAATGTGTGGAAGTCCATAGGGAGAGAGGGCAGAGGGAGAAAAGGAAAGAGGGAAGGAGATCTAGAGTGAGTGAGGGAAGAAAAGAAGTGAGAAGTGTGGAAGTCAATAGGGAGAGGGGTAGGAGGGGGGAAAGGAAAGAGAGAAGAAGGTAATGAGGGAGTGAGGCAAAAAAGAAGGGAGATGTGTGGAAGTCTATAGGAAGAGAGGAAGGAGGGAGGAAAGGAAAGAGGGAAGGATATCAGGAGTTTGAGAGGGAAGAAAAGAAGGGAGATGTGTGAAAGCCCATAGGGAGAAAGGACAGAGGGAGGAAAGGGAAGGAGAGGGAAGGAAAGGAAAGGGAAGGAAAGGAAAGGAAAGGAAAGGAAAGGAAAGGAAAGGAAAGGAAAGGAAAGGAAAGGAAAGGAAAGGAAAGGAAAGGAAAGGAAAGGAAAGGAAAGGAAAGGGGGAAGGAGATCAACAGTGAGTGAGGGAAGAAAAGAAGTGAGAAGTGTGGAAGTCAATAGGGAGAGGGGAAGGAAGGGGGGAAAGAAAGAGAGAAGGAGGTAACGAGGGAGAGAGGCAAGAAAAGAAGGAAGATGTCTGGAAGTCCATAGGAAGAGAGGAAGGAGGGAGGAAAGGATAGGAAAGGAAAGGAAAGGAAAGGAAAGGAAAGGAAAGGAAAGGAAAGGAAAGGAAAGGAAAGGAAAGGAAAGGAAAGGAAAGGAAAGGAAAGGAAAGGAAAGGAAAGGGGGAAGGAGATCAAGAGTGAGAGAGGGAAGAAAAGAAAGGAGATGTGTGGAAGTCCATAGGGAGAGAGGACGGAGGAAGGAAAGGAAAGAGGGAAGCAGTTCAACAGTGAGTGAGGGAAGAAAAGAAGTGAGAAGTGTGGAAGTAAAAAGGGAGAGGGGATGGAGGGGAAAGGAAAGAGAAAAGGAGGTAACAAGGGAATGAGGCAAGAAAAGAAGGGAGATGTGTGGAAGTCCATAAGAAAAGAGGAAGGATGGAGGAAAGGAAAGAGGTGAGGAGATCAAGAGTGAGTGAGGGAAGAAAATAAGGGAGAAGTGTGGAAGTCAATAGGGAGAGAAGAAGGAGGGAGGAAAGGGAAGAGGGACATAGATACCGAGAAAGTGAGGGAAGAATGGAAGAAATGAGTGTAGAAGTCAATAGGAAGAGATGAAGGAGAGAGGAAAGGAAAGAGGGAAGGAGGTATAGAGGGAGTGAGGGAAGAAAAGAAGGGAGAAGGGGTGGTTTAATAAGGCTAGAGGATAGGAAGGGAGGGAATTATGTAAGGCGGAATGATGGAAGGTAGGATGGGTGGTTCAATGAATGTCATAGTTTGCATCACTCATAAGGCGCTACACCACAATACCCCCAGTACCTAACCCAAAAACGTACCTTATCTGGAGGAAATAGACCTTCTAGGAGCGCCGATTATCTACCCCTGAAACCCTCGCGTTTCAGCAAGAAAAAAACCTCTGACAGAGCATTCTCCGGAGCAGCTCCGAGAATATGGAACTCGCTTCCTCCATGCATCAGAAAAATCTCCTCTACACCTCTATTCAAAAGGGAAGTAAAATCATTCCTGATGAGCAAATTCCTCCCTTAAATCCACAGAGGCACCATACCAGTTGTACAACCTCAAACTTGCCTCTACTCTGCCATTAATGATACCTTCGACTCTATGACTTACGCGATCTCGAACCTGTTCTTATTGCTCAGATCAATCCTCGCTGCTGCAACATGCCAAACTTTGTTAATAATATGTTGATACTCTGTATGCTACGCTTTCCTAAATGTTCTATTCACACTCTGCTCTCTATGTAAAGAGCTCTGATACCCTACCCTGGGTCTGGTTTGCACTATAGAAAACTCTAAATATAAAGAAATGGATGTGAGAAGATAGGGAAGGGGAACGAAAGAAAGGAAGAAAGGTAGAAGAAGAAAAGATAGGAGAGGCCGCAAGGGGTGAGGGAAGAAAATAAGAAGAAATGACAGACAGAAGTAATAAGCTAAGGAATAAAAGAGAAATGAATTGTATGACTTTGTAAGCAAGAGGGGACAAGGGTGGATAGGAACAGTGAAGGATAGGCAGAGAACCCTACTGATTGGAAGTGAGGAGACAGCACAGGAATTTCGGATTATCTAAAGCCATAATCCTGCAAAAAAATGAAAATGAAAGAATTGGACTTTCTTGAGTTTGTGGGATATCTTCTGATCCCCACACCATGTCTCAAAAAGATACTCTAAATGCTCCATCACAAGAGAGTACATACAACGCTCTCTTTTTGGCAAGATATGAAGTATTAAGAAGGACTGTAAAAGCTGCTTGTAAGTGTGTGACTAAAAAATGGACTGGATATTACCTGGGGTAGTGGAGAAGTGTCCAGCCTCATGGTATAGTCACCAAAATTAAATATGGCGGCAAATGTATAACCTTTGCAGCAAGTATCAGTATGCTGCAGTCTCGGGTCTGACACTGTAAGACACTGTTTGATCTTCGGAAAATCCTACCCTCCGCGTGCCTTTGTCCCCTCACCTGAGAATACATCAGCATTTTGAAACAGGCTTAGAGGCAGGAATAAAACCCAAGGGCCAAACTTCCAGAAGATGTCCCCAGCATGGTTTCATTTGAACATTCAGGGTGTCTAATGGCAGGTGGATGGGTTTGCATCTCTAAGACAGACTTTGCTCCTGGTGTTGGATTGTGCTAGACTCCTCCTGTGCGGCTGCTCTTCCCTCCAAGCCTGCAGAAAGCCTCTCTTTTAATGCTCAGAAAGGGCTGAAGGGTGAGAGCTGCATGTCTTTTGGGAAGGGTAGGATTGATGGAGATCACAGAAAAAGGGCACAGTCGCTCTGTGCAGGCAGTGAGACAGGAGTCACAATCAACGGTAGGCACCCCACATAGAAGGTGATTTAATTTGGGGTCTCTGTTTACGAGTACTTCCTTGTTACCATTGTCTGCCTGGACTGGCTCAGTTTTGTCTCATCTCTCTGGTCCCTAATGGCTGTTTTGTGTCTACGTCACTGTTTGTGTTGCCGCCCATCCCGCTTCTGTATGCTCCACCACAGTCTCTCCTCTCTGTGAAGCTGCAATGTACATGAGACTTAGATCTGAATTTGTATAGGACAGTATTGTAGTTTTGTCATTTGAATCCATTCTTCAGGGTTTGTCTGATTCTATTTAGGAATGGTGTTAGTCAAGATGTTTTGATTTGAATTTTATATATATGCATGGAGCAATCTGATTGGCCAACTGAAACTCGGAAGAAATTTTGTGGCATCAATGACAGGACTTGAGGGCATGTACCCGCCTCCTTGTGAAAACATTTAAAATAGTATAAGGGGGCAGTGTACCAATACCCTGGCCAAAAGACACTGGTGAGGAGACACAGAGTGCCCTTCCACCGGGTCAAAGTAAAACATTTTTTTTTTCAGGACACCTGTACTACGTTACTCCAATGGGACCATGCACAGCGGGGTTGGCCCCTATGTAGGGTTAGCCACAGGGTCTGGGGGTTGGCTGTTTATCATTAAAAAAAATAATTTCACTCAATCTTCCAGAGCTTAAAGAGACCTTACAGTTAGGTACGGTAAAAAGATTGTATCCACCTTCAGGGGAATGCCTGGGGGTTCATGGGAACACTATGCACTCCTCTGATGGAGAGACCTTATGGGCTCACTCACTGTGTGCCACCTGCATGTCAGATATAGTCAGTACTTTCTTCTTGTGGCCTCTTTACCTCTGTATCTCCCATCTGCAATATGGCACATGTGAAGGTTTTTTCAAATTTGCATAGGACCACGCCTCATCCAAAGGAGGGCATGCCCCTTGGGATCACGCCGGAGTACATTTAGCGCTTGTGCAATCCATACCATTGGATGGGCCTTGCAAGCATCCCTCACCTATTCTGTAATACCAAAGTGTCCTTGGGTTGCAAAAAGTGGGTGTACACACCAGTTACGCACCTGTGCTACTATGTATAATGACTCTGATGCACATATCCAATTTTAGCCTGTTTTACTTTTTTTATTTGAGCCACGGATGACTTTTTGACTGTATCGGTGCCATATGAGAGTCTCAGGGGCTCCTCGACACACTCTGAAAGGTGGTGGGGGCGTCCCTTGCATAATGTCACTGTTAAACCACTGGACTGTATAAATGGGATTCCTTAGGATGCGTACTGGCGCAATAGTGACCTCTTAAAAAGCAAACAGCAAACATGATTTTCCCGTTTACTCAGAGAATGATAGATAAAGAGTAAATACTGCTCGAGCTGTCCTAAAGGTCTATGATGGGGAATCCAAAAGGGTAGTTCACTGATTAGGCGTGGTTGAAATTGTAATTATGCCAGACTAATTGCATAATTTTGATGATTTTACATTTTGCTTGTTATAGGAAATTCGCATAATTATGCGTTGCGTAATTTGCCGCATTTCTGGCAAAATCATAGCGTGAACAACACAAAAAAATAGAATGTGACCAACTATTGTTCATGGCAATTGTGTTTTCCACGCTATTTTTTCATGCACAAAGCGCGTCCTTGCACCAAAAATTGTCACGACCATGCATTTTGTAGTAAAATATATAAATAAACCGCAGGTCGGCATTCCGCGCAATTATTTTCAGCAAATCAAGCCCTTCTACATCTGCATAAAGCCAGGCAGGACTAACGAGTACCAAAGATTAGGGCATACCGTTCTAAAGCCCAAGCACACTAAAAACGTTAAGTGAAACACGAAGAATCGGACGTAGCTGATGTGTGGGAAATTGATGCAGGTCCACGCGATTGGTTCTCCATTCTCTAGGAACCGCGAGGCTACTCATTCAAGCATGTGAGGGTCAGGAAGCCACCACCAGCAGCGCCCCGAGGCCTGCATCCCTGGTTCAGGGCCTGCGCGCGCGGCTCTTGTGGGAGCAGCGAGTGGTACCCAGGGGCCCTCCCCGCCGTCCATCTGATTCCAATTTGCGCCATTGGCTGCGAGGAACGCAGACGGATCAGCCCGGAGGTCCCGGCGCAGGAGTCGGTGCGGACCGACCAATGCTGATTTGATTAGCGTCTGTTTAGAGCAGGAAATCCAAGAATTGGAAAGTTCAGACGCGGGGTCCGTGCGAGCATGTCAGAGCCGAGAGCGCGCCGACCTCTCCTTGCAGCCGCCGGCGTTTATGGTTTAATTTCCTGTGGCACCGGAGGAGCTGGGGTGGGTCACGCTAGGCCCGACTCCACACACATGGAGCCCCCTTACCGTGGGACCGTGCACGTGGTGGAAGTCTCTGGTAATAACTGGCCGTGGAGCGTGGCCAAACGCAGAGGCCAAGGTGCATTGTATTGAAATGCAGTAAAAGTTGTTGCTAGGTCCGAATTACTCCTTGAATCGTGTCATCGTGCCCTGCTCCCAAGGCTCGACGTGAAAGAGCTGGAAAGCGGCTCCAGGAGGCTTAAGCTTGCATTAAGGAAAACAATTTGACTTTTTATAAATTAACGAGGATTCCAAGGGTGCGGCAATAAATGTAGATGCAGTGGAGTTCGCCAATAGTGAACGTTTCCACTTGATGGAAGATTCTGCCCGCCCAAAGGATGCAAAATGTACATTATCAAGTTTTTAAAATACGGGGGCATATTCTCAAGAACGTGTGATAACCATCGCAAAAGTAACTTAACGCAACCCTCAACATCACAGTCCATCGTGGGAAATTTACGCTGTGTTAACCAAGTATTCACAACACGACGGTACCATGCGATAGTCTCCAGATAACGCGTCAACTGACTGCGTTAAAATCAACGCCACGCCGCAAAAATGCAAATCACAAACGCAAAAAAAAGATGCGTTGAGGCTAATCGCGATACAAAAATCTGTGAAAACCAGCTACAGGCCTGCAATTCACACGCGTCAGGCGGGAACAATCACCATAAAAGTAGGAAAAAAAAAACAAATGCCAAACAACAGCGAAGCACAATGGACGTGGCCGGAGCAAGTACGGAGGAGAACCAGAATAACACAAGACCCCCGGAGGACCAGTCTGAGACCTCGGGGTCAGGGAAGGGCAAGAAGAAGAATAGTAGGATGAAAAGGTTCAGTCCGCAGGAAAACAGGATCCTGATAACGGAGGTGGTCGTATACCATCAACTACTGTTCGTCACCTCCACTGTGTCATCGGCAACAAAAAATGGACTATGGCAGTCCATCGTGGACAAGGTGAATGCAGTCGGAGTGCTGAAGAGGACAATGGAACAGGTCAAGAGGCGCTGGAATGTCGTCAAGCGCAAAACCAAGAAGAAACTCAGCAACAACCAGAAGACAGCAATGCAGACTGGAGGTGGAAGTCCAGGCGCCACAGAAGGAGCTGGACGACATGGAGGAAATGGTGTCCACAGTCATCAGTGGGGAGACGGTGGCAGGAGTT
The DNA here is from genome assembly GCF_964204655.1 of Triturus cristatus. Classification (NCBI taxonomy): domain Eukaryota; kingdom Metazoa; phylum Chordata; class Amphibia; order Caudata; family Salamandridae; genus Triturus; species Triturus cristatus. The sequence goes on from NC_140588.1 coordinate 1,049,839,262, forward strand.
GGGGGCCCGGACACTGCTCAACAGGACCGGACACAACAGCTACAGGGTGAGTAAGGACCAGGGCCTCAGGGAATGGGGGAGATGGGCACAATGGCACACATGCACAATTAAGAAGAGCACATCTGCGGACAAACCATGGCCAAGACCACCAACTCCCACCAAGAGACCAATGTACCCAAGCATGCAACATGTCAGCACTGTAAAAGCAAAGAAGTCAAAGGCACACTGCATGAAAGTGATAAGGGGCAGAAAAATCAGAGCTGCAGGGGTGACTCCCCCAAAATGTGGCACACACACGTCACATGCAGAGCACATCAACATTGACAACGATGTGGCACAATCTGCAAAACACCTACAACAGAACACAGGACACAACTGGTGTCTCTTGGGTGCAGACACTGGCCAATCACATTTGGCATTGCAGGGAAATGTGAGTTTATAATGTACAAGTACAAACACACACACGTCTGTCGTCGAAATGTCCACTGTCCCCCATCAAATAGGCAGCTCCTCCCAAACAGCCACAATGTACTCAATCATGCTGTCTGTATGAAAACATGTACAATGTGACAACATAGATGTGGACACATTGTTAAACTGCATCTCCCCTTCACATTGCAGAGGGAGAATCAACACCTCCTGCAGAGCAGTCCGACCCTCTCTTCTCTGATGATGAAGAGGACCACCGCAGCTTCGACTTCGACACACTCCAACTGCTAGTGGAGAGCCTACGCAGCCCACTTCCAGGAGCTGGGCAGCCCAGCTGTTACGAGGAGACCCCACCCCCTGCTCAGATCTCACAGCAGGCAGCACCCACCACCACGACTGCCTCCCAGGACCCCCACGATGAACACATGGCCTTCCAACACCGTGTGTTAGGGTGACAGGAGAATCTGGCTGAACAGGTGCGGGTGGGCTTCGACTGCATGGCAGACAAACTAGATGCCATACGTGAGTGTCTAAGTCCCATCAGGGACCACTCACGGTCCCTGACGGACACACACAGTCCACTCCATGCTCTCCAATGGACCATGGCTGACATCTCTGGAGCCCTGACTCAGAGAATAGAACAACTGTCCAGTCAGAGTGGCTCTAGTACGCATTGTTGGCACTCTCTCTCCCTGTCCATCTCTTGTGTTATCTGTGTCTCTCTCCCCATCTTTGTCCATCTATCTCTTGCTCCCCCTCTCTGTCTGTCTTTCTCTCGATCCCCCTCTCTGTCCATCTTTCTCTCGCTCCCTCTCTTTCTCTCTCTCTCTCCTTCGCTTTCTCTCTGTCCTTTGATGTGCGCAAGACACACCTTCTCATCATGATTTTTGTCTTGCAGGCTGTGACCTATGGATTGTCCCGAGGGGAGCCGCCATGTGTCTTCATTTCTGTTCTGTGTTTCTTTGAATACATTTTCATCTGTTACATCAAAGGTAAATGTGTGATGCTCATTTTTGTGACGACACATGCATGTCACCAAATGTGATTGTGCGACATCAGGTGGATTATTTAGTACATGATTCCGTGTAGTTGATGTGGCATGTCTTTGGCTGGGCGGGGGGTCCCCGGGGAGGGGGGGGGTCCTGAGGGTGGTGGCGGTGGGTGTTGTGGTCCTATTGGGGCTCCAAGCTGCATGATCAGTGGCTCCATGGCATCTGTTGTCCTTCAGGTGTGGCTCTGGGCTCGGCTCCATTTTGTGGTGCAGGCTGTGGTCCGACTTTGCACCAGGTCAGAGCAGGTGTTAATTTCCTGCAGCTAACGCGCCTTATTGCCTGTTTTGTGATCTTATCGCCAATCTGGCTAGTCATTGAGAATGTTGTGGAGTGTTGTTTTTGCTGCTTTTTGCACAGGAACGCCTACTCTGCATCTCATTAGCGATAGTTGCGGGGGTCATCTGTGGCGATGTTTTTTGCGACTGCTATCATGGGTAACTGGTGTTATGGGCTGTTAACACCAGCTTGTGAATGAGGCGATAAATTTATCGCAACTTTGGCTGCGATAAAGTGCCATTAACTCGGTGATAGCTCCTTGAGAATATGCCACACGAAGTGTTTTTTGCACATTAGGCAACACATATGTGGGCAAATATGCCTCTGATTTAGGACTCAATCCTTTGTAAAACAACTTCCGACAAACACAGTGTCCCTGAATCAGCTATGACTGTAATGCATTGGCTAGGAGACAGCAACATGACTTACCCAAATGCAAAGTTACATGGGTTCAGAATGCACCTTGAAAACAATATCCTAAGCTAGTTTTAATAAATTGATGCCCAACACATGTGAAACCAGTGGATGCAAAGCTACCTTGCCAAAGATGGTGTGATTGAGGCAACATGCTAAATTTCAAAGCACTATTTTACACATGAACTATTAAGAATATTAAAATCCCTCTTTGGCATCATTTTATTGTGTTTTTTTATGTGCTATAAATGTTGCTATGTTCGGCCCCAAAGTTAAGCGTATTTATGAGAGCTACTCTGTCCTCAAAAGCCTGGCTGTCATGTTGTTTCATTTGTCCTCTGTTCTGGGTCTTGGTGGCTGTGCCCCACTTGCCTCACCATCACCGCCCATCACTACACCAGCAACTGGTGTTGATACAGTGGTTCATTAGATTGGTTGTGGCAGCATTTGCACCGTCTCTAATTATGTACTTGCAAGTCACTGAGAGAGAGAGAGAGAGACAGTTCACGTTTGTGTATTTCAGTAGCACATGTGTGTGTGTGTTCTACAACTATACTGAGGTACAAATATTGACACAAAAATATTGCATCCACTGACTAGACCCTACCACTTACAGTGCAGGGTTATCGGTAGGTAACTGGATGTGGAGTAGAAAATAGTAATATATGTAATAGTAGGTGCTACAGTGGACAATGGCGAGGGAAAATTAAATAAATAATTCCTTTTCCATCGTGTTATCCCTTTTAGTGGATGAAAGGACCCTCACTCATGGGTTATGGCATGCTTCATCATGAAGTCTTATCTCATCACCGACATATCTTTTTTCAGGACTAGACCCTATTAGCATAATAAGAAGGGGTCCAAGATGTAAAGAAAAACTGAAATATAAGATGATCTAGGGGAACACCCCAGATTTCCTTTATTCGGGGTGCCCTTGATAAGGTTAACAACAAAAGGGCTTATTCACAAGAGGCCTGTACTGCTGGAGTGTCAGTTTATTTGATGCTCCGGCAGCGCACACCTCTTAATCATATCTATGCAGCGACGCAAAGCCACCCTGCATGGCTTTGAATGGCATCATAGATATGGAGTGAGGCAACGCAGCGCAGTCAAGTAAGTGTTCCATGGCCGTTGTGGTGGTTGTTCCCAAGCAACACCCATGGATTTTGACACTGCCACAGATTCATATAAACGTGGGGTAGCGCCACAACTTTACGCCGCCCCGGAGTAGGTGTAACAAGGAGAAATGTCTTCATTTCTCCTTGTTTTTTACTTTTCCCATGTGTGCTGCATTCTGAAGCACACATAGAATGAGGAAACAACTCTGTGGATTGTTTTTTGTGCAGGAAGGTGCCCCTTCCTCCACAAAAGCATCCTGCCAACAACACAAACACGCCTGCACAATGTTGTAAGGGTGCCTGCGCTGGGTCACGACTCCAAAATGTGCGCCGGCTGAAAGGACATGAATGCACTGTATCTTATAACAATGGTGCATTCTTGCCCTTTTGAATTGGCGTACGGCAGCACAGCAAAAAGCCTTATGGCACTACCCTACGTCATTTCTTGTAAATAAGTCACTTAGGGGGATATGTACAATGAAGTGGCGGAGCGTACTGTTAGCCTCCTGGGCTTAACGACATGCTCCCCCACTTCGGAAATGCAAAGCTGCACCATATTTACAAGAATGTGGTGCAGCCTTGCGTTTCCCCCTGCGATGGCGCTAAGATTAACACCTTAGAGCCAATGCAGGCACCCTTGCACCAGAGTGCAAGGGTGTTTGTGTGCAGGGGAGAATTAGTTATGTGTAGGAAGGTGTCCCTTCCTGCACATAAACAATCCAAAATGCCATTTTGTAACTTTCATGTGTGCTGCTTCATGCCGCACACATGAAAGTTACAAAATGGCATTTTTAAAAAGGTTTTTTATGTACAGGAAGGGGCACCTTCCTGTACATAAACAAACCATGGCATTTTGCTTTTTCCATGTGTGCTGCACAAGGCAGCACACATGGAAAAAGCAAAAACGAGGAGAAATAATGTATTTCTCCTCGTTTCGCTAACTTAAGACCATGATTTTCCTGGTCTTAACTTTGACGCTGCCTCCTCCTATTTACGCTACCCTTGTACATAGGGGCAGCGTCAAATACAATGGGTGTTGCGGTGGAGCGCACAACACAACACCCACTGCACGCCCCTTTCACGCTAAACATAGCGTGAAAGGTTGCCTTATGTACAAGGCAGTGTTAAGCCACGTTAAGTGTCTTAACGCTGCCTTGTACATAGGGCAAGGCCCCAGTTGCCATGGGAACGTCACAAAAAGGGATGTTCCTGTGACAATAGGGGCTTGTACATATGCCCCTCAGTGTTAACTGCTCATGGTGTCCAGAAAACAAAGCTACATGTGCTGAGAGTGCTCGCCCTGTGCACGAGTAACATTTGTGGGTATCTTCTGACTGGAACTGCATTGTAGACATGACAGTTGTGATAGTTAAAAAACCTGCTGGGAATGATGTGGGCAGTGTGACTGTGTTTAGAGTGACACCTCCATTGGAATTTTATCTGGTTGTCGGTCTGATCCCAGGGTTTCGTGACAATACAGTTAGAGACGGATTAATCTTTGGAATGAGTTGTGGGATCAGAGATGTGGGTAGAGGTTGGCAAGTCACTAAAGGTTTGAGCCAGATACCTGGCTCTGCTCAGTGCTTAATTTGAGCCGGTGGTTACGGGTGGGGCCCACCGGCACTCATCGTTTGGGGACCAGCACTTATTTTTCCAAATCGGACTTTCTCCAACAAAAAGATAGAGAGAAAACACAAAAGAGTTAAAGAAAGAGCAAGAGAAAGACTCGTCAAAGGGAGAAAGTAGGGATAAAAAGAACCTGCAAAAGTGAGGTAATGGGGCAGGAATTGTCTTGTGTTAGAAGAGAGGGGCAGGAGGAATCAAGACTATGCAGCCTTGGTATTCAGCACCCCTACCTTTGATAGTGATGGCTGTGGGCTTCTGAACAAAACTTTGGGCACCTGCATTTATTGTTTTACAAACTAAGCACTGGCTCTGCTTGTGATCCAAACGAGCAAAGACTTGCCCTGCGTGCTCGCACTTTATGTTAAAAGACACCAACTGCCCTCTCCCTCCCCCTTCGCCTGTACAGCAGATGAGGTGCGGGACAGCAGCACTTCGCCAATGTCTTTCTGCAATTTTTATTATGCTCTGAGGGGATTCAGATGGGCTGATTGGGAAGATGCAATGGAGTGAATAGGCTGCACTCTACAAGCTAGTCATGACCAGCACATAATACATAAATACATACATAAAGATCCTGAAAACCACATTTGCACAGCCGCTGGAGTACAGCAGAACTCTGCACGTCACCTTTGTCTCATGAAGACCTTTAACTCTGCAGGAAATAACTCATTTTGCTAGGGGCTGTAATTGCAGCTACTGAGGTGTTGGACCTCTTCTGATCTTGACATGTTATGTAGGAGGAACCCAACGACAACAAAATTAAACATATATATACACAGAATGCCCAGCTTTTCCTTAACTTAGTACTTTTTTTACGGAAAAGACTTTTTGGGTCAGCTCGATTTAATATGGAACACACAGATTTATCTAAGACAATGTACTAATTTAGCTCCTGAAAGAAACATTTTCCTGTGGTGTTAAACAGGAGAGAGAAGACAATGCCCATTGTTGGACTTGGCTTTCTTTGAAGAGTTACCTCCATACTTTTTACTCTCATACCTCCTGCTTTGCTGAAGTCGATTTTGTTGGCTTTTGTTGTGCATTTTACTGCTGCTAACCTGGGCTTAAGTTAATCCTGGGCTCGCGGAGCGGAGCATGCGTAGTTTGCGCTACTACACACTAAGCGTGCGTAGTTTGTGCTACTACGCACTAAGCTAATTGCACGTAGCACAGTGCAAAAACGCGTAGCCTAGCGGGCATTTTTTGCTTGCTTGCAGTCCTCAATGTCAAGTTGGCGACCGTGAGCAAGCAAAATCAACATCCCGGCGAGACTTTTTCCTCGTTCGCGATCAGCAACATCAAGTTGCCGATCAAGAGCGTGGAAAATAAACCTCCCGGTGAGATTCTCAATGCGGGGAGGCCAGGTTTCTCATTACGAGTGGTCGTGTGTACTCGCGACCACTCGCGATGAGAAACTACCAATCCACGTTGAGAAAGCTGCAGCTCGAGTACAAATCTACTCGAGCGGCAGAAAATGACCGCTTGCACTGTGCAAGATGCCGTTTGCAATGATTGCACAGTGCGGACAAGCATTCGGCACTGTGCAATCAGTGCGAACAGCATTTCCCTACCGCACTACGCAGTTTGCGTAGCTATGCGTCGCGTGCAGAGTGCGAAGTGTACTACAGGTAGCTACGTGTAGCGCTACTACGCAAACTACGCCCAGGGTTAGCTTAAGTGCTTGTGCAGTCTCGCTAAAACATGGTAAAATGAGCCTACCATCTGATTGGCAGATTTAATTTTCCTTTACGCACCTAGTATATGGTACTACATGTACCCAGGACCTGTAAATTAAATGCTACTAGTGGGCTTGCAGCACTCATTGTGCCACCCATTAAAGTAGCACTTTAAAACGTGTCTCAGGCCTGCCATTGCAGCCTATAGTGCAGTTTTAAACTGCCATTTCAACCTGACAAAATAAACCTTTTGCCAGACTTAAACTTTCCCTTTAAACACTTATAAGTCACCCCTCGGGTAGGCCTTAAAGCTCTTAGGTCAGGCTGCATGGTATTTAAGATGCAGACATGTGGATTTAAGTTTTACAGGTCTTGGCAGTGAAAAACACCCAAAGTCGTTTTTGACTGTTGATAGCCTATCTCTCCCATAATACCGACACTGGGTTACCTTATTACACTTAATTAACGATAACTTCAGTGTGGGATCAGATAGCTATTTGCTGTTTACGCTCAAATGAGTTCCAGTTTTAAATCCTCTTCAATGGTAAAGTCATATTTTGAGTCGCAATTCTGAAAATGGCACTTTTAGAAAGTTGTTATTTTTTTATCCTAACCATCTGTGCTTTCCATCAGTGTTTTGGTTCACATGACTGGGAATGGCTCAGCTGTCGGGATTTTTGTATTCCTCTCAGATAGTGGCACAAACCTCCCCAAGTGATGCCCCACCCCAGATCCTGGACCCTTGGTATTGGTGCCGGTGGTACTTCTGCACAACCTGGGACTTGGAGCATTTTTCAATGAAAACTGCCTGGAGAATCAACAGAAGACCGGGATCTATCTGCCAGCTGACCTGCCCAAGGTACATCGCTGGTCGGCCTGACTTAGCAGTAGCTTCCTCAGACACAGCCTGGTGCCTTGCCCCACTTAGGACTCTACATTCTCCTCGAGAATCTTCAAGAATCTTTCTAAGTCCGAAGGTAAGCAGTGACCGGGTCCAATCCATCCCTTATATCCGACCCTTGCTCCATCACGCTCAGCCATAACATTTGACTTTGACCCGGTCTCACACGACCCAATATCTGCAGTTGCGCCTGTGATATTTTAAGCACTAGATTTCACTAAAAACATTTACAATTCATAACTCTGGTTCTGCTGATTAGATTTAATTTGTTTTGGTGTCATTTTATTTATTTATTTATGTGTCTAAATTGGTTTAGGATTTTTCTTGTGTTGTGTTTTCACTTTATTACAGTTTGTGCGCTGCATACATTCTTTACACATTGCCTTTAAGTTAAGCCTGACTAGTGTTGTGCCAAGTTACCATACAGTTAATCACATGTTAATTTAGTGACTCTTGTAGTTCACCCTGAGAAGGATCGTGGTTGTTGCCTATTTGGGGCTTCCAACCCCATCAACCAATAACCCAATGACTTATACCATCCACTGACCGAACTGCACAATGTGTAACCAGAAAACTTGTGTTCAATAACCCAGCTTTCCCACTTGACTACAATGTGTGATCCTGTGCAAATCACTTTACTTCATTGTGCGTCATTTTATCTGAGACTACATTGAAGAAGACCCATGCATTAGCTCCAGCTCGGCTCTCTCTATGAATTTTCAGTCCTGCCCATCTCTAGATGTGGGCAGACAGATCACCCAGAAGACCCATTCTCTTGAGGCCATATACGCAAAAAGAGATTAGGTTGGCCAGATGTATAAAAGGTTTCTGCTTCCTCCCAAAAGATCCCGGGGATGAGAATCTGGGCCACGACATGGAGGTCATCGCAATTGCCTAGCTGCCAAGTTTTCCAATTCATGCATAAGTAGTTGCTCCATTCTGGGCTTTTTCGCTGCTTCCTGGGATTTATCCAATTTTTATAATGACGTAAATAAGGCTAAAAGTCACAGACTGCAAAGAAAATACCTGGATTGGCCATAACGTATGGACCTGGGAAACGTACCATAAGCTGTATTGCCATAAGAACCTATCAGAAGTGGGGTGAAAGAGCTGGAATTGAGGGAACTTGGGGGCTTATTTATGAAAGGCTGGCGCTGCCAGAGCATCACTTTTTTTGACACAGGCCTCTCAGTCATAGCTATGAGGAGAAGTAAAGCCTCTCTGCGTGGCTTTGCATGGCCTCATAGATATGGAGTAAGACAAAGCAGCTAAAGTCGCCACCTTGCCTTACTCCGGGTCAAGGAGGTGTTCCATGGACTGTGCGGTGCGTTTTCTCACACTGCACCCAAGGATTTTGACTCTGCCCCAGATTTGATTAATTACATAAACCTGGTGCAGCACCAACATTTACGCCTCCCCAGACCAGGGTTAACGAGGAGAAATAGTTTTATTTCTCCTCATTTTTTCCTCTCTCCATGTGTGCTGCATAGAAGGAGGAAATCGCCCCTCGGGATTGTTTTTGTGCAGGAAGGTACACCTTCCTGCACAAAAACAATCCTGCCTGCATTTGAGCCATCCTTCCACCACGGTGCATGGATGCCTGCATTCGCACTAGGCAGCAAATTGTGCACCTGCGCAGGGGAAAAGGACATTAATGCACCGTAATTCATAAATGTGGTGCATTCCGGCCCTTTCACATTGGCGTAGGGCAGCGCAGCAAGAAGACTTGCGGTGCGGCCAATTCCTCATAAATGAGGCTCTAACTGATTATCAACTGCAGAAAACCTCTCCAGATTCATCCACGCCAACGTCAGCAAAAATAAATCCGAGACCTGAACAGTGTGGTACTTTTTTTTTGCCTTTTAACTCCGGTTTCTTGTGTGAAAGTTTAACTTTTCGGAAAAAATAATAATTGCTTCCCCGGAACTAAAGGATCATAAGGAAGTGTAAAATGTAAAACATGTTTCTCTCCTGGTTGCCCACAGCGAGGCATGAAGGAGATGGGAGCAGCGGGCTGCGCTTTTAACTCTGCTCCGCCGCAGAAGTCTTCCAGTCCTGAGGTCTGGGGGCTGAGTGGAGCCAGCGAGGAAAGTGGGGCGCTCCTCCGCGAGGGGGCGGGTACCACAAGGCGCTTCAGTTTAACATTGTCACCGAAAAACAGAGATAATTGCAGACATGGAAGTGCTGCTGTACTTGCCACTGTGTTTATTTTTAAAAAACGCAGGTGGAAGCAGAAATGTGTTACCTAGAAACGCAGCCATCGCTAACGCTGTTTCCTCGTAGCAACAATCTGCGTGCTGTAATTTCCCCCAGGCCTTTGGCTTCTGAACATTAAGCGTATCGAAAACAAGTGGCCCAGATCCAGATTGGAGCCGTCTCGACTCTCCCACTTGTAAAAACAGAGGTGTATGTAAAGGCAGCAGAATACTTAACACATGGGCAACCAAAGGAGTGTGGATGCGGCACTCATCACTTTGAGGCATACTTACAAGCACCTATTGCCAAAGGAACGTCACTTTTAATGATTTTGTGGTGGCGATAAGGGCTTTGCCTTATTTATATGGCTGCGTTAAGCCACTTATTGTGGCTTAACGCAGCCTTGTCAATAAGGCACCCTTTCATGCTATAGATAATGTGAAAGGGTTGGGCAATGGGTGTTGTGGTGGGCTTTCCACCGCAACACCCATTGATTTTGACGCTGCCCCCTATTTACAAGGGTGGCGTAAATATGGAGCAGCACCAAAATTAACACCAGGGAAAACCTGGTCCTATCGTGGTGAAACGAGGAGAAATGCTTTGGGACTCATTTCTGAGGTTTTACCGTAGGGCAGCACCGCAGGCCTTCCTGCCGTGCTGCCCTACAGTAAAAGAAAAGGGCAGCAATGCACCGTGTCTATCTGATACGGTGCATTCATGTCCTTTTCCACTGAGCCGGCGCACAATGAGCTGCCGTGCGCAAACGCAGGCCCCTTTGAACCATGATGCAAGGGTGCCTGCATTGCAGGGATGATTATTTCTGTGCAGGAAGGGAAACCTTCCTGCACAGAAACAATCAGAAGAGGCTTTTTCTTCTTTCTATGTGTCTCACAGAATGCAGCACACAGAAAACGGAAGAGAAATAAAGATATTTTTCCTCGTTGTGCCTCCCTAAGTTTTTGGCGCCACCTCAGATTTACGATTGCTCGTAACAGATTTTGCTGGGAACGCCCCCAGAAACACCCATTGCAAGCCCCTTTAAAGCAGAATACTGCGTTAAAGGCAGCCATATTTATAAGGCAGCATTAAGCCAAAAAAAGTGGCTTAGTGCTGTCACGTAAATATGGAGCAGACTCCTGCGCCACGGAACGTCACAAAAAGAGAAATTTCTCCTTGTTTTTGCTGTTTCTATGTGTGCTGCATTGTGCAGCACATATAGAAACAGCAAAACACCATGAATAATTGTTTATGTGCAGGAAGGTATCTCTTCCTGCACATAGACGTTTATGTACAGGAAGGAATCCCTTCCTGCACATAAACAATCATTGAAAAAATTATGATTTGCAGCTTCCATGTGTGCTGCACAATGCAGCACACATAGAAGTTACAAGTTGTCATTTGTGATTGTTTAAGTGCAGGAAGAGACACCTTACTGCACATAAACAATCATTCTTTCAACGCAGGCACCCTTGCACTATGGTACAAGGGTGCCTGCATTGGCACTAGGCAGCTTAATTTAGTGCCAGGGCAGGGAGAAATGTTGGGGTGAACCGTATTTTTGTAAATATGGTGCATCCCTGCATTTCTAAAGTGACGGAGTAAGGTGTTATCTATTTTGGAGCTTACCCGCGCTACACTACTTTATTGTAAATATGCCCCTTTGTTTGTCATCGTCTCGAGACCCTCACGGGTGATTTACAGCACTATATAAATGTTTGATTGATTGATTGATTGATTATTTGTGGGTGTTTGAGCTGGGTGTGGTTGCAGTTTCATTTATTTTTTTAGTTATATGAAATAGTTTAACTACACTTATTCTGGCAAAGTTCAACAAAAGGCCTGATTACGAGTGAAGCGGAGAGTTATCTCAGGGAGATGCCACTCCAGAAGTGGTCCAGTGTTCTTGCACCAGGTTTTCCTGGATTCCTGGAACACTGGACAAGATAGTACCAACCGGTAATTCCAGCTAGTAAAATTGCATGAATTAAATTAAATTATTTTATTATGCATGATTAATTAAAACCTTTGCATACACGTGAAATTAGAAATCATTTCTTAATCATGATTCAATAGGTAAAACAGTATTAAAATCGTCATTGTACATTGTTTTAAAATTACACATATGGGCATTGCGCTCTTCAACGGGTCTAAGGTACATGTGTGCCAGGGAAAGCTAGGCTGGCAGTAACTATCCAGTTAAGCTGCCGTCCTTGCATGTCCTCTTAAAGTGCATGTTTTTGTGCTTACAACCAACGTTGGTTTAACGTGCCTGTGCTACTGTAAGGTGCTGTTGTTAGACTTTGACGGTCTAGCTTCAAGAGAAGCCCAGTTCGGCTGTGTTTGGTTGACCAGTGTCCACTTGCGGGGATTTTTCAAGTCTCTTGGCTACTGTGTCAAAAAAATGTGTGAGCCGGCAGTTTAGCTGTACCTCTGCTGGATTGAAGCACAGCTTTACTGCCTGCCTACAGGTCCTGGTACCGTGCTGCCTGAATAATGGTCATAGTAAAGTGATTCTTATGTCCCTTAGGTTGCGGCAGATGCAAATTATGTGAATTAAGTCCTTATTGCCTCTTCCGAATAGGCAACATGACTGCAGACCTCCTCTCCTTTCCCATGGTGGAAGATGTGAGGTGATCGGAACGACGCCTAGCCATAACTTTAGTCATTTTTCCTTTGTGCTCGCTTACACTCCCATTTTCAAATAAGATTGAGGTTTGAGAACTTCATAGTTGCTGAGTACTACCCAGCCGTGCGCCCTTTTGGCGAGTGTTTCCTTGTCTTCTAAGACCGGTACCATTTTTGTTGCCTTTGATAAATTTTTTTTAAAGGATAGATGATCTGTTGGGGTTGCCCAAAGGTCTGTCAATCCCAGTGGCTTTAGAGAGTCAAGCAAGTAATCCCTGGCTGGTGATTTTCCATGGCGAAACAACTCGATCCATAGATGGGAGTTTAGGGATCCTTCTTCGGCGCTTCGGATCTTATGCCAGCTTTTTATGTACGAGCCCCTTCTTTCCACCGATTGTTTTTAGAGCCCAAATTCTAACCATATGTGGCCTGGTGAGACATATCTTGGAAGATAGAAAATCGCTCTATAAGAATTAGCTATTACTGTGTCCAGTGCTGCAGCGTCTTTACCTTTGAGAGATTCGCTCCCGAATGTTAATGTTGGCTGCAATATTGTGCGCCGTACCTATGGCAGGGGGTCGAGTGTGAGGTCAGGCAACATCTTCTTCAGGGGCTTCATTGTTAGATAAGTCATGATGCCCTTAATGCGCAAGGACTCCAGCTGGGGTTTGAATGAGCTTTTGTGGTCCAAAAGTATTCCGAGATATTTGTAGCTGGTTATCTGGTCCAGGCATTGCCCGTCTAAGTACCAGTTAATTTTTTTCTTCCTATGATAGTTTACTGCCATGATTTTAGTTTTCTTAAAATTTATTTTTAGGGCGTTCTGTTGTGAGAAGCTGTTTGTCGTGTTCAAGAGATGTTGAAGACCAATGCGTGTCCAACCTATCAGCACCAGGTCGTCCGCATATAGCGGGTTTGACAACAACATTTTCACAAATTTTGGGGCATGTGATGTGCACTTGTCTAGTTCCCCTGGGAGGTCAGCTAAGAAAAGGTTGAAAAGTAGAGGTGCTAGGACGCACCCAGGAGACTTCGGATGCGACAGCAGCCAATCCTCGACCCCACTCCACCCTGACATTTTTCTCTAGCAAGGGAAAGTATTCAGTGCTTTCACCTGCCAGAACTAACCTTGCCCTTCCCTCCCTTATCATCCCTACCGCCACCTCCTCGTTCCACACAGAAGTCCACCGCACACATTTACCACCTGCTACGAGTAAATGTGTGCATTAAAATTCTTGGGAAAGGGAATACCTTGTGGAATACTGCCTGGTAATTCCATTTGCACAGATATCCCTTAGTCTGAAGGGGTTTAACTTGTAACTGCACGGTACTAGAGAGCTTTACTGAAAATAAACAGTAATTACATTTGTGGGGTTTGCATCCACCAGTACCATGCAACTCATAGTCTGGGCCATGGACAGAAGAAACAGCTACAGGGATCTGTTTTTCCCTGCAGTCATCTGAGTACCAGCAGGGAAACATACTACCCCCCACTCAGCCACATCTCCTCGTTTCTCCACCGCTGGAAGTTAGAATCCACGCCACAGGAAATAGAATGCATCAAAGATATGGACATGAAAAAGTTAAGCAGCTGTCACTCCTGCTCTGAGCAGCCTTTTTAGCCCAGAAGTTATGGACACCCACATTCTCAAGTTCATACTCCCCCAGTTTGTACACAAGAGGACGTGCTAGACAGGATGTGTATTACTTTTAATTAGGTGTGGGTGGAGCTACTTAAAAGCTGTGCACGGAATTCCGCAGTTACTCAAAAACTCTGCAAGATTCCGCTGAGGTCCATGAGCAGGCGGAATGTGGCACGTTGCACTGCTTGCGCTGATTTTTAGCGGCAGGAGCTTGATCCGTGTTGTAAAAATGGTACAAATGACACTACGCGGCACAGCAGAGGGTGCTGCTTCTTTTTGCGGAGTGAGCAGCAGTTTTCTCAACTCCAATGGTTGCAACCTGACACGACTGTCTGTGCTAAGAAAATCTCGCCGGGAGGTGTTCTAGGGCCTGAAAATTGCACTAGGAGATGCAAATTCTAGCTCATCAACTTAATTTTGCAAGCCGCGCCGTGCACAAGAAAAAACACCATGCAGTGCACCGCAGAGTTTTGCCAGATTCCGCAATACACGCAGAGTGGAGTCGACAAAACTCCACAAACTCTGCCGGCGGAGCAGAACTTTCCGCCCACCCCTACTTTCTATGTTAGACCCAGTGAAGTATTTTCACTGCTATGTGGCTATTTTACAGAACAGTGTGGGCCAGAGGCGAACAGATTACCTCAGAGTGAAGTAAAATAATCTGGGCCAATTACATAGACTTTGACTCTGGGATTGTCTGCAATGTGAGTATTCTGATTGACTGTAAGAGCTAAAGCAGGTATGTTGAGAGGCTACAAATGAAGAAGGGTAGTTGTTAGTTGAAGCGGTATTGGGCTCCACCTGGAGCATTGACAGATTTCCTCTCATGATGGAGATTACCCTGGATTATACTTTACGGGTTCAATCCATATTTCTTGGTGAGAGTCATGTCAGGCGCTTCGTGCCTGAGGCAGACTGCAACCTGCTATGAAACCTAAACTTTGTGAGCCATTTACTGCGAGTGTCAAATCCTCTTTCAGAGGACCACTGGGAAATCAGGAGCTACTAGGCTGAGGCGTGGACATTGAGGCCTTTTAATTCTGACGTCCCAGGGCCCAACCTCCTGTGGATCCTGAGCAACTGATCCAAGTACTACCCCTTCAGCACTTGATTCTCAGTGGTAGTGCGGGTCGAGGAGACCAAGTCTTCCTGGGAATACGGGGGGAATAGGTATAAGGTTTGCACGGGCACAAGACTCAAAGCACATCCAGCAACCCCAATAAATTAATGTTCAGCCATACCTGCTTTTTTGACAAAAGTTGTATTTATATGCAAAAATAAAGTGAAATATGGCACACGCAAACAATATATACAGCCTTCGAAAAGCCAGCATTCTAGCATTACCCGAGCAAGATCCTATGTCCCATTTCCCCGTCTATTAGCAGTGGTCATTCCCCATTTATGTGACTTAATATTCAGGTTAGGCCCCACTAATGAGCACAAGTCTTAGAAGTTCTACAATGTCTTTTTAGAAGTCAAAGTGTCCTCGCACTGATAGTCATAACAAGTACCACCAGGACAGTGCAGCCTGGTGATCAGGCTTCTTACCCTCTCCCACTGGTTTTGTGATACAGAAGACTGGTGCACAAATCAAAAAGCACTGTGTTGTACAGTTGCACCTTGTACCAGTGTGATGGTACTCCTTCTCAGCAAAGCCTACCTGACATACGAGGGTCACGAGCAGCACCACACAGGGCTGTGGCCCTGTTTCAGTCACCGCGCTGCCCTAGGGCGACGGCCCTCAATCTTTGCAGTGGTGCACAAGGGTAACATCCCTTACTCTTCATAGTGGCCCCTTCTAGCATTTGATGTCAGTGACTTTGGGTGGCACCCAGGCAAAAGGCTTCATTAGGGCTGCCGTACTTACCTCCATGGAGGGCCCCCTTTGCAAACGGTTCACTTACTCTGGGCGGCAAATGGCCTGATCAGTGCGGCAGTCCTAGCTGTACGGTAAACTTCACACTTGGCTTCAGGGGTCCACTCAACAGGATTCACACTGTACCTCACTTCCTCCAGGTACTCTCCTCCTACTCCTCACCGGGTCCTATGGTCTCGGCAGGCAGGCAGATGTTGGTGATCCAGGGCAAGTAGTCCTAATTCTTCTGGATGATGTCCCGTCACCCAGCAGGGAGATTAGCAGACTTTAGTACTCAGTCCTGCTCACAGCATGCAGAAGTCGTGCTGAGCTTCTTACCGTCGATGTGCAGCCGCGGTTTTACTGTGTGATGGTTGTAAATTTGGGAGACTCAAGCTCCCCCTTTATACAATCCATTCCTAGATAAAGATGTGATTTAGTGTCTCTGTCTTTGAAGTTTGTGCTGGGGGTGTTTCCTTGTTTGAAGTGCCCACTTGTTTGTTCTGTCCTGTCCAGGTAGCAGCTTGTCACTGCAGGAGTGGCTCCAAGTTTGATAGCTCCACAACACAGGAAGTGGGAGTGACTCGAGGATATCACTTCGATGTTAGCCTCACTGATGTATGCCAAACAAGTCATTACAAAGGCCCCATTGCTGTTCCTTAAAATTCCCTGTCTGTGCAGTGTTTCCTTAATAAGCCCCATCTTCTTCTGATGATGTGCCAAGGCCCCACTGATTAGTGACCTTTCCATATTCATATAGGCCTTTCGAAGTGCACAGGAGGGCCTGGTTCTCCTTTCCTCTAGTCCCATCCAGTTCTCAGAAATGTAGCAATACACACATCTGCCTAGAAAGGCTCTTCCTCCTCCACATGCCTTTCCAAGGCCCTGGGTTTCCAAGATGGAACCCACACGCCTCTAAGTATTGTACCATTCACAAGTACACATACAGCAAAGCTCACACAAATATCACACGCACTATGCAGCGCTACATGCTAACATGATGTAGGCCAAGGGCGAGTTAAGCACACAGCAGCAAAACTTTACATGAGTGATCCAGTATGCCCCACTCCAGTGACACAGGTAAAAAAGGGTATGTTCACTGTACTGATCATTATTACAAAAACATGGTATGCTGCCACCACCGCAGGAGGTGTCCAATAGGTTGTTTGTCTCCAGGTTGTCTGTGAGCTGATGGATCAATAGTTCTTGTGGTCACTGGGGTCTGCATGTTTCCAGGTTTCCGGGAAGGTGGCAGAGTTGATGGCTGAATTAAGGATGTGTATGAGTGGAGGACAGATCTCTATCCATCGTAGGTTGAAGGCATGGTGTGGACAAGGGTCCATCGTCTGAGAATATGGAAGTAATGATGATCACTGTGATCTCGGTGCTGAGGGGTGTCCAGTCGGTGAGATGGTTGGGCGGGATGTCAGCAGGAGTCAGGGGTGGAGTGAGTTCCATTGGTTGAGGGTCGAAATTACCGTAGATGTCTGCCATCTTGTTGTGGAAGTAGTTTGATAGGGCATTGCAGAGGTCCTGGGTGGGTGGGGTTGTGTTTTCGACAGCGGTTGGGGCAGAGAATTCTCTGATGATGTTGAAGAGTTCATTAGAGTGGTTGCACTGGTTTCGAGGTGGGAGGCCAGGGCGACTATTTTGGCCTCTTTGAGGAAGCGGTGATAATTCTTGAGGGCGGACTTTAGTGTGAAGTGGTCTGTATTTGTTTGCATTCTCCTTTCGAAGTCAGGAGATTTGTGGTGGACCTGGTAGCATGTTTGTTGGACCTCTTTGTATTGGGTGGTTTGATGGGAGCGATGCTGTCTGCACTGGCGGTGATCCAGTCTGAGAAATTTTGGGCAGCCTGGTTCATATCATCCATGGTGTGAAGGGTTGTAGAGCTGAGGGCTGTTGTCCATTGGGTTTGCATGACTTTGTTCCAACTGCATTGCGCAAGGGCTTATGGAGTGGCAGTATGCTCACTGGTGAAATGGACGATGCTGTAGTCCGACCAGGTGACTTCGGAGGTGTGGCTGAAATGGATTCTGTCGCTGGTGGTGAAGCTGGAGTCAAGGGTGTGTCCGGTGCTGTCGGTGGGCCTAGTAACGATTTACATCATGCCGATGTTGTGCATGTTCTCCAGAAGGTTGGCGATATGTGTGTTGGTCGGGTTGTTGAGATGGACTTTGAGGTCTCCTAGCATGGGGTATTGATTTGATTCAATGGCAAGGGGGGGCGATGATTTTGGTGATAGCATTGCAGAATGCTGGGCAGGGGCATGCCCCCTACGTTTTTTTTTGCATTCACATACATCTGGAAGTTGAGATGTTTCATGGTGTGAGTCGAGTCGTCCTCTGTGGTGGTGAGTCTTATGGAGTCTTTGTGGATGATAGCTATCCTTCCTCCGGGTTTGAGTTGGGGTTTTTTGTGGATTATTTCGTGGAAGTTGGGAGTTGCGGTGGCTATGTTAGGGTCTATGGCTTGCTTGAGCCAGGTTTTGGTGATGAAGACTGTGTCAGGTTTGGCGGTGACGATGGTGTCCAAGATTTCCATTGCATGCTTTCCGAGGGACCTGACGTTGATTAGCATGCAGTTTAGCTAGGTCTTGGGTTCGTGGTTGGAAGGGTTGTTGGTGTGGTTATGGCAGTGTGGCATATAAAGCCGCAGAGTTATAGCAAATGGACCTGTTTGCTGGTGCTTGGGAGAAGCATGCGGTGCTGGGTCCTCCGAGATCAAGGGATTTGAGTGTGGTGTTAGAGTTGCTGATTTTCTTACGAGGTCCAGGGGTCCTGACACTGAGCGCGGTCCAGGCACAGAAGACCTTGCCTTTGGCATGTCTTCAGTGTGCCAGCTGAACAGCGCGCTTCATTTTATGCAGCAGTGATGGAGGTGGAGCTGAGCGGGGCCTGGTGGGAGGGTGGGAAATGGGGAGTGCGATAGGGTGACGCTGAGGCTTCTGGCTTCTTGGGTCGCCAGGCACCCTGGTGATCGGGTGAATCTGGGCAGAAGAGAGTGGCTTCTCGGTCCCAGAGAGCGGGATATGATTGCAGCTGGGGCACTCAGGGCAAGGGTGCACATGATTCAACATGTAGGGGACTTTCCCGTCCCAACAACAAGATAATAGTTTCTCAAGTGGACTGTTGGATTTTACTGAGGGCATGGGCAAGACATCATTTAATGGATTTCTGCCAAGATTGATTATAGATGTGTTGGGTAGGACTGCTAGAAGTGAAATCATGAAGTGAGAGAAGGATTGAAGAATTACTTTTACAAACCATGATTTGAAACCCAGTTATCAGATCAGAGGGGTCCCTTGGAAAATAAAGTTGTTCTTATATCTAATCGGGTTTTCATTGATATGGTGTGCATGATGTTTTTGTAAAAGGTTGAAAATGTCCCAGCCCTCCCCTCTATGTCTTAATAGACTGACTGATCCCTTAGCACTCTGCTCACATGCAAGAGATACATGTAGACTGTTCCTGCCTTAAGGGGACCAGAGGTTTCTCTTGCTTGAATGGTGAGCTGAAGGTTTGCTTTGCCCAATGTCCTCAGTTGGAGACCCTAGGTCCATTAAGGTGATGCAGATGTTATTGCTCAAGTGTCAACAAGAACACAAGATTAAAAGGAATGCACCTGTTAGAAGGTAAGGCATAGTTCACAGCATCACACAGAAGGCCATGACGTTTCCTCCTTCTTTCACAATGTTTATAGAGGACATTGTATTGCCCTAACTATTGGTGACCTGTATGCATATTTTGATCTACATATTTGAATCTTAAGAGAATGGGACATTGATCACCCCAAATGATCTGATTATCACTGGTGTCTTCCTACCAATATCATTAGCACGGCCATGTAATGATAAATAGGGATTGATTCATGAGCTTTCCCTATCCTGGGAGTAGGAGTGGAGGCACTGAATTATTAAAGACGTGTTTTCTACTTCTTATATTATGGTATAAATGCAGCCGCAGACGCATACTGATAACCTTCACGATGAAGGCTGTCCAGACCACCATCTCTATAACTGCAAGCACTGAAGACATTTTAAGGTATGTTTACGAGACATGAAGAGCCATTTAGGATTAATCGCTTAGAAACAAACTAGTAAACCATTGCCCATCAACAGCTAGCCGCAAGAATATAGGAGAGACCTACAAACGTCCTGCCTGCTCACAGACTGCATGTTCCACCATGCTGGCCAGTTGGCACTGGAGTCTCCAGTCCTCCACCAGATATTGGTGTGTCACAGCCGTCACACCTGCACGCTCGAGTTTGTTGCCATGCAGCGAGACAGTTCAATGGTTGTGTGGCGGGCGAATCGGCCTGCTCTAGCCTGGTCCAAGGACAGATATGAAGAAATGGGTATTGTAGAGGAGTATGGTTGTTTGAAATCTTCTGCCTAGAAGTGGAATTGGTGAAATTCCCTGCCAGTCTCTGTCCATGGGGCCACAGGGCAGACCAGGGTTACTGGGCCCTACGTGTGGAGGCTGGGATCATTAGCCGCTGGTGTTTTTGAGTCTCTGCAAACTGGACCAAGAACAACCCTATGCACACATAGCATAGGAAAGCCTTCCCAGGCCTCTGAGGGAGGTGGTATGGGTGCTTGAACTTATCACTCAACAATCAACCAATAGCACATTATCTTCAATGACAAACTCAGTGATGGTCATTTAAAAAAATACTTGTAATCACACAGCAGTACTGCACTATTCAACTTAGTATACAAGGCAATCAACCTGGATATGATCCTCCTTTGTGGAGCCACTACTAGGGGTGGGCGGAATTTGCGTAATCGCGTTACGCAAACCTCCGCGAAACGGTAAAAAATCTCCGCGAACACGCAGAAATTCCGCGAACACGCGGAATTGCTTGTTCGCGATGCTTTTTTCCTGTTCACAGTTGCTGTTTGCGTGTTCGGGGAGAAATATCTTGCGAACACGCATTTTGAGAACGCGAACAAGAAAAAATTTCGCAAAGTCGCGGAAAGCAGAATTTTGGGCAATTTCGCGTTCTCCGCGGAACGCGAAATTACCGAAATTCCGCAAATTACGCGAGCGGAACGGAATTTACCGCCCAGGCCTAGCCACTACCACCAAGCCTTCTTATATGTCCTTTCTTGGTGACGCCTTTTAAGATGTTCTTCCTTCTAGTAGTCATATAAAAGCATGACTCAGGTTCTGGTGCAATATTAAGTTTCCCCCACAAGTAAAATCCACACTTTGTTCACAATTTTCTAGTCCTTACCGCTTAGTGATGCAGCAGGTACATTAAAGTCTTTTCCACTCATATTCAGAGTGGATCCGGCAGCCCCTCCACTTTCCACGTGGTTAATCTACGCTTCCACCCTGCTTAGTCTTGCAGCAAAGAGGCCAGGATTCTGAGGGGGCCTGACTGCTGCAGCTTTTATGGATGGTGAGTAGGTCTTAGGCCCCGCCTGGGTTGACATAAGTACTTGCAGTGGATTTGGGCTGATGACATATTTATTGATTCATTTATAACAATTGTAAAGCACAACACCTACTCTAGAAAAAGCGTCCTGGTGCTAATGAGGAAACAAAAGCGGCCCACAGTTCAGGAAAAGAGAAGAAAAGAATCAGAAGCCCTACCCAAAAACTATATGGAAATAGTGAATTGTTAGGGTTTTTTTGAGTTCAGGTATTTTATTGTATTTAGAGAAAAAGATATACAATCAATGGATACTGCGATACATACATGCCAAAATTGATAAATAAATGTAAGAAGTTAAACATAGTCACATGACATGAATATGATCAGATACATAATGAAAGAAAGCAAATAAATTCAAATCTTCCAGATAATAATTATCATTCCAAAGTAGAAGAGTCTAAAGAATGAGGAGACCCATGTAGACCAAAGACCACCATGTCAATAATGCGTTGTGTGGCAGATCTGTATCGCCTGAGACATAAGGCTTATCACAAGGGGTAGGAACAGAGAGGGAGAAAGGGAAGAATAGAAGAAAAGGAGGGAAAGATGGGTGGGGTGGTTGGGGGTGTGGGTTGGTATAATGGGAGATCTGCTTCACTTATATTGACAAAACCAAGAAAGGGATCCAAAAGGATGCTCAGCCACTAGACCCTGACCAGGCAAATCCATGTACTTATCCAGGGAACGCCATACAGAGCTAGCTATTGGAGGCGTACACTGTTTCCCCTATAAGTGTGTGAGCTCCTCCAAGATATAACACCCAAGCCCACTAAGTGTGATACGACAGGGGATGAGAAGATTTCCATTCTGTGAGTATGATTTTGACTGCAATGGATAAGAGCAAATTTAATAGTTCCAAATCTGTGTTATTAAGAGGTAGGGGAGCAACTGGAGTACATTGACCCCGCATAATCATCGGGAAGGAGGGAATGATGGGTGTTTTAAAGATTATAGATAAGTGCTTCTGTATAGGAACCCAAAATGAGTCAAATTGTGTACATTTAAAAAACATGTGTTGATGAGTGCTCGGTTCTAAGTTGCAATTCCAGCACAGATCGTTATCTTGTAATTTAAATTTATGTAAGAGAACAGGAGTCCAAAGTAGGAGATTCATTGTGAAAAATTTGGATTGAATAAGCGATGGAGCAATTTTGTTACAAAGGTATATTTTCCCAATCAGCTGCCAAGTATCATGGGAAATGTGTTTGAAAACATCCTCCTCAAAGCAGTGAGACCATTTAACTCAAGTAATTGTGGATTGTGAGGACTGTGGAATAGAGAGAAATGTATAGATTTTGGAGGCCATATGGCCTGAGCGTAGCCACAGGGAGAGAGGTAAGACCACAACCGAGTCTGTAGAAAGGACTACTTTAGAGAGTTTAACTTTAAGTTAAAAAAAATATAGAAAACTATGTTTCTAAGGGTATGCTATAGCCAGGGAAGAGGTTCATGATTAGTATCATAGTGGTCCCTAACTAATCTGATACCTTTAGAGGCCCATTGTGAGGCCGCACTAGGTTCAATGTCAGTAATGAGCTTCGAATTGAGCCATAAAGATGTCCATCTGGACTTATGGATGGGCTTAGAGAGTCGTCTATCATGGTTTTTTAAAGCACTAACTGTATCAGGGAGAATACGCTGAGAATGTGGTAATGTAAATTTTGACCTTGTGAAAAGATAAAATGTGCTAAAAGCGAAGCACATGTCTTATTCTATATGTATCCACAGTGGGATGTAATGAGAATCTGGTAGAAACCAAATTGCTTCTTGGGCCGCTAGGAAAGATAATTGGTAGAAATTTCCATCTGGGAGATTGCAACCTCCTAATGTGAGTGATTTCCTAAGACATTTGTAGTGAACAGGTATGGTTTAAGATATTTCCTGAACATGGTAAGATTAGGTTGCGCTCAAAGAGTAATCGTGAAGCAATTCCATACGTTAGCTGACACCACCCCTAAAGAGTGACCTGCTATTCTGGTCTTCTTAAAATGTAGGCATTTTGATCAATAATGCGTGTTTAGATCTTAGGACACACAAAGGCTGATGCCAGGTGAACAGTGATGCTATGTAGGTTTCTCGACTCGCGTTGTGAATTGTCTTGTGGCAAAGAAACAGGGCTTTAAAATAGCATCTTTTCGAGACTAATCACCAATGGAGTATATGCAGCTGATGCAGAATCAGCCAAGGGGATGATCACTGTATATGTGGCCCCCACCGGGTTATCTGCAGCATGTTGGTTCCTAACTCGCTCTCTGTCTCTGGGACACACTGGGCCTTTCTCCTTTTGAATAGTGTTTCCTCCCTCGTTCAACATGCTTCCAGACACTTAATGCATATTCTCAGCTCCTCCACCAGAAAGTGCAGACTTCAAGTGATGTCCCCAAACCTCTGAGAGACTGGCTTTTAAGGCAGACACCAGGCATGTTTGCATAGAAGTCCCTCAAGTACTGTGCAGAACACATCCTTCCGCCCTTTCTTGGTCATGAAGGACTTGGAACTGAAACCAAGTGTGGTGGTTTTGGGGCCACTTTATACACATGTTCTAGAGAGGGGATGCAGATTGTTGCACTTGTGCTATCTTGAATTGACTACTGCTGTATATGTTGACATCCAACAATGAATAGTGAATAACCTTCAGATCCTACAAAACGCAGCTACCTTTCAGTCAGTTTCCCAGGCAATAGTCTTCTTCACTGGCTCCCAGTAAGGAAAAGGGTCCCTTTCAAGGCCCTCTGCATGGCCCATAAAACACTGCATGACTCAGGCCCAGAATTATTGAAGTCAAGATTTCAGTGGTACCTCCCTAAGAGTATTTTACAATCTACATTGTCCAAGAATATAGAGATACAGGGCACTTTGGGGTGATAGTACTTTGGTGTGGTAGAGGTTTCTTCTCATTCGCCAGAGAAATGTGGAAGAGATTACCTCTTAGTTAGGCCTGGGCTAAAATTCTGTTCCGCTCGCGGAAATTGCGATAATTTGACATTTTTGCGTTCCGCAGAGAGTGCGAAAATGTCAAAATTTCCGCAATCCGCATCTTACAGGAAAAAGTTTTCTTGCTCGCGCTGTAAAAAAATACATTCTCGCTTGCGCGCGATTGCCTTACCTGAATCCCCGCGTTCGCCGACAAGCATTCCCGATCCGGTCGCGTTCTCCACAAGATGTTGGATTGTTGGTACCCATTTGCGCTGTCTCGCGACAGTTCGCGCCCGCATTAACGTCATTTGTCGCGCGATCACGTAATTCGTCGCGCGATCCCATCTTTCTTCTCGCGATCATGCACCGCAAGAGTATGAGATGATTGAGATCTCAAACACGTCATTGTCCCGTGAGCAACCGCATGGGTAAGTTGGCGAGCCGCGATCACGCAGAAAATACCACGAACGGGCGGGAAAAAAACTTCTGGGTCTTCGCGATATTTCCACCTGTTTGCGGAGATTTTTAACATTTTCGCGATAGTTTGCGAAAGTGAATTTCGCAAATTCCGCCCACCCCTACTCTCAGTCTAAAGTGACTCACTATAGGAAATCGCTCAAAACCTGGCTGTTCACAAACTAACAGTTCCCGCAGGATTCCAGTCTGGCCCAGACAGTTCGCTAGCACCAAGACACCAATGGGCATATGTGCGCTTTATAGAATGTTCATTTATTCAATTACAGTGTTTGAAACCACAAACGGGCTTTGCACATCAGGACCCAGTGCAATATCAGATGCTGTTGCAACTGCCCCAGCTTCTGGATCTGCTTCCTCCCTTCCCCACTTCCTGTGAATTAGTTAAACAAGCAAAATAAACATAAAAGTAAATGTATGAAGTAAGGAAGGCAGAACTAGAGGAACAAAGAGAGAGGTTATGCAAGGAAATAAAAAGAAAGGAGCAGTGGAACCAAAGGGAGGTGAGAAAGGAGGGGATACAGGAAGCAGAGAAAGAATCAAGGGACCAAGGAAGGTAAAAGTAGAGAAATGTAAGAGGGCAGGAAGGATAGAAGAAGGAAAAAAAGAATGGAGAGAAGGGAGGAAAGAAGGGGCAGACAGAAAGGGTAAAGTAAAGAAGGTGCTATGGAAACAAAGAGCCGGAAAGGAAGTTTAGAGAATAGGAAGCAAGGGAGGAAGAAAGTGTAGGAGAGATAAAGGGTATGTGAATGCGAAAGGAATGAAGTAAGAAAAAAATGAAGGAAGGGGAGAAAGAAAGGACCCGCATTGGCAGGAAAGTAAGGCGCAGGAGAGAGGCAATGAAGTGTAGAATTGAGGGTGGTAAGAGGAAGTGTGAGAGGAGGGAAGATAAGTAAAAAAAAAAAATGGATGGAAGGGAAGGGAAAGAACAAAATGAATGAGATAGAGAGGAACAGAAATGAGCACGAAAGACTCTTAAGCAGCTGTCCTTTGCTTGCCCCCTAGACGAGATGCATGATGCTGCTGTGAATGACATCCTCTTGGCGGGCTCTCACGCCTTTCCTGGTTGGGCTCCAGTTGGACTGAGGCTTGGAATGACTGGCACTGACATTCCTTTCACATTCACTAACCTACCGCCGAGGAGCTGTTTGCAGGAAATCAGCAGTGACTGAGAGCAGCTTCGCTTATCATCCAAATATTTATAATCCAGAAGGTTTTGTGCAAACACCCTGAAAATAAATATTGTATCAACTACGTAACTGGAGAGCTAAACAGGAAGTCTTCCTCTGCGGTGGCTACTGAATTAAAATCCAGCTGTGGGTCCGTGCAGTGTGTGACGTGATATGGTGCGTGCTTTTCGTATATACTCGTGTTTAACATGCATGCATCTGCTTATAGAACAATGTGCTTTCATGCAATCTTTTTCATGGTTTTAAAACTTTAAGCAATTATGCTTGCACTCCTATCCCCCAAATTAACAAAGTGGTGAAGACAGCTAACTTGCAGCATCACACCGTAAAGAAAGACACCACCTCATGTATTGGTTCATCACCAAACAGCCAGCCATTCACTGTTCATCTTGTCAGGAGATTTTGGAAACACGAAATTAGGTACATCCCTTTCAGTATCCATTGTCCTTTCAAAGATGTACCTCCCTCTGCACTTGGCCAGTTCACGCTGATAGAAACTCTGACCATATCACCCCATGACCACAGACTACATCCTCCTCGGAGACCTGAACTTCCACCTCGAGAATGCCAACGACAGCAACTCCACCACCGTGCTCGACAACCTCGCCAACCTCGGACTGAAACAGCTCATCACGACACCCACCCACTCCGTCGGACACACGCTCGATCTTTTCCGCCAGCAACCACGTCACCTTCAGCCACACCACCAAACTCCACTGGACTGACCACTGCTGCATCCACTTCTCTTTCAAGAAACACACCACGCACAACCACCTGCAACGAATCCCCCACAGCAGCTGGAACAAGGTCACCGAAGACCAGCTAATCACCACCCTTGCCTGAGATCCACCAACCGACCCCACCGATACCAACACAGCCGCCCGGAACTTCAGGCAATGGATCGATGACCGCGTCAACACTCTTGCCCCGTTCAAGAAACCCTCAAACAGACACACCCACTGGAGGGCCATCTGGTTTACCACCGACCTCCAGGCATCCAAGCAGACTTGCCGAGGACTCGAGAAGAAGTGGCGCCACAAACAGACACTGGACAACCACACGGCCCTCAAGAATGCCAGCTGCAAGCACCACCAACTCATTCGATCCGCCAAAAGGACCTCCTTCAAGGAACGCATCAACATCAAAGCGCACAACAGCAAAGAGCTCTTCAACATCGTGAAAGAACTCGCCAACCCCAGCTCCAGCTCCAACTGCATCCCGCCATCGCAAGACCTCCGTGACTCCCTATCCACCTTCTTTCACCGCAAGATCGCAGACATCCATGACAGCTTCAACACCCAGACACCCCGACAGCCACCGACACTTCAGACTCACTGCCCCCCAACCACACCGGCCTCCTGCTCTCCTGGAACCACATAAACGAAGATGACACCATCAAAATCATGAACACCATCCACTCCGGCTCACCATCCGACCCCTGCCCTCACCACATCTTCAACAATGCGAGCTCCATCATCACACCCTAACTCCAGGAGATCATCAACAGCTCCTTCGAGACCGCCACCTTCCCGGAGAGCTGGAAACAAGCCGAGATCAACGCCCTACTCTTGAAACCCAAGGCGAACCCTAAGGTCCTCAAGAACTTCCGGCCCATCTCCCTGCTCCCGTTCCCGGCGAAAGTCATCGACAAGACTGTCAACAGGCAACTGACCCGCTTCCTCGAGGAGAACAACATCCTGGACTCATCCCAATCCGGATTCTGCAGCAACCACAGCACCGAAACTGCCCTCATCGCCGCCACCGATGACATCAGAACCCTGCTGTACAACGGCAAAACCGTGGCCCTCATCCTCCTGGACCTCTCGGCAGCCTTTGACACCGTCTGCCACCACACCCTACACACACGCCTCCATGACGCACGGATCCGCAACGAAACCCCGGCCAGGATCACCTCCTTCCTCACCAGCAGAACACAGAGAGTCTGCCTCCCCCATTCCGATCAGAAGCCACCATGATCACCTGCCGCGTACCCCAAGGATCATCCCTCAGCCCAACCGTTTTCAACGTCTACATGGCACCGCTCGCCAACATCGTCTGATCGCACGACCTCAACATCATCTCATACGCCGACGACACCCAGCTGATCCTTTCCCTCACTAAGGGCCCGCCACCGCCACCGCCAAAACCAGCCTTCACGAAGGAAGGAAGGCCATCACAAAGTACTCTACAACACCGGACCAACATACCTCAACACACGACTCACCTTCTACACCCCGAACCGCCAGCTTCGCTCCGCTGACCTTGCCCTCGCAACCGTTCCATGCATCCACTGTACAGCCACCGGCGACAGATCATTCTCCCACCTCGCTGCCAAGACATGGAACACCCTCCCCACCCACCTGCGACAGACCCAGGACCTGCTGACCTTCAGGAGACTCCTCAAGACCTGGTTGTTCGAGCAGTAGCAGCACCCCCCTCTATCTGCCCCCCTCAGCGCCTTGAGATCCTCACGGGTGAGTAGCACGCTCTGCAAATGTATGATTGATCGATTGATTAACCTCTACAGCCTCTCCATCCTGGCAAGCATCCAATTTAAAACCTGCTGACTTGTTCAGAGAGCAACCCAGTACTGTTAACTTAGCAGGATGTATGAAGCACAAAGTATCACCCGAAGGGCGTCCAACTGCTGGAGCAGTGGTGGACATCTTCGTATCACCCGAAGGGTGTCCAGGCATCAGAGCAGTGGTGGACATCATCATATCACCTGAAGGGCGTCCAGGCGTCGGAGCAGTGGTGGACATCGTCTGCTGGGTGTTAGTTGAAGAACCAGATCTTCAGCTTGTTGCGGAATTCCAGAAGTGAGGAGGAGGCCCTTACTGGAACCTCCATATTTAGGAGACGTCACAGCATCTGGGGCATTCGCGGGTCCCCAGAATTCCTAAAACCCTCTGCTTTGAATCATCTACATTCAAAACCTGCACAGAAACAAACCTACTCTGGAAGGGTAACTGCATTTACAATGTGGACGGAAACTCGCATTCCAATACCATGCCAGCGTTATCACGCTTGCCTTTGCCACGCATACGCGTGGTAAAGGCAGTCAGCTTTCTAGATTCAGAGCAGATAGGTGGGGAGAATAGAAGGAACAGGAAGGATCGGGCCGCGGCTCCGTGGGTAAGACTGGGGTCGGGGTAGTTTTTTGGCTGGGGGCCAGGTTTTTAGGGCTCAGGTCGGTTTTTAAGGTTGGGGCCGGTCCTAGGGCACAGGGTGCGTTGCTGTGGTGTTTTTATGGCTGGGTTAGGGGTATTCTTTAGGCCTGGGGCAGGATTTAGGGCTCAAGGCGGAGAGTCGGGTAGGTTTTAGGGCCTGGGGACTGGTTTTAGGTCTCAGGGCAGGGACCGGGACATTTTTTCAGGGACGGGGTTGGGAAGGTTTTTAAGGCTGGGGGTCAGTTTCAGGGCCAGTTTTCAAAAGGCAGTAGGCAGTAGGAAGCACGAATTCTAAAGTAAGTAATTCTGCACAAGAAAATGTAAATGTTTGTATCAATTTGAAGGCCGAGTGTGTATTTAGCATTTATGCTCAGGAGGCACCACTTGTCACCCAGCTGTGCGACTCAGAGACCTGATTACTTTGTTTGTACCTGTTCAGTGGTGAAGTAGATATTAGACTGGCTATTTCTTCGTTAGCTCAGGGTTCACACAACCCACCTTCTGGAAACAACTCAGAGATCACCGATTCAGACATTTCCTAAAATGAATTGTAAATTATTAAGGCCCACAATGAACATGTAAATAGAAAATATGGGATCAAAGGTTAGCTTTGATTTCATAACATTGCGGCTTTCCTCTTAAAAGACTTTCCTGATTCCTGTGTTCTTCAGCAGTTTGACTGAACAGATGGACAAGCCACAGTCACTATACAGCCCCTGGACTACCTGTTCTTCACCTGTCATAGCGTGTTTCTCTCGCTGTCCCAAAATCTTTCTCCACCTCTTCAGGTCTGGTCTTTGAGACATCTTTAGATGTCCCACCAAACTATACTTTTTCCAAGGCATCGTACATAACATACATACAGAAAGGGGCTTGTGGTCAGTGGGCTTTATCCATTGGTCTGTTAAACTGTCATTCATATTTGGCTTCCACCCACTGGCTGCATCCTGAATGGAACAAGGGGCCAGCCCACTTTACCCATTGGCGCACTTCACTTTGAGCGACTACACAGAGCCTTTGCACATTCCTCACATCCGCCAGATCATAGTTCCTTTCTCTTCCATGACAAAGCTGGTTCAATGTGTGTTTTATTTATTTTACATTTGCATATAGTAGCTTTAAGTACAGATTATTTTATTAAAGTTGCTGTAATGAAGTGTTTAAGTGACACGGTCACATTGTAGCTGATGCAATTAGAGTGCTTGGCTTGGCGGTGATTTATTGGCGTCTCCTTGACAAATAATAATAATAAAATGCCTGGCGCAACTGAAAGGCTCACTTTTTAAAGAGTGCCACTAGCAAACCGGCCACCTCAGTGAATTGTCTTTTAGTTTTTCCATTTTTTATTATAATCATGTGGCAGCATGTTTTTATCTGTTTTATTTTGTAGCATATGCTTGCACTAAAAAACATACCTATCACGCCACCAAATACTTGTTGGCTTTGCCAATGCTTATCTTAATTGCCTTGGATGCCATCGGCAGCAGGCCACTATCAGAACTACTGATCTTATGTTGAAAGTGTCTAGCATGCAATATATCACTGTATAATCATTTCACTTTCCCCACAATAACTTCAACTTCACTCCTTTTAATAATTCTCCTATTTGAGGGCAGAGCTTTGCGGTGCTAATAAAGTCTGACCTCCAGCTCCCATACTGTGGTCTGCATGGGGTGGGACCTTAGAAAGAATGGATGGGCTCTATGATGACTGGAGGCTGCGCCAATCCGGGTTTAGCACTGCTGCTGCCAGCTGGTCACATCCCATCTGTCCAGGATGTGGTCTGCAAGGAGGACTTCAGTCTGTCCTTTGTGTGTCGCTCTTTCTCTCAAAAGTCAACTCAGAGCCAGGTTTTACGACAACAGAGTAAGAGGACAGATTCAGAGGCAGCTCAATGGAAAGCAGCACAAGAACCAGTAGCACCGAAATAGAAAAGGGACAAAAAAAACAACAGACTCAGGAAGCAACTATGAGGAAATGCACCCTCAGGAGTACTGTCAACAAGGACCGGGTGACTCCCAAGAGTAATAATCCCCAGAATTTTGAGGAAACCCTCCAGCCCCCAAAACCCTTCACCATCGATAAGGAAAATAACAAAATGCAGGAAATGCCATCCAAATGAGATCTGATAAATCTTGTATTAAAATTTAGCAGGTCCTCGTTAGTGAGGAATTGGAGTGCATCACAACTTACACTGTGTGATGCTGTAGTGTAAGAGCAAAAGTAAAGTTGGGGATGAAGTAGAGTTGACAATATTGCATCAGTCTGGCAAACCATTAGAGAAGATGATAAGGCGGAGGAGGAGCTGGCGGTGTGGGGAGACATACTTGGAGGGATCATGGACCCGCTGCCGGAGGGAATAGGAAAGGGGCATCCTAGATACAGCCACTAGAGGACCCGGTTGGGCTACCAGACTGGGGGATGGGAACCAGCGAGGGGAAGGGGGCTGAACTGAAGGCCAGTGGGTCTGAGATGCAATGTGAGTCACTGATATTGCTTGACTATAAGATGGCTAAAGATGCAGTGCTGTACTTGACACACTTTAAAACCTTAATAAATGCCATAAATAAGGATTAGCAGACCTCTTGTCAGTATTTATTCACGTCATATATGACACATGCAGGTGAAGTCAGCCTGCACAATGACAATATATGTACTCATGTATTCTGCTGGGCTTGTTAACTCGTGACCAGGTTCCAGAGTACTGCATAATGTGGTTTCCTGTCATAGAACATTTACACCAAAGTGCAAGTTACCTGTCATTGACCTTAATCTATACTACTCGCACAGTAACCATCCTAAAGGTCTGGTGTGCATCAGTCCCTTTTGGACCTATTGGGGACAGCCCCGATTTGCACACCAGTTGCAGTCTCGCACTGGAGATTTTCACGCAGTTATGCCCCCTCAGAGAGGTTTGTAAGACACAGCTCCAAGGACCCATCTGAAAACTAGATGAACATCAAGGGGCATTCATCAAGGCCATGCGATAATTATCGCTCAGCGCTCTTAGCACGAGGATAATTATTGCCGGCCAACTCTGAATTTTATCGCGGAGATAGCGTGCTATCAGCAACGCTTATCTCCAAAGCGATAAAATTCAGAGCGCAAGCTGCCAATTGTGCGATTATCGCTGGAAATACAGCGATAATCGCACAAGGTATGGGGAAAGCTTGCTGATAGGGCAAGGCATACTTAGCCATGATATCCACCTTACATAGGATATCACGGCTAAGTCAGTTTTGAAGCAGGCGTAAGGAAAGTAGCGATAACAGAGGTTATCGCTGCTTTGGTTGTCGCTCTGCAGGTTAGCGTGCCCATTGATAATTGGAGAAATGTCGCTTAGCGACATTTCTCCAGTTATATCAGGGCAGGAACGCACACTTTGCATCTCATTAGAGATGCAAAGATGGGCGTTGGGGGAAAGGGCGATAATGCAAGGATTCACGCGATAGCATGACCTTAATGATTAGGCGATAAAATTATCGCCGCTTTCCGTCCAACAACGGACGCTAAAGCTGCGATCATTTTATCTCCGGGGCTTGATGATATGCCTCCAAGACCACAATAACTCCGAGGCATTCATGAGCTGTGGGATGTTGTACACTTCTTGGACTGTTTTAAGTTTAATAGTAAAGTATCCAGTTTAATTATAATAATAATTACTCTGAATACTTTACAAGTAGGAACATAACTACAAAAAGGAACAAAAATGCTACCGCACTGTTCAATCGAGTTCTATTACTTTTAATAAGAAGTTTCAAACAGTTACAAATACTTCTGACAAATGAGAAACCTTGGCTGAGTGGGCGAAGATAAGAGGCCATGATGGGGTCACAACTGTGTCAAACGTTTGATTGAACAATTCAAAAATCACATTTAGAGGTGCTGCGCCATTTCATTTTGTTCTTGGCTGTTTTGCAGTCTCTTCATGTGCACCTTCGAAACACACCACAAACCTGGGTGCAGGGAAATTAAACTTAGTGGTAAGAGGGAGAACTCAGGGGCATATTATCAAGAAACGGCATTTAAATTATCGCTAAAGCGGCGATAATGGGCTTGATAATATGCCGCAGAGAATTCCCATAGAAGCCCATGTTGTGGTGTGAACCTGGGCTTCTATTGGAATTCTCAAGGGCATATTATAAAGCCCATTATCGCCACTTTAGCGGCAGTTTTCTGCCGCTAAAGCTGCGATAATTTTAACGCCGTGCTTGATAATATGCCGCACAGTGACTTTAATTCGGATTTTTACAGTTGTTTTTATTTGCATTTGTTGGGTTTACCTGAGCCTCTGCAACCAAACCTACAATTTAAAATATGACATTGGACATTAATGGTGTCTTGCATGTGGCAACGCAAACAACATGGCGGTAGCGACGGGCAGAAGACATCGCCATCCGTATCAGCTAACTTACCTGTCCCAAAGTCCTATGGTGGCCATAGACTGGAGCATGGACTAGAGACATGTGCTTGACCAAGACCATCGACCACAAGGTGTAGTCACTGCCACCACTTCCTGCTTCCATTGTGGTCCCCTCTGTGAGGGACTGGGTTCTTTCCATATAGACTCAGGTGTGTTAGGCCATCCTTAGTGCAAACCAAAGCCGGTCAGTAACCTTGAGCTCGGCTCTGCCCTTACGTGATATTTCATAGAAGCAACTTCCTGCAGTGCAGCCTCAAGCGCTTAATATTAGGTATTTAAGTTCGAGCAACCTGATTTAGAGGGGTTGATAACTGAGTAACCCACCAAAATACGCAGTTAGTGTGCGTAAAGTGATGTATCTTCTCCTGTGCTTTCAGCGGTTGACCCACCCTCTAGGAGTTGCCCCTGGGGTAGACGGCCAGCAGAGGGGACTCCCCAGGATTGGCTATCGTGTCTGGGAAGATCTCATGGCTTCTCCTACAAGTCTAGGATGAGTTGCCTGGCACCACCTCCAGCAGGTGCAAGAATACAAAAGACAGCCATGAATAACATGGCATGAATTCATATGAAAGGGTTTTCTTCATGACCTGTTGGGAAGCATCCCTGATATGTCAGAGAAACGGGCTACGTGGGCACTGACAAGCAACGTTGTCAGGATCCACATGGATGGCGAAATCCCACCACGCTGTCTAGGTGATTGAGGGATTTTCACCAGGGGAACCCTCCGGCGACCTGGCAGTAAATCTGATAGTGTGACAGAGGGGCAATGTCCACAGCTGGTGGATGGAAAGTCTGTGGACAAAGCTATACACCCTTTTATAGTATTTTTCGATACTGCAGCTGACTCCCATTAGCTTGGGGCAGAGACCCCAAGTAGGCAAATTTCCTTTCTTTCCAGTGCATCGTTTGTGCTGCAGATCATTGCTTCAGTGCAGCCTGAAATATTCCAGGAGCTCAGACAGGATCCTTGCCAGTGCTAGGACAGTGCTACCGTACTGACCTTACCCTATCTGCAAGGCGTAACCCAATGGCTTCAAAGCAGGGTCACTTCCAACAACAGGTCACTCTCCCGGGATACAGGACTAAGACGTCAGCCATTCAATGTGTCACTAAGTCCTGTGGGAACAGAAGACTGGAGCATTTCCAGGACATCATCAGTACAGACGGGGCCCTCTCCGTTTGTACAAGCATCACGGTACTACCTGAGAGCTGTGTCTTTTCCAAGAGTGGTTCCAAACTGAGCCTTAAAAGCTACATCTTTTCAAGAATTGAGAACTGGCTGTGAGAGCTGCATCTTTTCCAAGGATTATTCAGTACTGGTCGAGAGAGGCTGTATTTTAACCAAGGGCTGTTCAGTACTGCTCCGGACAGCTGCATCTTTTCCAAGGGTTGTTTAGAACTGGTCCTGAGAGGCAGCGGATGTTCCAAAGGCTGTTCCGAGGGTGCATCTTTTCTTAAGGTTGTTCACTACTGGTCCTGAGAGCTGCATCTTTTCCAAGAGTTGTTCACTACTGGTCCTGAGAGCTGCATCTTCCCCAAGAGTTGTTCAGTACTGGTCCTGAGAGCGGCAATTTCTCCAAGAGTTATTCAGTACTGGTCCTGAGAGCTGCATCTTCTCCAAGAGTTGTTCACTACTGGTCCTGAGAGCTGCATCTTCTCCAAGAGTTGTTCACTACTGGTCCTGAGAGCTGCATCTTTTCCAAGAGTTGTTCACTACTGGTCCTGAGAGCTGCATCTTCCCCAAGAGTTGTTCAGTACTGGTCCTGAGAGCTCCATCTTCTCCAAGAGTTGTTCAGTACTGGTCCTGAGAGCTGCATCTGCTGGAGCAGAGTTTTCTGTTGAAAATTTATCGAGTTTTAAGCTCCAGTTTTGTCTATATGTTATGATTAAAATTACTAATTTGTAATCATTAATTAATAGTTTGTTTTGTTGAATGTCCAAATTAACCAACATTACTAATGAGAAAAAACTACACGTGGGAATGCGTATATGTTGCTTAAATAATATGTGCAGTTTAACTAAATGAGTATCGTTAAAGCATTATTTGTTTTGAGTTTGTGCTTTTAAAATAACGTGTGCTAATGCTTTGTTGCGTTGCAGAAGGCTAGATAATTACATACACATAAGGGTATTGGTGGGGATTAACACTGTATAGTCATTATGATGTGGTAATGTTGTTTTGTGTTTCTTTTAATTAAGATGGTCTGTTTTGGCCTAAAACAAGATGGCTGCCATTTACAGCCTGCGCTCGAGTGATTGAATTTTGATGAGAGGCCTTGCTGAACATGGTCGAAAGTCACCTGACCACAGCTTCTGCCTGAGTAGAAAATTTCTGTGAGGACAGTAGCTCTGGGAATGATTCCAATTGTCCTTGGAGAAGGATAAAGCCACAATGAACAATGACCAGTCTGTGGTGGCTCTGCTATGATACCAAGGAAGAGCATTCACGAAAGAAACATTTGCAAACTCGAGTTTCCTTCTTCCGTATTTTTATTTTTGTGATTTTTCCTGAGCGGAGGTTTTCTAAATGTAACCAAGAGACTTCCTTTCCTGCTCGCTCTGCTCAGCGGCTCATCGGATATCCAAAGATTGTTTGTAACTTTTATTTGTTATTTTCCCTATAAATATGTTAGACTAGAGAGGGTCCGTGTTCTTTGCGCTCATTACATTCATCGCGTCCCTTGTGGTCATCGCGTCTTGGACTTCCTATGCTGAGGACGGCAGCTCGAGAGACTTTACCGAGAAACCAGTCCTGACCCCTTTTAGCTAGAATAGGTAACTATGAGAATAACGATTTTGCTAATGATTGACTTTCAATTTGAACTAATTTAGATAAAGAAGCATTTGTTTGAATATCTGTGTCGGATGGTTATTTCTTTGTCATTTAATTGAGTTTTCAAATGTATTTCCTATGTTTAAAATCATGACTCAGGACAATTTCTTTATGGTTACATTGGACTCGTTTAGATGCAGATTGGTTTAGGTTTCCTCTCTTGTATTCAGTGTGGATAGAGTAATAGTGTGAATTTTAGTGTGATGGGCCCTAGCGTATGATGAGTATATGTGCGTGTGACTGTAGATTTACTCTGTCCGTGGAAGTAGGGAGATCTTATATGCGCCGATCTGCAGCAGTTTCCTGGTAGCAGTATGATGGTTAAGATTATTGTCTTGATCTGATAGATTGCTTGTACATAGGCTTTTGATTTATTGATTATTGATTGATGTTGGTATATGTACTAATACTATATGTTGAAGTCGTCGTGTTGAGTTCTATGTAGTGTGTACGGCTTCTGGAACTTGGGAGCTGGTGACGGTTCCGTAGTAGGGCAGAGGGAAGTGAGTGCTGCTCTCGGGAAAGACGGGATTGTTGGCCCTGTACGTATGCGGGGAAAAACGTGTGACAATTGAAGTTGCGCGTCACATTGTCTGGGTTCAGAATCAGTGACATCGTCGTGTGTTACTATTAGGGACATATTTTCGGTATAAAAGGAGTGTGTATGGTAGCGAAGGTTATCTGTGAAACTCTGGTCTTAAGTCCCAGGGATCCATAAGGTTCGCCGTTAAAGCTTATCTCGGGAGGAGTAATAGGTATTCTCTGAGCTTGTCTGAAGGACTGGGCAGAGGTAAGCGCTGCTTGGTTAATGTGTGTTATAATTCTGTAGCGGAACAGACTGTTTGTTGTTCTCGGGAAAGGCAGGATTCTGTGTGCATGTGCTATATTTTCTGGTGTGTAAGTGCGTGAATGTATGAGCATTTAATTGATTGTGAGACTTTTAGGAGCAGTCCTAGAGGAAACAGTTATTGGATGCATGTTAGAAGGGTAGAGTAGAGGGATGTGCTACTGTGTCAACAAGAGTAATTATTCCGTAGTAGAGCAGAGGCAAGCGCTGTTCTAGAGAGAAGCGGGATTCTTGTGAGAATTTTCTTTACTATTCTGTGGTTAGCGAAGCAGACAATGGAGATGTTTAAATGTTGTAACTAATAGATTTTGTAGAATCTGAAACGAAGTCTACTGAGAAGGCTTTGTAAAGGAGGGGTAGACGAGTGACAGAAGACAGGAGCAGAAGCGACTGCAGCGACTGCTGACGTCATACAGACCGCGCTGTGATTGGGTAGTGGATCAGAACAGTGCTCGCGCTAGGATTGGTGCGTTGGTGTGAGCCGCGCAGGGATTGGAAGGAGTACAGGGTGACGTAGACGCTCCAGGATTGGTGCGTTGGTGTGAATCGCGCTGGTATTGGACAAAAGATCGTACAGCTGCGGAAGGGACTAGAGAATATTGGTAAACGTTAAAATGTATTACCAACCGGAGGAAAAGAAGAAAAAATCCTTGTTCGGTAAAATAAAAAGGTGGTTCGACAAGGATAAAAACGTAATAACTAGAGAGGGTGAATTGCTACCTCCGACGAGAACTCCTGCATCCTTCATGGTTGCGAAATATGGGTATCATACCTGTATATGGTTGGATAACTGGGCTAAGTATACTAAGAAAGATGGTGTCTTAGCGTTCCCGGAACATGGTTCATTTAATCTGGCCGTGTTGAGAAATTTACGGGAGAAAATGATGTGTCTAGAGCCTAGACCAAGGCCGACACAATTTGAGGCGTTGGTGGAATGGCAAGATGAGGTACATGAGCGAGAAAAGCAGAGGAGTGGAGGCAACTATAGATACATTTTTGGGAGGAAATATGATCGTGAGACTCATCATGATCGAATGCGGAGATGGCGAGATGCTAGTATGTCAGAGGGATTATATCCTATGAGAACTGTTGAAGAAGCGGAAGGGAGGAAAGGTGCAGTAAAGGTGCCTGATACAGAAGTGAGAAGGTATGGAGTTAATGATTACGAGGATGAGGTTTTGGATGACATGATTTACAAGAGACCACCTCCGTATAGACCAGATCCAGAAGAGAGCACGCCAGTTGCTACTCCTGTAAGAGATACTTTGCGAATTATTAAAACTGAGGTTGTGACACCTGATCTGAAAGGTGGTAGCTCTTTCATGGAAAGAGAGAGAGAGAGAGAGCGAGAGAGAGAGAATCGAGTCAGTGACGAGAAAACAAGAGAATTAGCCAGAACCACATCTGAGCTGACTGAGAAAATCCGAGAGCTGACGAAAAATCTTGAAGCAGTTACAGTGCCTGTAACGATTGGTCCGGTTGTGCCTATTTTTGATAAACAAAGAATGGGTGAAAATGGTTTGACGGTTCCCTATGTTGGAAATGGTTTGGTTGGTACTTGTACTTTGGAGGAATCAAGAATGAGAACAGGAGAAAATAATTTGAGACAGTCGCAGTCGAGACATGACACCTGTAGTGGAGGATTAGATGTGCAGCCTAATTCAGGATTGAATACTGGTTGTTTAGGAGGAACGATTTTGGAACCACAAAGGATGGCAGAACAAGTGGGTGCAGTGAAAAAGTCTACTGAAATAACAGCTGAAGATTTGAATGATTGGTTGAAAGTTCTTCAAAAGAAGGATAAAGATTCACAGGCAATTGATGTAGCCAGGTTGCGCATAGAATTGGAGGAGCTTATGGCAGGGACAATTCCTACAGATATACTAAAAACCCATCATGATGGAGAGTTGTTATTTATGTGTAAAAGTATCACCTGGAGGGCTAAGAGTACACATGACAGGTTAAGAGCAATAGCGAGTGAACAGGGAGTTGACATGGATAAGGTGAAAGCTTTGCAGAAGCCTTACAGGGTGGATTTCTCTGACAAAGATATTGAAAATCTAAATGGTGCTGGCAGAACAGGACAGATTAAGGAAATGATTGCCTTATTGCGAAAATGGGGTGATGTGGAAAAGTGGAAGGATAGGTGGTACAAGAAAAGGGAAGATTCAGTGGACAGGACTTACTCAGCTTTTCCCATGAGAGAAAAAGAGAAAACAGTGGATGCTTATCCTATGAGAGAGATTCCTAGAGGGGGATACGTACATGTCCCATGGACTAGACAGGATATTTTGTCATTTACGAATGATTTCCCTCGACTGAGAGAAAAGCCCGTCGAGTGGTATAGGCAGGTAGACAGGTTTGTGAAATTGTCAAAAGTGCTGTGGATTGACCTGAATAGTCTGTTTGATATAATTGTTCCAGCAGACTTGTGGGCAGAGTGTAAAATAGTTGTAGATTGGCCTGCTAAAGAGTATCCAAGAGATCCGAAAACAGGAGCACCAGATCCAGAGGTAATGAAGAAATACGATCAGGTAATTGTGTTCCTGAAAAATAAGGTACCCCCGAAAGAGACAGACTGGGTTAAGATAGATCGAACACATCAGGAAGCAAAAGAATCAGTTCATGCTTTTTACGAAAGGCTGATACTGGCTTTTAAACAGTTCAGTGGAGATAAACACCTGGGTGACAAAGATTTGAGTCATTTTGTATACAGGTTTGTATATGGCCTGAGACCTGAAATCAGTGAAAGAATACGTGAGCATACAGTTGATTGGCAGAGTAAAAAGATTGATGAAATCTTGAGACATGCAAAGTACTTCAGTGATGAGATTGAGGCAAAACAGAGAAAGCTGAAAGAGAAAGCAATGTGGGCACAGGTGAAAGTTGCTGAGAGACAAGAAGCACAGTTGATGGAACAGGCAAATAATCCAGGAATTAGACCCAGATATGCGGGAAAAGGAAAGGGGAATCTAGAGGAGGCCAAGAAAAAGTTCCCTTGTCACAACTGTGGACAATTGTGGCATTGGAGATCCGAGTGTACCAATCCACCATTAGTGAGTAATGAGAGTAAACCCTTAAATCAACAGGTGCAGAACGAGGGGTGTAATCAACAGCAGCAACAGCAGAAGGTTGTCAGACAGCAGAGTCAAAAGCCAAAACCGCCCTTGCCGCAGAATAGAGGGTCCCAAAAGTATAACCAGGACTCAGGATTCTACAATGATGAGCAGGTAAACAAACCGAGACGTTCTAACCTGGTACAGCAGTACTGGTTAAAGAATGAGGGGAGTGAGCCTGAAGGGGACTATTGACGGTGCCGAAGAGAGGAGGAAGAGTGCATACTTGGTGCAACTCTAGAAATAGACCAGGCAGGACCATTTGTGGATGGGAAAATAAATGGGGAGAGTGTTACTTTTTTGGTAGACACAGGAGCGACGAGATCAACTGTCAGGTCAGCAGATATTAGAAATCTTCCTCTCTCGGACGAAGCAATCCAGGTAGTTGGTGTAGCCAATACACAGATTAAGACTCGTCTTACTGAACCAGTAAGGGTAAGAATAGGGACATTTTCAGATATGCACAGATTTGTAGTCTGTGACACTAGTCCAGTAAACTTGTTAGGTAGGGACTTATTGTGTAAGATGAACTGCACAATTTTTTGTACTCCGGATGGAATAGCTTTTGAGACACCAGATGAGGATGTTTTGTACAGGATGACTCTAGATAATAGAGAGAGTGAGATTGTTGGTACATATGCTGTGTTTAATCCAGGTGACTTGCCTCAGGAGTTGAGACACACAGTAAAAACAGCGGTTTGGGATTTTACTGGAGAAGATGTGGGATTGATGAATAATGTAGATCCAGTGAAGATTTCAGTAAAAGAGGGGATTGTTTATCCTAATATTCCTCAGTACAGATTGACACCAGAGATAATTGAGGGAATAACTCCTATAATTGACAAGATGATTCAACAGGGTGTTTTGAGAGAGTTACTGAGTAGCCCGTGTAATTCACCGATAATGGGGTTAAAGAAACCTAATGGAAAGTTCAGGATTGTACAAGATTTGAGAAAGGTTAACAAAATTGTGGTGGCATGTTGTCCCATTGTGCCAAATCCGTCAGTGATTTTGTATCAGATTCCTCATGATGCTGAATGGTACACGGTAATTGATTTGTGTCATGCTTTCTTTTCAATTCCATTGCATCATGACAGCCAGCCGATTTTTGCATTTCGGTTTGGACAGCGTATTTTAGCATGGTGTCGTATCCCACAGGGGTATACAGAGAGTCCTTCGATATTCAATCAGTTACTGAAGGAATCATTGGAGAGTTTGATCATGCCTGAAAGCTCAGTACTAGTGCAGTACATCGATGACTTACTTGTGGCATCGAAGACACGTGAAGCTTGTGAAGTAGATACCATAGCTTTACTGAATCATCTGGCAGATGGAGGGTTAAAGGTATCTCCAGCCAATTTGCAATTTTGCAAGAAAGAGGTGCATTATCTTGGACACAATATTGAAAAGGGTCTGAGAAAGGTGACCGATGACAGGATCAAAATTATCAGAGGAATGAGAGCCCCGATGACCCAGAGAGAAGTGAGGATGTTTCTGGGGATGGTGGGTTATTGTCGTCAGTGGATAAGTAATTTCTCCCTGATAGCACAGCCACTGATTAAGTTGACCAAAAGTGAGGTGAGAGACCCATTGGAACTGGATGGAGAACAAATGGCGGCATTTGAAGAGTTAAAGAGCAGAATGTGTGAAGCCCCTGCTTTGGGAATGCCAGACTATGAAAAAGAGTTTGAGTTGTACTGCAGTGAGAGAAATGGATGTGCACTTTCAGTGTTAATTCAGAAACATGGACAACTGAGAAGGCCGATTGCGTACTTCTCATCGACACTTGACCCCGTAGCTGTGGGTTTGCCAGGTTGCCTGAAAGCAGTAGCTGCTACATGCAGAAACTTGGAACAGAGTGAGGGCATAATAATGGGATATCCTGTAAGGGTGTTCGTACCTCATGATGTGGCAATTCTTTTGACGAGAAGCAGGACTCAGTACATGTCACATAGTCGGTTGACTAAATATGAGAAAATCATTCTGGGAGCATCAAATGTGACTCTTGAGAGATGTGTGAATGTGAATCCAGCAACGTTGTTACCGGATGCTGAAAATGTGAATGTGGGAGATGATGTTGATCATGATTGTTTGGATGTGCT
This sequence comes from Triturus cristatus, assembly GCF_964204655.1. Taxonomy (NCBI): domain Eukaryota; kingdom Metazoa; phylum Chordata; class Amphibia; order Caudata; family Salamandridae; genus Triturus; species Triturus cristatus. The sequence continues at coordinate 1,049,881,586 of NC_140588.1, forward strand.
TGACTACTGCACAAAACCAAGACCAGACATAAGACATTTGCCATTGCCTGAGAGTGATCATGTGTTGTTTGTGGATGGATCATGTTTGAGAACTGATAATGGTGTGCTGAGTGCAGCATATGCAGTGTGCAAGGTTTCAGAAGTTATGGAAGCTTCGCCTTTGAAAGGAGTGAGATCTGCTCAAGTGGCTGAATTGGTGGCATTGACAAAAGCTTGCAAAATTGGGAAGAATCTGAGAGTGACTGTGATGACTGATAGTCAGTACGGATTTGGAGTTGTTCATGATTTCGGCCAGCTTTGGCTACAGAGAGGTTTCTTGACGTCGGGTGGGACTCCAATAAAGAATGCTGAAGTGATTGGAAAATTGCTTGAGGCGATACAGCTGCCTAAAGAGTTAGCAGTTGTGAAATGTGCTGCTCATGGACAGGGAGATGATTTTGTTACTCTTGGTAATCGTTTTGCCAATGACATAGCACAGTATTGTGCAAAGAACAATCATTCGATTAATAGGGCACGAGAAAGGGAAATGTCTTTTTGTTCTGTGATGTTTACTAATGTCCTAGAGACGTGGGATGAAGTGAAACAGTTGCAGGATGAGGCAGGAGATGAGGAAATGAGAGATTGGATCAAGGCAGGTTGTGCCCCAAGAGAAACAGATCATGTTTGGATCTATAGAGATGGTAGACCAGTCATGCCCAACTCAATGCTGTCGACAATGGCAAGAATGTATCATGGCCAGGGACATCTGGGAAGGGATGCAATGATTAGGTCTTTTAAACAAACCTGGTACAATGCAAAGTTCAAGTTGATTGCAGAGAGCATCTGTCAAAGATGTTTGATTTGTCAGCAGTTCAATACTGGGAAAAAGACGGTGGTAAGCCTAGGAACAATAGGCAGAGAAGGAGGTCCTTTTACCAGAATGCAAATAGATTTCATTGAAATGCCCCAAGTGAATAAATTGAGGTATGTTCTAGTGGTAGTCTGTTTGTTCTCAAGATGGGTGGAGGCCTATCCGACTAGGAGAAATGATGGAATAACAGTTGCAAAGTTACTGTTAAGAGAGATGATTCCTAGGTACGGGTTCCCAGTGACAATTGAGTCTGATAGAGGTGGACACTTCTATAATGAGCTCATGGGTTTAATTTGTGAAGCATTGAGCATACAGCAGAAGCTACATTGTGCATACAGACCAGAGGCTTCTGGCGTCGTTGAACAGATGAATGGCACAATAAAAAACCGAATTGGTAAGATGTGTTTAGCCACTGGAATGAAATGGCCTGATGTCTTGCCTCTAGTGCTGATGACTATTAGGTCTACTCCAGATAGAACCACAGGTTTGAGTCCCCACAAAATCTTAATGGGACGTGCGATGAGAAATGCATTTGTGCCTGTCAACAAGTTGATGACAATAACTGATGACATGATTTTGGATTACTGTAAAGGCCTGACTGACGCAGTTCATTCTGTGTTTCACCAGGTTGGAGAAGACGCTACCACACTTGAGAAGAAGCAAGCCCATGATCTGAGTCCAGGGGACTGGGTGAGGATTAAGGTGCACAGAAGAAGAAATTGCTTGGTTCCAAGGTGGGGAAGGCCAAGACAAGTCATTCTGACTACGACAACTGCAGTAAAGTGTGCTGGTGTGAAAAACTGGGTGCATGCGAGTCATACTCTGAGAGTTCCAAATCCAAAGGATGGGACTGGTAAAGAGTATTTTGAAGAGTCAGATTCCAGTGATGATGCAGAAACTGAACCAGTGAGAAGGGGGAAAAATCCCGAAAGGGGTGAAGGAGAAAGAGTGTTGGGTAATTCTTTTCCCTTTCCGAGAGAGGCTTCAAGAGAAACATTGAGGGTCTCAGAGGAGAGATCGGATTCTGTAAGAGTGCCTGAAGTTCCAATAAGCAGTAGAAGAGAAAAGAGCAAATCCACAGAAACTACACCTGAATCAGATGAAGAGGTTGAAAATCCACTTGAGATTACACCTGAAGAAGCAGGGTCAGAAGAAGATAGAGAGGGACAGATTGCGGAACACCCCCGAGGATGTGTAGGGAACATTCCTGATAAGCTAGGTGAAGGGACAAGTAGACAGCAAGAAGATTGCGTGTCGGAGACCCGAGGAGGGACAGAAATAGGGAAATCTCAATTGGTGGTGGAGAAGACTGTGGAGCGAAAGAAAACTGTTGAAGAACAAGAGGCAAATGAGACAGAATCGGATGAGAGTGAAAATGAGAAATCAGAAGGTCGAGTTCTGAGAAAGAGAACTTGGATCGGAGAAAGAAATAATAAAGAGGTGAGACCGAAAAGAGTTGTAAGAGGAGATCTTTGGCCCAACAGAATAAAGAGGCTAAGGTACAGACTGACACGAGCAAATTCATCGAAAGCTGAACAGGTGAACGAGGTGTCGAGTCAGAATCAAGCGAAAGGTGAAAAACAAAAAGTCTCAAAAGAACCAGAGGAGATCAAGAGAATCAGAAAACCTAACCAGAAGTATAGGTCACCGGAATGGACGTACATGGCACTGTCTGAAGGTGAAGAGGCAGAGAGTCAAGGAAATCCAGAGGGGACCGTACAAGAAGTGGTTGAGGAGAAAACTGTTGGAATCCTGAAAGTTATCCTGACTGACATTGGAGAAGAATCGGATGCACAGGATATTGCTGATGATCTGATACAATTTGATGTTGCTGAAGAAGAAGTGAAAGGTGATGAAAATCCAAACTGAGTGAAAAGAGTGAAAAGAAAAGATCTGAAATTAGCTGTGTGAAATAATCTAGAATTTTAAAACTCAGTAGTGGAGTAGAAGAGGCTAAGTCAAAAGACACTGCCAAAGTAGTAAAATGGCTAACACGGAGAAGAATCAAAGTAGATGTGCCTTTTTGAAGAGATGGTGTAGAATGTGCTGCTGCTGTACTGGATTATTAATGCTATTATGGGGTGTATTAGCTTTATTAGTTACTTTTAGAGTTACAATAGACACTTTTGGAATACATACTGAGAATGTGACTAAAATAGAGAAGAGTTCACAGAAAGTAGTTCCAACTAGAAGTAGTGACATTTACATACATAAAGATAGGTCAATTAATGATTTTTCTAGCAATATTTTTTCAAAGTTGTTGTACAAATACGTAAAGACAATGGAAGTTAGGGATTGCTACGTCTGTATGCAATTACCTGCATCCGTTTCAGAGGGTGTTACTTATCACCATTTACCAGCTACATATGGAATTTCATGTAGTGTGCTAAGTAGTGTTTTTTATTTGTTAGGGAAAATAGATTACGAGATGTCTAACAAAGATAAAATTTTTGGGCAATTGCCTATGGATAAGAAGCTGAATCCAGCTAAAGAAGCTAACATTTTTGGTGAGATTTTTATTGAGAAAGAAGAATTAACATTAGATTACATTTTTAGAAACAATTTAACTTGCAGTCTGAAAGAAGAAGAGAAGGCTTTCCTAAACATGGTAGAGGAAAGGAGAATGAGCATGCATGAAAAGGCAGGGAAATATAAAGTGAGTGAGACAATTTGGGATATTGAGATGGGAAAGGAATTGAGGAATGGGGCCAGTCCAACTTTGGCTTTAGATGCACCACAGAAGGGTAAACTATGCATTACCAGAAAGAAATCCCAATATGATACATATTTTGTTGGGACTAGTGAGTGTCATGATACATACTTCATTGCAACAGGATGGGGTTTTAAAGGTGGAGAGGATCCAGTTTTCCCAGGAGTGTATTATGTTTGTGGGAACAAGGCTTATTACAAGTTGCCTGACCATTGGTATGGCACGTGTTATGTGGGCCTGGTCTTTCCAAAGATTTTTCATATAGATAGGATAGAAGATGTAGAACACATTAATTTACTAACACGTTTTAAGAGAGAAACTTGGTCAGAAGTTGTAGGTGATATCTTTGGAGCTTTAATTCCAGCAGTGGGAATTTCTTTAAATGCATATGGAATTCGGAAACGGTCAACAGTGGTGGATCGCTTATCGACAAGTACCGCTGGAGGGTTTCTTTTAGTAAATACGGAGATGATTGCCGTACGTGCCATGTCTATGCAAAATCGACTTGCCCTTGATATTCTATTAGCTAAGGAACATTGTTGCACTTACATTCCTGATGAAAGCAGAGACCTAAAGGTCTATATCAAAAATATTACTGATTTACATGAAGAATTAGTACCACTGGAAGCTGAAAGTATCTGGACTAAAATAGCTAATAAGATAGTTGCTGTTAAGAGTTTTATTGCTAAGATAGGTAGTACCATTATTGGTAAAATATTATTTCCATTGTCATGTGTAATTGTTGCTTTATTGATACTAAGATTGGGGTGTTTGTGTTGTAAGAACAGGGGAGGGAAAAAGAGAATAATTAGAAGAAATGCTGAAAAGAAACAAAAGAGGTCAAGGAGAGACCCACAAGAAATAGAATTAGAAGAATTGAGGGAGAGTGTGTACTTGGAGTCGAAGAGGGATGATGTGAGAGAGTCTGGTGTTTAATGTTGTGTCATAAAAAACATTTTCAATTTCTCCTAAAGATTGGGACTACATTTTTTTTTTTTGGGTTGGTTTTTGTGGTGATAATATATCACCAAAGGGGGGATTGCTGGAGCAGAGTTTTCTGTTGAAAATTTATCGAGTTTTAAGCTCCAGTTTTGTCTATATGTTATGATTAAAATTACTAATTTGTAATCATTAATTAATAGTTTGTTTTGTTGAATGTCCAAATTAACCAACATTACTAATGAGAGAAAACTACACGTGGGAATGCGTATATGTTGCTTAAATAATATGTGCAGTTTAACTAAATGAGTATCGTTAAAGCATTATTTGTTTCGAGTTTGTGCTTTTAAAATAACGTGTGCTAATGCTTTGTTGCGTTGCAGAAGGCTAGATAATTACATACACATAAGGGTATTGGTGGGGATTAACACTGTATAGTCATTATGATGTGGTAATGTTGTTTTGTGTTTCTTTTAATTAAGATGGTCCGTTTTGGCCTAAAACAAGATGGCTGCCATTTACAGCCTGCGCTCGAGTGATTGAATTTTGATGAGAGGCCTTGCTGAACATGGTCGAAAGTCACCTGACCACAGCTTCTGCCTGAGTAGAGAATTTCTGTGAGGACAGTAGCTCTGGGAATGATTCCAATTGTCCTTGGAGAAGGATAAAGCCACAATGAACAATGACCAGTCTGTGGTGGCTCTGCTATGATACCAAGGAAGAGCATTCACGAAAGAAACATTTGCAAACTCGAGTTTCCTTCTTCCGTATTTTTATTTTTGTGATTTTTCCTGAGCGGAGGTTTTCTAAATGTAACCAAGAGACTTCCTTTCCTGCTCCCTCTGCTCAGCGGCTCATCGGATATCCAAAGATTGTTTGTAACTTTTATTTGTTATTTTCCCTATAAATATGTTAGACTAGAGAGGATCCGTGTTCTTTGTGCTCATTACATTCATCGCGTCCCTTGTGGTCATCGCATCTTGGACTTCCTATGCTGAGGACGGCAGCTCGAGAGACTTTACCGAGAAACCAGTCCTGACCCCTTTTAGCTAGAATAGGTAACTATGAGAATAACGATTTTGCTAATGATTGACTTTCAATTTGAACTAATTTAGATAAGTAAGCATTTGTTTGAATATCTGTGTCGGATGGTTATTTCTTTGTCATTTAATTGAGTTTTCAAATGTATTTCCTATGTTTAAAATCATGACTCAGGACAATTTCTTTATGGTTACATTGGCCTCGTTTAGATGCAGATTGGTTTAGGTTTCCTCTCTTGTATTCAGTGTGGATAGAGTAATAGTGTGAATTTTAGTGTGATGGTACCTAGCGTATGATGAGTATATGTGCGTGTGACTGTAGATTTACTCTGTCCGTGGAAGTAGGGAGAATTTATATGCGCCGATCTGCAGCACATCTTCTCCAAGGATTATTCAGTACTGGTCGAGAGAGGCTGTATTTTAACCAAGGGCTGTTCAGTACTGCTCCGGACAGCTGCATCTTTTCCAAGGGTTGTTTAGAACTGGTCCTGAGAGGCAGCGGATGTTCCAAAGGCTGTTCCGAGGGTGCATCTTTTCTTAAGGTTGTTCACTACTGGTCCTGAGAGCTGCATCTTTTCCAAGAGTTGTTCACTACTGGTCCTGAGAGCGGCATCTTCTCCAAGAGTTATTCAGTACTGGTCCTGAGAGCTGCATCTTCTCCAAGACTTGTTCACTACTGGTCCTGAGAGCTGCATCTTCTCCAAGAGTTGTTCACTACTGGTCCTGAGAGCTGCATCTTTTCCAAGAGTTGTTCACTACTGGTCCTGAGAGCTGCATCTTCCCCAAGAGTTGTTCAGTACTGGTCCTGAGAGCTCCATCTTCTCCAAGAGTTGTTCAGAACTGGTCCTGAGAGCTGCATCTTTTTCTAGAGCTGTTTAGTACTGGTCTTGAGAGGCTGCATCTTCTCCAAGAGTTGTTCAGTACAGGTCCTGAGAGCCGCATCTTTTTCTATAGCTGTTCAGTACTGGTCTTGAGAGGCTGCATCTTTTCCAAGAGTTGTTCAGTCCTACTTGTGAGAGCTGTATCTTTTCCCAGGGTTGTTCAGTACTGGAACTGAGAGCTGAATTTATTTCCAAGAGTTGTCCTGTACTGGTCCTGAGAGGCTGTATCTTTTCCAAGAGTTGTTCAGTACTGGTCCTGAGAGCTGTATCTTCTCCAAGAGTTCAGTACTGGTCCTGAGAGCTGTATCTTTTCCAAGAGTTGTTCAGTACTGGTCCTGAGAGCTGTATCTTTTCCCAGGGTTGTTCAGTACTGGTCCTGGGAGCTACATATTTTCCAAGAGTTGTTCAGTACTGCTCCTGAGAGGCTGTATCTTTTCCAAGAGTTGTTTGGTACTACTCCTGGGAGCTGCATCTTTACCAAGTATTGTTCAGTAGTGGCCTGATAGACTGCATCTTTACCAAGGATTGCTCCGTACTACTCCTGGGAGCTGCATCTTTTCCAATAGTTGTTCAGTACTACTCCTGACAGCTGTATCTTTTCCAAGGGTTGATCAGTACTGTTCCTGAGAGGATGCATATTTTCCAAGAGTTCAGTACTGGTCCTGGGAGCTACATATTTTCCAAGAGTTGTTCAGTGACAGTGGCTCAAAGGCACAGACCAGGCTGCAGTCACTAGTGGTTCACAGACTGAATCGAAGAAGGGCTTGCTTATTGCGTACAGCACGTATCAGCCTCTGTTTGTCTCTCGCACTTTCCCACTCTAATCGAATCAAATAAAAAGAATCTTTATTCAGGTACGATTGAGCCATAAGAAAAAAAGGTATCAATAATACAGTACAACATTGTCATAGGAGCAAATATTATAATACACAAAGCACTATCTCAAAGATGCCATCATTGATTAGTCATAGGGCCAGATGTACGAAATCACTTGTTTGTAATTTCCTAATAGTGAATTTTATCAATTTGCTATTATCAAGTGTTATGTTATGTTATTGGAGCTTATAGCACGCACGGATACTCCAAGGAGCTTGAAAAGTGAAGGGTGGCTGGTTAAATAAAAAGAAACGTTTTCAGTCTTTGTTTTAAAAGAGTGGGGTCCTGGGTGCTCTGAAGAGCAAATGGAAGCGAATTCCAGGACATAGAAGCCCTAAAAACAAGAGAGCTGCCACCCATCCTTTGCAAACGAAAGCGAGGAATATGTGCTAGAAGCTGAGAAGCTGAGCGAAGCTGTCTAGCTGGAGTGTAGAACATAAAGCGGTTCCTTAAATAAATTGTTCCAGAGTCACACAGGGCACGGTGCGCCAGGACCAGGGCTTTGAACTTTACTCGTTCACACGTACAAGGCGTTGGCATAGTCGATACACAAAAGTATCAAGGCCCAAGTAACAGTTTCCTTGGCGGCCTTAGGGAGGAGTGGTAGAAATTTTCTGAGGGATTTGCGTATCCCAAAAATGTTTCCAGCAAGTTTCTTAATCTGAGTGGAGAAGGACAAGTTCTCTTCGAACCAGACCCCAAGATTCTTAGCGGGTTGCCCTGTTGAGGCCGGCAAAGGATAGCCAGCCGGCCAGAGTGCTTCCCTAAACTGGGGCGGGAAACTTCCATGAAGGTGGATTTGTCCTCATTACATTTAAGTTGTGCACAAGAAAGCCAACGAAAGACAGCCGTCAGACAGTTTTTTGCAGAGGAGGTGAAACACTCAGATTTCTCAAATCACAACCCGCAATGTATAACAGTGTGTTTAACACTGTTAGCGATTCACAGTGGGTCGCAAATGGACCTGCCTCATCAATATTCATGAGGCAGGTCGCAATTTGCGACCCATTGTGAATGGCTACAATCACAGGGGTAGTGGCCTGCTGGGGACAGCATACCACCATGTCTGTGATTGCTTTTGAAATAAAGCACATTTTTTTTTGTAAAACGGCCCATTTCCTTGTAGGAAATCGAGATGCATTTCAAAAATAAAAATACAAAGCTACCTTTTCAATTTAAGAGTAGGCAGTGGTCCGTGGGGCGACTGACTGCTCTTAAAAAATGGGGAACAACCTTTACAACGCAACTTTTACAACGCACTACCATTACAACGAAACTGTTACAACGCAAATGCATTGACAACGCATGCCATTACAACGCAAGTCTTTACATCGACTTGCACTAGATGGCGTGCTAACATTAAAAATAGTGTAGTTTACTATCCAAACACCTTCCCTACTGTTACGTGGACTGGAGTTAGAATAGTAAATTACACTTTTTTAATGTTAGCACGCCATCTAGTGCAAGTCGATGTAAAGACTTGCGTTGTAAAGACTTGCGTTGTCACTGCATTTGCGTTGTAAACATTTCGTTGTAACAACATGCGTTGTAAAAGCATGCGTTGTAACATCATACATCCTTAAAAAATATTGGTGCTCACATTCACAAAGGGGAAGGAGTCCCTTGCAGACCCCTTCCTGTTTGCGAATGGGGGTTACCACCAACTTGAAGTTGGTGGTAACTGCGAATGTTTTGCGACCGCATTCCTGGTTGCAAAACATTAATACATACCCGTGCTATTCGGTATTAGGAAGGTACGCCCTAAACACGCCCCTTTCTAATACCAAATCGCAAAAAGAAAATATGATTTGGTAACTAGCTACAGCATCGCACTCTGCCTTATGTACATGGCAAAATGCATATTACCAGTTGCAAACAGACGACCTGTAAAATGATTCGTACATCTGGCCCACAGTTCGTTCCAATACATTTTCATTATCTTCAAGTATGCCCAAATGAAATTTAAAATTATTGAACATATATGCTCAGATGGAAGTTGTTGAAGTAAAAGAAATGCCTCCTTGTAAGAGCGAATATTAAAACAGTTAAAAGCTGGCATTAAAAAGCATTTCCGCAGAGATATATATTAAGTACAAAATAACAGTGCATGTAAAGTAAGGACAAGAAGGCCATGTTTTCATCCATAAACCGGTAGAAGGGAACGCCATTGATTTGTAAAATATTCAACCTAAATATGATCAAATAGAATGGAAACTGGGGGTTCTAACAATGAATAGATAGGGATCAATTGCCTTTATTAAGACTAGGGGCGAGTAATCTCTCTCGACAGGAGTGCCTAACATCTTGACTCCGCTCTCTGTCAGAGGACTTATACATTTGTATCCAGGACTTTGCACTACAGAGCCAGACCATTGGGGTTTAAAATAATCTGGGTGCACCCAGCTCCATAAAAGTTCGCTTCACTTATTTAATCCGAGGAATACCTAAAGAGTTATCTAAATTTAAGCAATCCAGCTTTTGAGACCGCTGTTTCCTTTTTAGCCTAGATTGAAAGCCATAACATGACTTCTAATAAAATCCGAAATATAAGGCATCCCAGTTTCCTCATGTTGAATAAAATTAGAAGTAGATTTGAGGACTGGCCCAAAACACTGTAAAAACGGGTTTTCTTAATTCTGTAAGGGTTCGGGATCGGTATAGCCCCAAACCCCTGCAAATAAGTGCTCACTTTCAAACATTTTGTCCTAAAGATTTCCAATTTTGATCTTTGTGGCAAATCTCTTAACTGCTTCAGAAGATCTCAGCATCTGTGGGGTCTGATGATGAGTAGGTATTTCCATTCTAATGCAGCCACAAATGGAAAACCCAAGTAGGTGAAATGGGGTACCACGTAAACTTTTAAATTATAAATAGAATGAGTGTTGCTTTCAGTACTCTTCGGCCTACTAGTCATAACATAAGATTTTGTTCTGTTAACATTTAGGTCCAAATTCTTCATAAATAAGTTAAAAGAATAAATAAAAAAATGTAAGGGCATTTGCTGTTCTTGATAGCAATACAGCATCATCCGGGTATAGCATTACCAGAACTAGCCATCGCCCCACTTGTGGGATGTCTTTCCCTCTATCTACCAAGAATTGATCTAAACCGCTAATATAAAATGAAAATAAAAATGGTTCCAAGACACACCCATGCTTTATCCATTACCCTAAAGCTAATTTCACTTTATGAGCCCCAGAAGGAGCATAAAGTAGCCTGATCTGCGTGTCTAGATGTAACCTCCTGAGGATGGTACTCAATGGTTTTTTCACTCCGGCGGCCTCCAATAACACCCATAATTTGGACCGATTCACTGATTCGAAAGTTTCTATTAAGTCCATAAAGCCCATATGGATGGAGCCGTTCTTGGGCTTGGTACATTCACCTGTGATCAGGAGGAGATTGAGACACTGCTCTATTGTTCCAAAACCAGCTCGAAAGCCTTGCTGGACTTAGAAGATTATCCCTTTTTCCTCTGCCCAACTTTGTCGCCTCTTAAGAAGATTTCTCCTCGGGACCTTCACCGTAAAGTCAAGCAGAGAAACTGGGCAATAACAAGAGGGTAAATTCCCATCCCCTTTTGAAATAAAATCAGAACTATAATTGCTTCCGACCAGGAAGAGGGGATAGAATCAACAATAGATGCCCTTATCATGTGTGTAAGCAGGAGGGCCCATAGTAAGATATTACCTTCAAAAACATCAACTGAGACTCAATCCAGTCCTGGGGTTTTTCCTGATAAATCCAGCAATAAAATCACCTCAACCTCTTATGGAATGAGAAAAGGACTCCAGCCTGTCTGTATCAGAGGGGTGAGGAAGCAGCTCCCCTCTAGTCCCTGTTTGACTGGGTTTACAAAACTTAGCAAAATGATCATACTACTTATCTGCAGGAATTAGCACATCAATTGGGTTCAAATTAGAAGTATTAAATTATGGTGCATTCATCACAAGCCAAAAAGTTTCAGTATCTTTAAGTCTACCAGCTATCTCTAAATCAGTCCAAGCTTTTTCTTTTAGTTCTTTGTTCCAAATTTTCAAGATCTGATTATAATTGGATCTGGCCTCTTAAACTTCAATACTTCTCTGCGTCCTCTTGAGGGCCTCTTAAAGCTGTTTATCAGCCTCAGAATAATCCTGATTAAACCATCCTCTACTACCTTTATCCCTGACTTTATAGACTAAGTAGGTAACTGAGAGGTGTGCATACCTTTATTCGGATGTCCTTCTGAGTTTAGACATACCTGCAGGAATCCTTGATTGTCTTTACATAAAAGATTTTGAAAAATGAATCAGATCGATTTTTTCCTATTTCATTCTTACCATTGATTTTCTGAGTAGTTTAGCAGCAAGGCCTTCGTCTGACTAAAATTCAGTCTAGCAAGGACATCAATTGTGATTGGGTTATGATCACTATGGTATTTCGGTATAACCTTGAAATTAGATTTCACAGGTGCAAAGGCGACCGAAAATAAAATATAGTCATAGTACTCCCCAAGTCTCTCCCAATAAATGTCGGAAGATAGTGTTCCTCAGGGCCCCTCTGCTGAACAGTTGGAAAGAATAAGTTGTATTTCCATATGGATTGTGTTTAAAGTGTGGATGGTTCTCCCCTGTTGTATTAAAATAACAACAAACGTTATCACTAGAGTATGTACAGAGTGTGATATTAAAATCACCTAACCAAATGATTGGAATTGTTGTGTTGAATTTCTTCAGGAGGGTATCTAAATCATGTTCAAAAGATTTTACCACTCAGATATCCGCATTTTTGAAAACATTATATTAATAATTGAGTAGTATTTTTAACAGAATCGGTTGACAATGAAGAGAAATAGACATAACCTTTGTTGTACGGCTGGTACTATTAACTGATACTAAAACTGCCAATCTCCCACTTGGTCTTCCCATGTTAGATTGGACAGCAGATGTTCAAAAAGAATGATAAGCATTAATATGAAAATCCTTAGTGAGCCTGGTTTCCTGACAACAGATTCAATCAAGCTTATACATAAAATGTAGCCAAACATGGTTCTTCAAATTTGTTCATTCCATGATACTAACCGGGTCATACTATTGGCCTCAGAAACACTTGCTGAGTGATCGACCAAAGTTCGACGGGACGCCATTATCGTAAAGTTGAGTCGATGCATCGGGACCAATGAGTCACGATGTTGGATTCTCCCCATGTGCATTGGGTGATAACTGGAGTCAGTCAATATTCAGATCCTGAAATGCCTCATATGGATTTCTAACTGGGACACTAAATTGACCTACTGGGAGTCTGAATTCCAATGCCGACCTTCCTCCGTTGTAAACAAAGGTTTATAGTCTTCTTGGTGGCTTCTAAATGAACCCAGTGGCATAGCTCTGAACTTGCCTCGCATGATAACACTTGAGTGTAGTCTGCACAATAGCTTTTTCACCACCAATGGGTTTTTGAAATTAATAACTACACAGCCCCCTGAAGTAGCTTTCCGACTACAACCCACACATAGTGAACATTTGTGTGGCACCTAGTGTTCTGTTTGAGCCAGTGCACTGCATTATTTCTCAGCTCCTTCCCCCCATGGTGCCTATCTCCTGAGATCACCAGAACATTCTCCAAAACTATCACATAAGGTGTGCCTTCGAGGGCAACTTGTATTGAGACGGTGTTAGCCACGGTTGAGAATTCAAGATAGAACATGTTTGCCTTGTTAAATTATGTGCCATAGGGGTATGGCTAGAGACATGGCCAGGCAAAGTGGGTGAACTCCTGCTCCCTCTACAGCAGCCAGAGGCTGAGGTCCACTTTCAATTGGGAGAGGCTTCACGCTAGAAGTGCTTGCAGCGCTTGAAGTGCTGACCGAGAGGGATGGATTATTGGTGGGTTCGGCGACTATTGTTCCATGGTTTGAAGCTCTCCTTGGGTTTGCATGATTCGACCACAAGGATCATTGTTTGTCCTTTAAATGGGACAGAATATTCCTTAACATGTTCTGTAGTGATTGTGTGAGGAAACGTATTATAGTTTGTTCCAGCTTATTCAAATCCAGGGAGTTAATTGTGGAAATGGCAGAAACATGAAAATCCTCGGATGACCCATTGCCTCCACAATCATTAGCCATCCTTGTACTAGCCCCCCATCAGACCCTCTTTCTTTTCCCCTTAGGAGGAGGGGACCTTCAAGTTTTGGCCAATGGGGATTCAACTTGCTCAATACATACTTGGGATTCTCTCAGAATGCATGGGTTGTGTGCGGCCTTGCATGCTCTGGCCTTCTCTCTGATTGTTATCGGTATCTGTCAAGGTTGTCAGGTGTAGGGGATCATATCTGGAGTGTCTACTAGTGGAGTCAAAACCTCCTTTGCCTCCAGCAGATAAACCCCAATGAATCTCTCTGTGCACAGAAGATAGCTGCTCTTTATTCCTTTCAATTTCTGAGGTTGCCAGAGCTATGATGCTAATGAGGCTGCTGGCGCGGGACGTCTGCCCACTTCTGGTTTTGTTACAGGAGCCTTCCTCTTGCCCATAATAATAGAATACAACAGTACCTGTCAATTATTAGTTAGAACTAAGGGGGATAGCCCAGACAGCCTCGACCGGGATCAAACGAATGCAAACGGGCCCGCTCTTCGCCTGTCCACACATTGGGCGTGTTCTGCACCACGGGTCCGCTTTCGTGCTTAAAAGCACATTGAAACATTGGAGGCCCTCCTCCTGGGCTCAATGATGGTAGCCAGGAAATTGAGTCCCTCTGGGCTAGCTACTGGAAATTAGTGTTACGTTTTCATCATTGAACAGATAGCCAGCCTGCATGGCACCACCCAATGAGTAAGCAAGAAGCGATTTGAAAAAGAAAGCGTTCTCAGTCTTATGGACACCTATTAGAGTGTCTACAAGGGTAGCATCTAGCATACCCATTGGTAGCCCTGAGACTGCGCTGGTTAGACCCAGTCTCATGGAGCATGGAAACAGCAATGGGAAAAGAAAGATAACAGGGCTATTTGAACCATGTTTCCTATTTACTGTAGTTTGCCCACTGTTCACTTCCACTTATTCCCTCAAACTGCTGTGGAGGGGCTATGGGTGAGGAAAGGTGTTACCCTGTGATGCCATGAGGGGTCATACTATGCATTTTGTCACTTTCTTTTAACCTGATATTTTTGTGGAGTTGACACAAATGTTTTTTCTCTACTTTTCTTTCTCCCTCTCCCATCTACACCAGCTCACTCCCTCTGTGACGTCACTGAATCGCCAGCAGCACCAGGCTAGCATTCTTAGTGCTCACCCAGCACTACCATCTCGTTATTGTATTGTAGAATTAAAGGCGGATACCTCCAAGTTGTGAAAAGATTGCATCCATGCGATGCCGAAAATAAATAATTCGCTATTCTGAGAAGCAAGTAAGGTCCGTGATTAACTCTGACAGATCCATTTAGATGTCATCACACGAGGAAGCAGATCCTTCGGAAGCACTGATGAATCATTCATTATGTCAATGTCATGAAGAGCGCTCCGACCAAAAATGTCAAGGTAATCACCATGCCAGTGTGAGAAAAAGTCATTTAATCTAAGTAAAAAGAAATGTGCCCAGCAGTCTGATGCTGCCCCAACAACTACCCTCGCCCCCCACTTCTGATGGTCCCTGATGGCCCAGATTTCAGTGGCGGCTTCTCCGCTAAGGCGGAGGAGCATCGCCCCACTGCTTGTTAGCAGTGAAAAAAAAGAGAAAATAAAATGTTAATAACTTGCGTTATTATAATTTTATTTTGTCCTCCTTCCGCAGCTTGGCGTGAGGGGGCGTGGGCAGGTGAGGAGAAGTAACACCCTCCTAAGTGCGCAATGAATGCTTGGCTGGCCTTCTCGGGCCGCAAAAACCTTCTTGAGCACTTCGCATGTTCTCCATGCAGGCTGCATCGCAGACTACGTGGAGAACAAGCCTAGGCTCCCCGGCAGCGTCTGAGCGCAGAAACAAGGAAAGATGCGGATGCCGTGAGAGGGTACGTGTTTTATTTTATTTTTCGCTGCCCGCTTCCCCATGTCCTCCCCCCTCCTGCCCCTGCCCCCCTACCTCCTATCAGTGCTGGTCGCTGCTGCCAGATTCCTGTACTCGGAGGTTGCCTAGCAAGTAGGGTTGTACCGAGCGGGTTTTATACTACCAAAACCGGTATTGTAATGTCCTTGAAGGTACAAAAATTAAGAAACTCACCTATTTTTCCCCCTTTCAGTACAAACTTTAAACAGTTAATGTAAGAAGAAAACACATTAATTTTTTTCTGAAGCTGCCTTAATGGCCCGTAAAGACAGAAACGTAGTGTTCAAAATGAATACACACAATTTTATTCTACTTAAGACTCATGCCAGGCCTTTGCGAGAATCTTAAAACATGAACAGATGCCCAGTATTTTTCTCTTGGAAAGATGGCTACCCACTATTGTATTTTATTGTAATTGCATTTATATAGCACTTACTACCCCTGATGAGGCGTCAAAACGCTTTTTCGGCGAGTAGCACGCTACTCCGGGACCCATAGAGGATTAGCGTTGAATTAGTATAGTGAAATATGAAAGTAATTTTAAGTGGTGGATAGGTTAGCACGTTATTTGGATTGGAAGGATAGCAGAAGGATAGAAGAGGAAAGAAAGGTTTGTATTTATATACCGCTTGTTACCCCTGATGGGGTGTCTAAGCTCTTTTTTTTGCGAGTAGCACGCTACTCCGAAAACCTAAAAAGGATTAGTGGTGAATTAGTACGGTGAAATATGAAAGTAATTTGGAGTGGTGGATATTAGTCAGTAATTTGGAGTGAGAAGGATAGCGGGGCGAAGGGGGAGAAAGATTTGCGTTCATAAAGCACCTGTTACCCCTGATGGGTGTTGAAGTGCTTTTCTGGTGAGTAGCATGCTACTCCGGAACCCATAAAGGATTAGTGTTGAAAATCAGTATAGTGAAATATGAAGTAACTGAAGTGGTGGATATGTTATTCAGTTATTGGGGTAGAGAAGGGTAAGAGGCGGGATAGAAGAGGGAAATTATGGAAGTGATCAATATAAAAGCAAATTTGAAGGAATGAATAGACCTAGTTCAGCAGCAATCTCTGGATTGGTCACTGACCTTGCCCATTAGTACTGTTGGGGAAAGTGCGAAATCAATCCAGGAGGAGTAATGAGGTCATGGCTGGGTTATGGCAGCCATCATGCTTTGAAAACAACCTCTTAGCCTGAGGCCCACCGGGAACATGCCAGGGTGGCAGAATGGCTAGTCCAGCCCTAGGCTGGCAACTACCATGTTGGAGATGACAGACCGTGGTGCGACTCCTGTCTTCTGCTTCTTGTCCTGATGGCATCTTCCATTCCTTCTGCCACAGTCTGACTCATTGACTCTACCCTTGTTTACCTCTTTTTTATTTCATATCCCTTTCCTTTGCCTTTCCGCTTAAGTGCAAAAATGCCCTGTAATGTTGAAGTTAAAGGGCAGGGTACTCATACAAGAGCCAAACAGCACTCGGGAGGTGAGTCCCAGATTTCATGTTAGGTCGGTAGTTACAGCAACAGCAGATAGGTCCTGTTAGGTCTCCATGCTCCCTCCAAATGTCTCTATCTCCTGTCTTCCACACCACACACAAACATTCTATTACACCTTTCACTTTCAGCTTTCCTGAAAGAAGCCCAGACATACAGTGAAGGCAGACACAGGATAATACACACATCCCTTTCTTACAAACAAAACAGTGATCAACCATTCACCTACCTATAAATTACAAGGACAATCACTCACACTCAACTCCCAAGCTGTCTAACTTAGACACCCACCCAACAACTCGTTAAACTCTCCAATATCCACATAGTCACACAAACACAACAAAATACCAGTCACCGATATTCTGCAATGGATCACAAATTAAGGCTCCCCACACCTCACGTCAAAGAATGAAATGAGATTGGGACAAGCAATGCACTATAATAGTCCAAGATGTGCAAGTATTGTCATCTTCTGAGACATGTGGCCCTACCACCAAATGTCTGGACACTCACAATGATGCATTACATCCTTTATGCACACAAGATATGGAATCATGAAAGCCTGGCAATGTGACAGCCATGGTACAGAATACACCAGCTTCCTTTGAATAAGTATTTCGCCATCATTGATAAGTGTACACATTCATGGCACAAAACTAAATGAAAGTTGAACCACCTCATCTCAAAATCCCCTTGACTAGACTCCAAACAAAACCTTTCATATTACACTATATACAGTGTTCACAGATATCCACCTCAATTTACTAAACTACAAGGCACCACAAACTCTCAGACCTAAGACACAGCACCAGACACACATACACACTAAAACACAAAACTACAACCCACCACTCCCCACACCCATTCACAGTAGCTGGCCAAACCAGCATGATTAATTGCCAGGCTGAAGAAAATACTTAATCTGTACCCAGCACCATACCCTCTGGAAACTGTGCCAGAAAAAGTTTGGGACATCTTCTGAACACAATGATGACAGCCTCTAGTATAAACATGCTGAAAAAATTAAATAAAACATCAATCAAGCTCTAAAGTTGGCAAGAAGTTTGCAAGAAGTTGGCAGAAAGTTATTTTACAGTTTCTGCTCCTCAGAGACTACAACAACATTAAAGAAAAACACATAAAACATTTAGAAGGAAGATGAAAAACATACCTCAAATGTTTTTTTAGATTCAAATTCATCATAAAACCCTAAGCATTACAAACCATCCTAAAATCGCTAACTGACTAAACTAAAAGCGAGTGCAAAGTGCTAAAAGTATTACGTTTAGGATTTTGTCTCAGATTAGTTCTGTGGATCGGCCTCCACATTCTTTGAGTGTCTTGTGCACCATCAAATTAAATTTAAGCTCACTAAAAGGAAATATGCTGAAAGACATGAGCCTCACATTCAATGAGAAGGACTCTGAAGCAACATGTGATATTCACACCAAGTGAGGTTGCTCCAAAAAGCAAGACTTACAAATAATTAGGAGTACTCCACTCTGAGAAGTGAGACTCCCACACACTGTTCTCCATGATGTCAGACTCATGATCCATGCAGGCAAGCAAGACTCCCATTCATGCAGTGGGATTGTGCTCCAAGGCCTGAGGCTGGCACCGAGCACCCACGGTGCGCAGTGCGTGCCGTGCGCTCAAGGTGCGCGCACCCCGCGATTTAAAAAAAAAAAAAAAAAGTTTTTTTCTCCCTTGGGGGTCCTTCTGTGACCCCCTGACCAAGGCTAGGGGGTCAGGAACTGTCCACCCTGCCCCCTTTTCACGTTCTCCACCTTTGTTTTTCACCCCCTCAGACTGCGAGAGACAAAATGGCGGCCGACACTTCCTGGTTTCGAACGATTCGAATGTTTACCGACATCTAACAACCAATCAGAATTGCGCTCGCGCACGGCAGGGTGCGCGCACCGTGCGCGCACGGTGCGCGCTTATAGATATGGATATGGTTTTAAATGCTATTTTCCCAGGAAATACTGAACAGATTTACACGAGACCTTCAAAAGGCACTTCCTTGACCTTATGGCTACCTCTTTGCCAAATTTCACGTAATTCTGTTCAGCCGTTCGGGCTGTACCTTCGACTAAAGGTCCTATGGAAAAATGCATGGGGAAAATGCGTTTTGGGACCCCCCCTTTTTCTCAGCCCCCGCTTGACGAATCACCCCGAGACTTTCAGGGTAGGAGCTGAACGGAGCGCCCCATTTGTTTTGAAAATTTCGCGAGGATTCGTCAACCGGCGCCAAAGTTATTCAAAATAGAATTTTGAGATTTCCTATGGAAACTCGGTTGTAACTATAACTATCTACTGGCGACCGCCAGTAGACAATATATATATATATATATTACCTACTGGCGGTCGCCAGTAGGTAGTTATAGTTAGGACCCTCTTACCATAGGAAATCCACAACATTCTATTTGGAATAACTTTGGCGCCGGTCGACGAATCCTCGCGAAATTTTCAAAATAGGTGGGGCGCTACGCTCCGCTCCTACCCTGAAAGTCTCGGGGGGATTCGTCAAGCGGGGGCTGAGAAAAAAGGGGGGTTCCAAAACGCGTTTTTCCCATGCATTTTCCCATAGGACCTTTAGACACAGCTACAGCCCGAACGGCTGAACAGAGTTACTTGAAATTTGGCAGAGAGGTAGTCCTCAGATCAAGGAAGTGCCTTTTGTAGGTCTGGTGTAAATCTGTTCAGTAGTTCCTGAGAAAATAGCATTTAAATCAATATATATATCTGAGCCAGCTTACGGTGCGCTTACCGTGCGCTTACGGTAAGCTTACCGTACGCGTACGGTGACGTGCGCGAGCGTGATTCTGATTGGCTGTTAGATCTTAGTAAACATTCGAATCGGTCGAAACCAGGAAGTGTCGGCCGCCATTTTCTCACTCGCACTCTGAGGGGGGGACGAAAAACAAAGGCAAAAAACATGTAAAGGGGCTGTTTAGACAGCTCTTAACCACCTAACCTTGATGAAGGGGTCCCCAAAGAACCCCCAAGGCCAAAAAGTCAATCATTTTTTTTTTCGAAAAATCGCCGATTACGCGTACGGTAAAAAAAATAAAAAAATAAAAAATTATCCATACTCTCCCCACCCCATGTGCAAATGCTGCCAGAAGAGCTCCCTTTGTGCATGGCATATTATATTAATGAAATCTAAATGTTTAAAATAAAAAAATTAACCATACTCTCCCCACCCCGTGTGCAAATGGTGCACGAAGGGCACCATTTGTGTATGGCATAATTATGTAATTAAAATGTAAAAGTTTACCTTGCACAACGAAGCGCATAATATGCCCTCCATGTGCGCACGGTGCGGGAAGCGCATCGTGCGTACATGGCCCATCCAGCGTAACGTGGGCACGCGGTGCGCGTAGCGCACCGCGTGCCCACCGTGCGTACACGGCACTAACTGCGTAAAGTGGGCGCGCGGTGCGCGAAGCGCACCGCGTGCTCACTGTGCGCGCACGGTGCACGAAGCGCACCGTGCGCGCACGGAACGAACTGCGTTAAGTGGGCGCGCACGCCACGAATGGCGTAAAGTAACTTAGCATTTAAAAAAACGTACAAATTCACTGAAAAAACCATAGGTTTCACACACGTTATAGTTAGGAATTAGCATTTAAAAAACCTTGCAAATTCACTGAAAAAACCATAGGTTTCACACATGTTATAGTTAGCTGGACATTTTACTGATAAAAAACCTATGAAATTCCCCCGTTATAGTTAGTGCAGGCAACTATAACTCACGCAACCGCAATCCTCTGCTGATGACATATGTGTCTTTATAAAAAAAAAATATTTGTAATATATGTATAGCTAAAAATTTATGGAAGAAGAAATGGGTAAATAAGTGTCTAAATACAGTATTAGCATCAGCAGAGGATTGCGGTCGCGTGAGTTATAGTTGCCTGCACTAACTATAACGGGGGAATTTCATAGGTTTTTTATCAGTAAAATGTCCAGCTAACTATAACATGTGTGAAACCTGTGGTTTTTTCAGTGAATATATATATATATATATATATATATATATATATACCTATATATATATATATATATATATAGATAGATATATAGATAGATAGATAGATAGATAGATAGATAGATAGATAGATAGATAGATAGATAGATAGATAGATAGATAGATAGATAGATAGATAGATAGATAGATAGATAGATAGATAGATAGATAGATAGATATATAGATATAGATATAGATATATAGATATATGTATATATATTACTGCTCAATTCCCTCGTTCGTGAAGAAATATCGCACTCGTGGGGGGCATTTGAAATGTTCTTTAATCAACGACCAACAGCAAACAAACACGTTTTGGCGAAAAGCCTTCTTCTGTGTTCATGACACACAGAAGGAGGCATGTTTAAAAAAGCATTCTGATGGAGCTTAAAAATCAAGAAGGGACTAGCATTCACTTACTATCGTGAGTGCCATTTTGAAATGGTGCATATTACTACAGTTTGCATGAAAATTTCATTAACCATTTGTTTCTTTGTAACATGATTGTAAATAAATATATGTTAAAGAATCAATTTAACATACATTAAGCCGTGTATCGGCCTATTCGTACTATGCAACTATTAAATCTCGCCGTGGATCGGCATTCGTTCCTTCATATTACGCTCCAAATCAACATAATTCATATTTCAAATCACATATGTTCTCATCCAAATTTTTTTCAAAGAGTTACAAAAATTCAGAATAACGGAAAGCAAGCAATAATAACAGAAAGCAAGCAATAATAACAATCCATACTCAGATCTACGTTCAACATACTTATGTGTTCACTAAAGCTAGTGTGACCTATGGGCCTATATGAACAGCCAATTCTTCCCCACTATTCAATCCTCTTGGATAGTTCGTAAGCAGATCTATAATGTATCTTGACTCAAGTCTCCGTAATTTCCGTTTTCTGTTCCCACCACGAACATTCATTGGAACATAATCCAAGCCAAAGTATTGTAGTTGATTTCTGTCACCTTGATCATATTCTGCAAAATGACGTGCCACAGGATATGCGGCATCTACTTTGTCTATGGCTCTTAGGTGTTCCAAAATCCTAATTTTCAATTGATGTATGGTACTACCTATATAGCGTAGCCCACATGGACACACTAAACAATACACCGCATAAGGTGTACTACAGGTTAAAAACTTAGTTATTTCTCTTGTCTTCCCTGTATCTGGTATCTTGTATGAAAGGACTCTTGTACTGTTTAAGCATGCTTTGAATCTACTGCAAGGGAAAAATTCCTTCATTTCTTTTAAGGTGTTTGTTTGTTCTGGGACTTTCTGTAAATGGCTTTTTACCAGCATTTCCCGTAGTGATCTAGCTTTCTTAAAAGTCACTAGAGGATAAGCCGGAATGTCTTCACAGATAACATTGTCTGTTTTCAAGATATGCCAATTTTTTCTCAGCATGTGTTTTAAATAGTTAGCCTCTGAGGAGTAAGGGGTAACCATCCGGAATTTACCCTTACCGTTTTTTTCGTTTTGTTATCTTTATCCATCAGAAGTCTGCCCTGTCACTTGCCCTGCTGAGACCCCGCTTCTCATCCAGCACCAAGGCCCTGACCGAGCTCCATTGGCTGCCTGTACAACAGAGAGTTTTGTTTAAATCCCTGTGTACAACCTTCAAAGCTCTTCACAGCCTTGGCCCTAAACCATTGCAAAGTCTTTTTAGCTGGTATGTCCCTACGCGCACTGTGCGCTCTTTATCAGCTAGGCTAGTCTTGGTTCCTAAAACAAAGAGAGCTACTTTGGGAGGCAAAGCCTTCAGCTATGCAGCTGCGCGACTATGGAATAGCGCCAGGATGCCCGTAGGGTTGCAGTGCGCTTTATAAATATTTTATACATACATACATTATACATACATCTCTTGGGATCTTTCTTACCTTCTGCAAGGTTTCATCTAAGGTTTCAGGTTCGTATCCTCTCACAAAGAATCTAGCTATACACTCTGTGGCAGCCGCCTCAAAGTCATTCTCTCTAGAACTATTCCTTTTTAATCTGAGAAGTTCGCCATATGGGATACTTTGAATGAGTTTTGGTGGATGGTTACTTGTGGCAAATAAAGTGGAGTTGCCTGCTGTAGATTTACGATACAGTGCAGTGTGCATATTTCCATCCTCAATGAACACCCTCAGGTCCAGGTAGTCCACTGCCACCGGACTTACTGTGCCCGAGAAGTGTAAATTAAGCTGATTATTATTGAGGACATTGATATATCCGAGAGCCGAGTCCACTGTCCCTTGCCACACAATGAACAGGTCATCGATATATCGATACCACTCCACCACTTTACCACTACTCTGACCTGTATAGGTTTTGGGCACCTGCTCCTCCCACCAGCCAACGAATAGATTCGCATAACTGGGGCAAAGCAGGTGCCCATCGCTGTACCAGATTTTTGTCTGAAATGTTGGTTTTCAAACAGAAAAATGTTATTCATTAAACAAAACTCCAAAAACTCTATCACCATTTGATTGTGTTCAAAATAGCGTAGCTGACGTTTCTCAAGATAAAACTGTGCTGCCTTTACACCATGCTCATGATCTATACAAGTATATAAGCTTGTGATGTCTAGTACCATTAGCATATAGGTAGAGTCCCATTTTACTTTAAAAACTTTGTTCAAAATGTCCTTAGTGTCTTTGATGTACGATTGAAGTTGTATTACAAAAGAAAACAAGAAATGATTAATGAACATTGATAAATGTTCTGTCAGACTGTTCAAAGAGGACACAATAGGTCTACCTGGAGGATCTATATTGTCCTTGTGTAGTTTCGGGATATGATAAAAAGTGGGTACCACCGGATTGTTGCTGCGGAGAAACATATGTTCTTCCGTCCCTAGCATGGATTTAGCATACCATTTTTGGATCAATTCATCATACATTTTAATGCTGTTTAAATAGACCTCACTAGTTGTTTTCTCATAGTAATTCTCATCCGAAAGTTGTCGTAGGGCTTCCTTGCAGTAACGTTCCCTGGTCTGAAGGACTACGTTACCACCTTTGTCAGAAGGTTTAATTATTACTGACACGTCTTTCATTGGATCCTGCAGTGCTGTTTTTTCTGCATTTGTTATATTGCTCCTTATCTGGTGTCCGTTCTTTTTTTACCTGAATTTTTATAAATCATTAACCATTGCCTCTGAAAAGACATCGATGGCGTCGAATGGCATTTGGGGATTGAACAGGGATGTAGGCTTGAATGGACTTTCTTCTCTTTCCTGATCAATACCCACTCTCCTTGCTCTTTCTGCCATATTGTAACTGCCCTCCTAATTGTCCTGGTCTTCTGATCTGAGGTTTTCCAAAAGTTCGATAGCTGGCAAATCCTTCCCCGTTAGTACATCAGTGACTGTTAGTCTAGACCCAATTTTAGGATCCCTGGTATTTAATCTCAATTTGAAGTATTTGTGCAGTTTGAGCTTGCGTACGAAACTAAAGAGATCGATTCTAGTTTGCGTATAGTCCAGGTAATTGCTGGGACAGAATGTGAGTCCCAAACTTAGTACTTTCCCTTCGTTGTCCGTGAGAGACTTGTTGGTCAGATTTACAACTGTTAAATTTGTTGTGTCTGTTGCCGCTTGCCCGATTTCTTGTTGCGGTTCATCCATGCTGGTGCCTTTCCTCTTCCTACCCCCACACGCTCGTTGCGTTTTTCTATGCCTGCTTCGGGTGGTTTGTTCTTGCCGCCCCGTAGCCATGATTGGCGAATTATTTGAAACTCGTCGTGAAAAGGGGTCGCTGTTTTTCTCCCTTCCAATGATCTTCCAGGTTGCTCATCACCTGACTCGTTCTCTGTTAAGTCTGATTCAGAGGTCTCCACTCTTTGTGATGCCGACTGTTTCGATCTTTGATTCAGTTATTTTCTGGGACCGTCAAATTTGCGGGCAAAGGTTAGGATTCTTCCTTGTAAATAGTCGTTCTCATCACGGATAAATTTCTCTTGTTTCCTGGTTTTAATTTTCTGTTCATATTTCAACAGTCTCGTCTTCATTTGTACTTTACGTTCTTCCACTTTATCCTTCTCTTCCTCTTTTGCCAGATCTTCTTCTAGTGATTTAATTTCCCCTAGAGCTTTTTCTCGATCACTCCAAGCGTATTTCACCAGAAGTCCCAGAGTTCCTTGACAATAGTGCGTCGTGTGTACCGCCCAATCCGTAAGGAGCTGTGGGTCCGGATTTTCAATGGACGGGACTGTGTACACTCTGAGCCCCCTTGGCACCCTATTCTCATCTATATAACTTTGAAGACTGGTGGCTTCCCACCATTTACGGTTTTCACGCTCATAGAGTCTCTCCAGCTTCCACAGTAGTTCATTTAATTTATTTCTTGGCTGTCCGGGGTCCGGAATATTGGAATATGTCGCTCCCCCCTGTTTTTTTAACATGTCTTTGGCCGCTTCGCGGCGTGTTGATTCACAAAACATGCCTCCTTCGCTGAGTCACTATTTTGCCGTGTTGCGTTTCAATGCCCCCCCCTACGCCCTGCCGCCTTGCACTACTGATAGATAAAGTTAGCGCAGCTCACCGGTGGTTGCATTCTTCAGTCTCCCGTTTCAATCCGGATATTCAGTGCACTCCACTCTCTAGATTTTCCTTGTGCACAGCAGTTGCGGCGGTGCTGTCGTAAACAATCCTCGCTCAATCTCCACTTCAAACTAAGCACTCTCGGACGGGTGCGGTTTTGCGGTAGTGAAACCCGCTACAATTACTGCTCAATTCCCTCGTTCGTGAAGAAATATCGCACTCGCGGGGGCATTTGAAATGTTCTTTAATCAACGACCAACAGCAAACAAACGCGTTTCGGCGAAAAGCCTTCTTCTGTGTTCATGACACACAGAAGGAGGCATGTTGAAAAAAGCATTCTGATGGAGCTTAAAAATCAAGAAGGGACTAGCATTCACTTACTATCGTGAGTGCCATTTTGAAATGGTGCATATTACTACAGTTTGCATGAAAATTTCATTAACTATTTGTTTCTTTGTAACATGATTGTAAATAAATACATGTTAAAGAATCAATTTAACATACATTAAGCCGTGTATCGGCCTATTCGTACTATGCAACTATTAAATCTAATATATATATATAATGTATCAAGATCCTGTCGTGCCTGGGATCCCCCAAGAAAACAGGTATGGACCACAGCGTGTTCTTCGTAGTTTCAAAGTGCAGTTTATTGCATTTAAATTATCAGCATCTTCGGCATTTCAGCATTACGCGTTTCGACAGTGAAACACTGTCTTGATCACATGACATGCTTAGGGCCAATCTGCATTAAATACAATGGAAAATGTACGGCCTTGCATCACAGGATAGGAGTTCACATAGGCACTTCTTCATTATACCTCCATTTCTAAGGTAGTCAGGAATCTTCCATTACCATTCACAGCAACAGTAGTCCAGAGCGTAGCTCCCTTCTTTTTCCGAGCCTCCTATTCCGCTTTGCACCACTGCGCCATACAGCACTGCACTTTATGGAAGTTTAATTTACAACACTACACTGTACCACTTTCAACTTTACGTAAGCCCACTGTACACTACTAAACTGCACACCACTCCACTGTACTCCACTCCAGTTATCATGCTGTTCCACTTTATGCCACTCGACTGCACCAGAGTCCACTGTATGCCACTCACTGTACAATATTCCAATATTTGCTCCTACACTGTACAACACTCCAGTCTATAGCACTCCACTTTACGTCAGTATAGTGGACGCAAATACACCAGTGGCGGTTGGTGACATGCAAAAATGGTCAGGCATAATAAGAGCAGAACTTACATGAGTGGCAGCCACACTACATTATTCAAATATTTAAAAAAAAAAAACATTTATCACAGAAAAATTAAATGTTTAAAAGTTTAACTTACCTTAGCAGCCTGCAGCAATTCCCAGTATGTCCTTGATGTCCTCCAGTCCCTGGCTCTGTGCGCGAGGTTCCACCATCAACTGCCTTATCCAATCCAGACACTGCTCTCATACTGCTAACAATGTTAGGCAGCATGAGTGAAGCACCAGTAGTAGCTGGAGTGGGCTGGTTCAATGCTCCTAAAGGCACTGGCGGCCTGTGCCTGCACTGCACCCAGCTGTCTAAATCAGCTGGGTTGGAGAGGTTTGAATTGCGCATATCAGGCTGGCTGTCGCAAGATAGCCGGCCAAACTGACATTTACACTTCAAACGGAAGTGGCCACTCCCAACTGCTGCCAATCAGCAGCAGTGGCACACTGGCCCCACCCTGCCCTTATACTGGCTCGGCTGGCAGAGTGAAAAATAAAATCGTAATAAAATCATTTTATTACCATTTAATTTTTCACACTTTCTGTGCAACAGTGGGGTGGAGAGGGAATGCTCCTCCGCCCTTATGGAGGAACCGCCACTGAAATACACTATAGAATATTTACAAAACATAGCTCTACTTTATCACTTCTCCACTCTGTACCACTGTAGTGTACACCACAACACTCTATATCACACTAAGATACGCCACTGTACTGTATCCTAATTCACTCTGCGCCACTCCAGTGAATGCCATTCCACTGTATGCAACTCCACTGTATGCCAGTCCACTGTATGCCACTCCACTGTATGCCACTCCACTGTATGACATTCCACTGTATGCCACTGCTGTATACATGATTCAACTTTACTCCACTATACCAGAATATACTGTACCATAGTAGACTTTACAACACTCTCCTCCAGTATATTGTAACACACGCCACTTAATAACACTCCACTCCACAAACTAAACTGGACGACTATTCCAAATTTGTTACTAAGATTAGAAAGACCATTGAAATCTACACGAAAAGACAAAGGTTAAAGATAAGTTACAGTTAGGAAACCTTTATTTATGTTCACTATACAAACCTAACTTAAACTACACAAACATTAGAAATTCTGTTATAGTTATATCTTTAATTTCTCATTTAAGCACTGCTTACTTATATATGCAATACTTATTTCTCAAATTTATAATTACGCACCTCCTTAAAATTCCGACAACTTGCACACCTCCGTACTCAGCCATCTCATCTCACTCGTCACACCACATTAACTATAACTCACCGCTTTACCGTGCAGTGTGTTCAGGCAAACTATGTCATTTGAGATGTCATAAGAATTGTTATTAATGCAGTTACTTCACATGCTCTAACTTCTGTAATATACAAGGGTACAGGTAGTGCACGGAGAAGAGGCGAGTTAAGTAGTTGCGTAGCCATTGCGCCCCCTTGCATGGTGCTAGAGTGACGCAACTGATAAATATTCCCATGAGGTTGAAGCCACAGAATACAGATTTTCTGCTGTTCTGCTTCAACAAAGGCAAGAACAGTAGAAACCAGTTGACTTGGACCTTAGACGCCTCAATCTAAGGAGAAACTGACCTTGCAAACTATTAGAGATCAAGGCAGATATGTCCCTCAGAATGAAACCTCAGTCACCTGTCATCTGATGGTATTGTTATGTATGTTGGGACGATTTGCCATTGGAACGCAACTAGCAAGCCTCTCTCATCCCCAGGTTGATGTGTTGTTGTTGTGTATATACTCCATCAACAAAGTCTAGGATGTTTCCATCGACAGAACAAATAACATTAGGGCCATGGCTTTTACTCTAAAGCTGATGACCTCAGCACAACCCCTTAGATTCCAAACTTTACAAATGTATGTCAAACAGATGTGCCGTAATGGCGGATTCCAGTTGAAACATCTCAGAAGTCTCAATCCCTTCATCTGAAATCAAGACCTGAGGATGGTGGTCCATGCCCAACATATTCACTACATAAACAATCTTATATTATAGACTATCGTGATAGCCGGAAATTGCCCAGGACACCCTTCAGTACCCCTCCCCTAGCTCATAACATCACTCCAGAAATCTCCTCATTTGTGCTCATGTGAGACTGTTTAGTTTTCTATAAAGCTCTTCAAAACCTATCCTGGTGAGAAGACGCTATATAAAACCTTCTAATTAAAAAAAAAAAAAAAAAACTCATTCAGAGGGCAGTGTTTATATCATATTAAGGTAACTGACGCTTGCCTTTATTTCAAATGATCAAGGCGCTATTTGTTGTGCTTTATTGTGACTCATCTTTGTATCCATTTCAGTTTTTGTCTTGCTTCTGTTGCATTCATTCTTGCTTTACCCATTACATTTTTACCATTGCTTTATGTATTTTGTTTAGCAAACGAGTTGGATCTGCTGGAGGCGTAATATGAATCCTAGTGAGGTGCTGCCCCCCCAGGCTGGTAGTAGATTTCTCGCCTTCAAGGCTGCAGCCGAACTAGAGCTCAGAGAAGACCTCTCCAGCTGCTGTGGTGCTGCAGAGGATCACACCTTGTGCCTCAGTGGTCATCTGAGCACCTCTCTACATTGACGTCTAATGAGGGCCTCACCTCGTGGCGATCCCTCTGGCAAGTGAGGCTCCTTCCTACATCTGTCGAGGGCTCCAGAGCTTCAGTGGCAGACACTGAACTGTGTAGTTTCCAGGGTGTCTCAGCTCCCCGTTCTCAGCCTCTGTGTGATCCTGGAACTGGAGACTGACCAGATGTTTCGAGGACGGCTTTCTCCTCAGCCCTACCGGCCTCACAGGACTGGACCAGTTGAGACCAAGGACTTGGACCAGTAGCTCACTGTCTCCAGCCCCCAGCAGGGTGGGAATAAGCTCCAGCAGGCAGACTGGAGCTGCCCCCAACCCCACTGGCCTCACTGTGCAAGAGAATTTAATGTTGGCGGTTATACTGTACCCAGTCTCAGCAATCCCCCCTGGAGAGAAGAACAGACCCTCCAGAAGCACCGAACGTCTCTATTGAAGACTGGGGTACCCCATCTGCAGACCGGTGTAGTTATCTTATTTTTCTATTTTATTATCTGCAGTTTTATATAGCACAAACTCGACCCAAAGGTATTAGAGAGCTTCACATGAGCACCAGTTACATTTTACAAGGATGCATTCGTTTTTTTTAGGCCCGGGGAGATTAAGGGGCATATTATCAAGGACGGCGTTAAAATTATTGCCAGTTTAGCGGCAGAAAACTGCCGCTAAGGCGGCGATAATGGGCTTGATAATATGCCCTGGAGAATTCCCATAGAAGCCCATGTTCTGGTGTGAACATGGGCTTCTATTGGAATTCTCTGCGGCATATTATCAAGCCCATTATCGCCGCTTGAGCGGCAGTTTTCTGCCGCTAAACCAGCGATAATTTTAACGCCGTCTTTGATAATGTGCCCATAAGTGATTTGCCCAGAATCACAAGATGTTGAGTGACGCCGAGACACGAACCTGTTTCCCCAAATCCAAAGTCGGCATCTCTGGCCTTTCCACCACTTTCCCCTATTCGGCGGCACAACAGTACTCCAGAAAGAGAGGGTGAGTTACCGGTCAAGGTATTCTTTAAACACTCCACTGACACACATGCCACTTTAAGAATACGATAAATTTGTGTTTTTTCCTTAAGGGGTGCCCTAACATCTAAAGAGAAATAATACACGCTCTATGGGGCATATCAGCAACAACCGTCGATAATTATCGCTAAGCTCACTTAGCGCTAGGATAATTATCGCCGGCTAGCGTGGATTTTTATCACTGAGATAGCGTGCTATTAGCAAAGCTTATCTCAAAAGTGATAAAAATCCTAGCGCGAACTGCCAAACGTGAGATTATCGCTGGAAACCCAGCGATAATCCCACGAAGTATGGCGATAGCTTGCTGATAGGGCCTCACATACTTAGCCATGATATCCACCTTCCATAGGATATCATGGCTAAGTCAGTTTC
The DNA here is from genome assembly GCF_964204655.1 of Triturus cristatus. NCBI lineage: Eukaryota > Metazoa > Chordata > Amphibia > Caudata > Salamandridae > Triturus > Triturus cristatus. The sequence goes on from NC_140588.1 coordinate 1,049,912,215, forward strand.
ACAGCAGGCATAAGGAAAGTAGCGAGGTTATCGCTACTTTTCTTGTCGCTATGCTGCTTTGCGTGAGGCTTGATAATAGGAGAAATGTCGCTTACCGACATTTCTCCCATTATCCTGGGGATCATTAGATGCAAAGATGGGCGTTAGGAATTCAGGCGCTAAGGCAAGGTTTCACGCAATAGCGTGACCTTGCTAATATAGCGATAAAATTATTGCTGCTTTTCGGCCGAAAACGGTCACAAAAATTTTATATCGCCGCCTTGTCGATATGCCCCTAAGTCTACTGAACGTATCTCATGTATCTACATCAATGGGTAACCATCAGAAACCAGGGTCAAACTCACACTCGTGTGCAGGAAGGAGAACATCTTTCAGTTGCAGTTTGAGGTCTGGCACTTTGAGAAGTTCTCGACAAGAATCACATAATATGTCACGAAAATCGAGCAGATGAGGCCTTCCAATAATGATTAGGAGCTGGGACTATGATCAGAAACATGCAACTTCTAGCGCCGCTGTGATCTTGGTCAAACCGTGGAGTAACTGTTTGGGCACTTTTTCTTAGCGGAAACTAGGCACGAAAATGATATACGGTAGCCATACCCTTCCCTTCCCTTCTGATTTCCGTGATGGCACCTGATTTAGGGGCCTGGCATCCTCAACGCTGCGTCAGAGGAGGCTCAGGAGGCGTGTCTGTGCAATCTTCAGCTGGGAACTTCCGGCAAAGGAAACCGTTTTGCAAATATTTATGAGTCTCAAGGGTTCCAGAATTCAGCAACAGCTAACTAACTGTGAACTTTGACCCATCTCGAAAGGAAAACAATGGGCGAACTTACTTGACTCATTTCTGTCATTTTTGCATCTCCTCGGAGCCAAAGGTTTCCAGCGCAGATCTGTTATCGTAGAACGATTCATTTACCACGACCTAGAAAGGGACATTTTGGCCTCTAGCCTTCCTCTTCCGGTTGGGAGAACAAAGGGGCAGGAAGTGCCCAACAGCCGCACACTGGGAACTACTTGGTATCAGAACAGCACATCTCCTGGTGACAGCCACCAACCACCCAATAGTCTCCTAAAATAACCCTAATTTACTCCTTCGAAATTAAAAACAAAGTATTTTCAGTTGACTCATTGAACAGCGTTCTGAACTTGTGTTGTAGGTATCACTGCATACAATTTTCTGTTTGGGCGGAAGGATGGGTATTGTCTGTGTTCCCTTGTCATACTCTACTAACATGATAGTAAATGTTGACAGCTCCTTAACCTGCTGCACTGCTAATGGGAGCTCCTGCAACATCCTTGTTTTTTGCGGTGAGGATAATTGCATAATCCCTGTTTGGGCTTAGAAAGAGCTAGGTGCAGAAACTCTCCCCTAAATTACTTTTTACCCTCAGGCCAGACCCTCTTCTCCTCAACAGACTGAGGCTAGCCCCCCTAGTTTTAGTCCCTTTCCTGTGTGTGGTGCAACAGCTGATCTTAGGGTAACCCCTCCGCACCTCCAGGTGCAACCCACTCAGGACGTACCCGAACGGATTCAAACCTCTCATTCCTGGTATCCCGTCTCAAATACAACAATCATGCATTAACACTCACACAGTGCTCCCCTCCTCATCCCCCTGCCCACACTCCTGTGCACCCCCAGTTCATACACTCACCCCTACCTCTCCACCCAATAACAAATAACCATCTTTCCCTCCAATCTCTCACCGCCTGCTTACATATTCCCACTACATCTCTACCCTGCCCCCACAATCTACACTAAAACTTTACTGCACATTACTCCTGCACCCTACTTCCTCCCTGACCATCTCTCCTGTGCCTACACCCGCTTTACACATATTTGCCACCCAGTACCCCCTTACTTCCTCTTCCTCATCCTACACTACCCCTACAGCCTCCTACCAATCCTCCCTACCCATTAACTCCTTTCCCATTGAACTCCTCTAACTTAATCTGTAGAGCATCACACTCTTCTCGCGAACCTTACCCTCACCCATGACCTGACTTCTTGTCTCACCAATCCTTCCTCACCGTACCCTCTACAAGGCTCGTCTCCTGAAACACTCCGAACCTCACTGCTCCTTCTCACGATCCCACATTCCACCCAATCCTCTCTTAACCCTTCAGCACCTCAACATCAGCAATAACGCCTACTCTCCCCGATATTCTCCACTTTTGAAGCAATCAATATCCATAGCACACTACACCAGCTGTATCCCTTTGCATAGCACCACCCCGCAAGAGCCCAAACCCTGACTGCAACCTTACCAACAGAATATTCACACCACCTCCTTCTGGGCTCCACCTCAACGCCACATAGACCCTCCACATAATGCCTATTCCCCATGTTTTCCCTCTTCACCACACACCCTAAACATCTGGCACACCCCAACAACCTGCTACCACACTCATCCGCACCTATCATCAGTTGCTGTCGTTAGAACTCTAAAGCTAGACCTCATGCTTCTCCTCCTCTCCACACAACAAATTCACCTTTACCAAGAGAAAAATAATCACACACGCTATCACACCCATACACCTGGCTTGAATACCTAGGGCATGATTTCCAAAGGGCCTCCCCCAGTCCTTAATTTGAGCTAGTGGCTTCAGGTGCTCAGTACCCGCACCTAATTGTCAATACCGGTGCTTGTGACTGTCTGCCACAAGGTGGCAATGTCTGGCTAATTTAGAGATGGCAACAACAAGAGTTAATTATTAATTTAATATACATTAAAAATGACTACTACCTGCCGCCCAAGCAATTCTCTTAGCGTTGGGGGCCTGAAATAGTCTGAAATGTCACACTTGTAGGAGTGTGATGGTTAGCAGTTGTGTTATTACTATCATTGTCAGCATGGAAGGGGCAATGTGTGGTGCAAGCTGCAGTGGCAGAATCCTGATGAGGGCCCTGGCACTTATTGTTTTACAAATTAAGCACTGGCCTCCGCACTCGTGGCAGAGACCCCACAGTTGTGGGGGTGGCCTCTAGTAGTAGGGGAGCCTCCGCACTCGGGGCAGACTCTGCACAATGAGAAATCTCATTGTAGAGTTTCTGCCCGAGTGCGGAGACTCCCCAACGACTACAGGCCTTCCCCACAACTGCGGGGTCTCCACCACGACTGCGGTGCTTCCGCCACGACTGTGGAGGCCCTTTGTAAATCAGGCCCTTAAACTACAAATCATCACTGTACTAATCGCTAACACTGGGTGTGCAGAGTAGCGTGCTACTCGTCGAAAAAGTGCTTCAATGCCTCATCAGGGGTAGTGAGCGCTACATGAATGCAATTATAATATATATTGCAACGCACTATTTGGATACTGAGGTTTTTGCCATTAGTCTATATAGATAATGCAAAAAGAAAATAACAAAAACAAAATTCCTATACTGAACTGGAATCCTAATCCATAAACCAGTCAAAACCAATAGTAAATGGACAAATGGACCTTTTATTTGTGGACTGATTCATCAATGACATTTTGAAATGATAGAGAAAGGGTAGCTCAGCTGTGCTGCAGGCTGAGAAGTGCCTGGCTTCATCAAGGGCTTTGAAAGAGCACCGTTGGACTCTTCCCTCCACCGAGTAGTATGAGGAGGGAGACTAGGGTTACCTGGCAAACGGTGATAGTGAGGGTGATGGAGTCACTGATGAATCTGCAAACCCCCTGCCATGCAGTTAAGATTCTCTAGAATAGATTTATCAAGCTGCAGCTGGTGATGGTAAGTGCAGTGGGGTGGTGGGGAGTGGTGGGGGTGGGGGGAGTTAACAGACGACGGAATAAGTAAAATTATTTAAATAAATAAAACCTATTCCGTTGTCTGTTGACTTCTCCCCCGCCCGCTTCGCCCCACTCCACTGCTTCACCGTGCTTACCTGCATCAGTTTTGACTGGATTTCTCAACACTTTACACCATGGCAGAGTCACCAAGAGCAATGCCAACCAATGCAAAGTTTTGATTTGGGATTTCCTTTTCAGTACAAAACTTTTCAACAACTTTTCAGCACAGTAAGAATTTCTGTGTTGGTAAGTTGCCTAAAAGTTTTGCAAAGTAGGGTTAAGCTCTACTTTGTGTCAAGGGAGCATGCCATGAGTGGTGCATTGGTGTTCACAAGCAACCACCGATAGTTTTTGACAGAAAGCCCTATCTACTAACATTTGTAGACAGGGCTTTGCACCAAAAAACTGTGCTTCCTGAGGGAGAAAAGTTTTCTTTTCTCCAATCTTTCTAATTTTTCATGTGTGCTGTACTGCACAGCACACATAGAAAGTGGGAAATGTTTAAAGGTAATACATTTTATTGTATATAGTTAATTAAAACCTTTACAATTGTTTGTGCCGACATCTTCCAATTGACATATAAAACAATAAAAAATACACAGGCGTATTATACAGGCATGTTAAAAAAAAGATGTATCTTTAAATGCTAAACTATTATTTGTGCCTCATCGTTTTATTTAAAAAAAAAAAAATAATAATGTTGTTGCCCTATGCTATTTTTCAATTTTCTGTATTAAGAAACTGACTTTCTGGAAAAATCTGGAGGCCCTGCATGCTACCTGTAGCATGTTGCTATTCAATGCTAACATGACTGCTGGCCGACATGATCTAATTTGGTATCTACGGAATGCATATAATAAATAAAAATGTCTCAAATTATTCAGCGAAGGACAAATACACAATAAATGAGTCAGAGTTTCTTCTGCTTGACCGCATAGTCTGCAGAGTGATGTTGGCCATGTTTGTTTCCATGCTGGAACCTGATCCTTTGAAATGAAAGCACCCATCCGAATTCGGAGTAGCAGTTGTTGAGTAGCTGTTGTGATGTGATTGACTAAATATGGTTGAGGGGTACATTTCTCATATGAAGCTAATACCGTCCAGCCATGGTTTTTCTTTGCCAACGCGGCTTTATCTGTAATCCAGGCTATTTGTTTTGCCGCATTATTAGCTATTTTTTTTTAAATTGCAAAGGTGTGATTGGTGTTCCATGCTTCTTTCATTTTGAGATATATCAATGCTTCTTCAAGAGCTGTTTTCCAGGCGTTATTTCCTTTAGTTTGGTTCTTTATTTCACGCCAACAGTACCCCATCAACGAATCCTCTTGTGCTGCTTTTAATTTCCAGCACATTTTTAATATTGCTGCTTGTCTTACTGGGTGCTGATTTTTTAACCCAAATTCCAGACGCACTTGTGCTTGTGATACAAACTTCGGGGTCTGAAAAATGTATTTGAATAACTCTGACTGTTGAAGATTCAAAGAATTTGCGTCTTGACCTCTAAATAATTCCGAGGCGTACATGAGGGTAGGGAGAAATTTGGCTGTGATTACGTTTAGCAAATATAGGTTGGATGGACATTTCAATTTTGTTTTTAATAAATTTAGAGCAAAACGTAGTTTGTTGGCCTGCGCTTTTCTGTACAATAAATGGTCTTTTAAAGTCAACCTTGAGTCTACCACTACTCCTAAGTACTTGTATGTGGCGCTTTGCTCTATGATGTTACTTGCCACGTGCCATTAGAATTTTTGCCTCCCTGAATGTGATGCGAAATAGATGACCTTCGTTTTTTTGTAATTGATGAGCAAGTCAAGCTCCCTGGTGTATTCATGCAACCTTGTGATGGAACGCTGTAGGCCCATTGGGGTCTGGCTGCATAAAACGATGTCATCTGCGTACTGCATGCTGCTTATCTTGTGGTGTGCTAGCTTTGGGGGATCACTCTGAATTTCCGATATACTCTTCTCCAGGTCTGCTATGAAAATGTTAAAAAGAGTAGGCGCCAGTACACATCCCTGCTTTAGGCCAATATGGGTTGGGATTTTTGTTGTTGTTCTTTCACCATTCCCTAATTTTATCTTGACCCATGTCGATGTATATAGATTGATAATGGCATGTAATAGCTTAGGTGGAATGCCCCAGTTTGCCATCTTTTGCCATAGGATCTCCCTGGGTACTTTGTCGAATGCTGATTTTAAATCAACGAAACTGGTGTACAATTTTGTAGATTTATCCATTGCTTTTTCTACCAGAAGTTTTAAGGCGAACAGATTGCACAACGTGTTTGTTCTCGGCCTGAAACCGGTCTGTGTGATTGGGAGGATCTTATTCGTGGAGACCCATTCTTCCAGTGCTATCAGGAGATTTGATGCGTATATTTTAGCGTCTACATCTATGAGAGCGATCAACCTATACTTCGCCGGGTCCGATCTGGCTCCTGCCTTAAAAATTGGATGCAAAATGCTCCCTCTCCAAGATGATGGTATATTTCCTGTTTGAAAAGCATGATTGATCAATGGGGTGAGGTATTCTGCCCAAACAAATTGGTTGTGTTTAAAGAGCCCGTTTGGCAGGCCATTAGGGCCAGGAGCGCCAGTAGACCTCAGTTGTTTTTATAACCATTTGTACTTGATGTGGTCTGATCCAATTTTCACCAAAGTTTTGTTTAGGATCTTCCCCTTTATGTTGGTGATGAGTAATGTTATCTGATTTCAGAACTTGATGGTTACGATTGTTACCTTGATTTTGCTCTAAGTGATGTATCCAGTCTGCCTCTAATATATTTGCCTTGTATTCGTGGAAGGCTCCGTTTGCTATTTTATTAATTTCAACCCAAAATTTCCTACTGTTATTTAATTTGCTTGTTTCCAGTAATTGTTGCCAAATTTCTGTTTGTTGGTTTTTCTTTACTATTCAAACCTCTTTTTTCATATTTTTGCCTTAGTTTGTAGATTTGTTGCTGTTGGTCTTTTCCAATAATCTGATCTTCTACTTGAATCTTTCTACTATCCTGATTTAAAATGCTCTTTTTACTCGCTATCGAGCCAAGATGTACTGGGAATGCTGTCGTTGGGTTTCTTCTATCACTTTTATTTTGGGCACCGAATTTGTCTGTTAAGCTTATAATCGTCTTTTCCCAATTAGCCCGAAGGTCTACCGGGCTTTTGTCTGCACCTATTTCCTTGACCTTTTTTACATAGGTCATAATTTCTTCAACATTCTTTCCATTCCATGCGAGTCGTTTTAGGTTATAAGGGGTGGGAAATTCCATCAGATCGTTAGTAGCTGGTGCCCTTACATATTGAATGGTAAGAACAATTGATTGCAGACTATGATTGCTCTCCAATTTATGTATTATTTGGTAGCTGGCGATCCTTTGGAGTACTTCCAAGTCCACTATGGTGTAATCTAGGACTGATTGGGTCTGTTTAGCTGTTCTTGTCATAGCTGCGGGCTGGTCTTGTGAGAAGCGACCATTCAATATGATCATGCCGATTTCAGCAAAATTTAAGGCGCACTGCGGGCCTTGTCTATCCTTTTTTCGGAAATGTGTCATCAATGGTGGAATTATTTTTCCTTTCAGTTTGTTTTGTTGAAAGTTGTGTGTGTGGTCTACTTGTAATAGGAACATATTAAAGTCACCTGATACTACCAATCCCTCCTGTGGAAAGGAGGATTGCAAAGTTTTAACCAATGCTTTGAGAATCGCGATTTTCTCTGGTTTCTTCTTAGAATCTGGGTGAATGTAGGTATTGCAAATTACCAAAGACCGTATGTCTGGGGAATCCTGCAATCCTGGACAGGGGACTGGTGGTAGTTCGATTTTGATACACTGAATCCATGTCTGTCCTGAACCAGTTGGAGCATACGTCCACGGTATGCTAGTGTTCAGGTAGATGGATAATCCACCGGCTGCCCTGCCAAGTGAACCTCTTTTGATGGCATGTTGTTGGAATTCTTTGAAGCCGTTTATCTGAACCGATGTTGTTGACCATGTCTCTTGGAGTAATAAAATATCAAATTGCTTTAGGAATGAAACGTTTAAAAGTAAGTCTAAGCATTGTATTGGAAAGTGTTAGAGTCCTGTAGACACCTTTGCACTACAGTGCAAAGGTGTGTATCTGGCAATAGGTGGTCAGATAGTATTCCAGAAAGTGGACATATGGCACTGTCCTTCTCTGTCCCTTTCATGCAGTACAGCACAGCATCACTCACTGCTGTTTGTGAAAAAAAGTGGATTTGACCCTCTGCCATGACCCTCCCCATCCCCACATTTAGCTAGTTACTTTGAAAGAAATGGGAATGGTTTTTGCTATGTTTGTAGGGCAGGGTGCCGCAATACTACAGGGGCGAATGCTAGTCTGCTCATTCACACCACAAAGGCTGGGCTGAAGTGTAGGATGTAGAGAGTCTAGAAGTTACAAGGGTGGAAGGAGTCTAGCAATATGAAAGGTGGAGAGAATCTCCAGATTTGGAGGAAGCCATCTTCACTCATACTGCATGGTGCAATGATTGGTTTGTGGTGGGAATGCTGCCAATCATATCAGGTAACAAGAAAGTGGGGAACCAATCTACACTTGGAGGCTTGGGCAAAACAACCAGTAAAAGGTAAAGATGCCTTCAAGGGATTTCATTGGATACTCTCAGTCAAATCTATTCTATACAATCAAAACACACAAGATGATGGAAGGAATGTTGCACATTGGCAAAACATTGACCCCCAGTCACAGATCTGGGTTTAATCCATCATTATTTTGCTCACCATGCCACCCCAGTTCAGACATGGCCATATGCAAATCAGTCTTGACCCTGTGCCTTATGGGAACAGTCCAGCCCGAACTGCCAAGCCATGTCTTCCCTGGACCGGAATCAAGTATTCTATTCTGCCAATCATATGAGGTACTCAAAAAGGTGTACGTGAAAGAGAGAAAGCCAGATAACACAGAATCAGGCAGAAGAATGTGAGTCAGGTTCTGGTAGGAAGCAAAAAACATGGCTTTCCTGGAAGGCACCTTTGGTCTATGTTGAGCCAGAGATATCCTCAGCCTTCAAAGCAGGTTTTATCAAGAGGCTGAAAAGCCATTAGGTGAGCCCACCTTACTATGAAGTACATTGAGGGGAGGATCCATGCAGCAGGGGGTGCAACGCAGCAGAAAGGCAAGAAGCACTAGTTACTGGTGCAAAAAGATGTAACAATCACAAGGTCTGCCCCTGAAGGCCCAAGTGCAAATAGATCTCATGAATTAAACTCAAGGTACAAAATGCCCTCACTAAAGATTCTAAATTGTTACCTTATCCTAGAGACTCCTAGCGATGTTGGTGTGACATGCTTGGCATCACCATGTGGAGGTATAAGACCAATATATTTTGGTGAAGTTCACTGGGAGTCTTAATCAATGAAGCTCTCTCCTTCAAGTCAATGGGCCCTCCTTGTACTCCCACCCTTCTATCTTTTATAATGAAAGCTGCTCATGAGAAAGTAATCTCAGGGTCCATGCTCTCGATTATGGCAAAATCTTTCACTGATGTCTCCTAGAAAGCACCGTAGCCAGCTAGCAACCAGTTCAAAACGCTGCTACGGTGAAGCCTGCTGGCTTTGATCAATATTAGCACAACACCCTGGCCAGACAATAGGCCTAATTAAGACTTTGGCAGTGTGGGAGCAGGCCGCCACACCACTGCCTCACTCCCATACCACCAAAGCCAACCACCGCCTGCCCACCAGATTACGAGTTTTCTCGTGGTCTGGCGGGCGAGAGGCTGTCCCCTGGTGGTGCCTATAAGAAAGGCACTGCAATGGGAACGTAAAAGGCCATTCCTGCATGGCATGGACCGTGCAGTCCATGTCGCGCAGGAAAGGGGCTGCATGTACACAGGGGGGCACAACATGTGCCCCCCTGCATCCATTCCAATGCACAGGGGCAATAGGGGGCCTTGTAGGGCCCCCTTTGTATCTCCACCACCAGCATTTTCATGGCGGGCTCACCGCCATGAAAAGGCTGACGGTGGAAAAACTCGTACGGCACTGCGAAGCATATTGCTTCCCTGGACCGACGTACCATCGCCAAGGATCGCAGATCCCTAGCGGTTCTCTGCAGGTCTGACCTCAGTATTCGTAATATAGCAGTTGGACTGCTGGTGCGGCAGTCCCTGACTGCCACCGCACCTCCACCACAGGTTCGATGGTCGAATGGATCGCTGAACTCTTTAACAGGTCCAAAGTCTTCCCTGACTTCCTATAAAACCAAACTTGCTTTTTATGGTGAACTCCTTTTCCAAAGCTAGGGTTAGTAACCACTCTCCTGTTCCCATTCAGTATTATTGACGGAGGCACTGGAGTAAGAGCCGTTTAACTCGTTCCGTGCTCATGACGGAACCACGCCGTCATGAGCCACGGTTGCCGTGTGCTCATGACGGAATGGTTCCGTCATGCTGCGGCCTTTGGCGGCCGCGCCGCTCACGCGGCGCTAATTCCCCGCCTGTGCGGGCGATTAGCGCCGTGGGCGGAGTCATGACGGAACCACTCCGTCATGAGCACAGCCCAACCGTGGCTCATGACGGAGTGGCTCCGTCATGAGCACCTCGCCACCGCGCTGGCCCCCCGCACCCCCCAGCGCTGCGGCGGAATTTCCGCCGCAGCGAAGGGGTTAAAGTGAAAACTCTGCAAGGACCTACCTATCTGCACAGGATTGAGAAACAGCATCCTCCAGAGATGCTTGCAACACGTCCTGTTCCGTGAGTTTCTTATTTGTTTCTTATTTGTTGTAGGAAGAGATGTGGCGCTGCGGCCAGGGAGACTGACTCCGGAATCTGGGGATCACGGTTCGATCCCCGTTGCCGGCGGCAGATTAGCCCAGCACCATGTGACTCTGGGCAATAGCTTGCTTAATCTTCCCGACGGCCCCCAGTGCCTAAAGACCCTTACGGGTGGTTGTTGGTGCTTTACAAATGTGGATTATTATTATTATTATTAGTGATCAGTAGCCAAGATGCTCTTTGTGTAACTTTACCCTTAGTAAATGATAAATGCAATTAAATGAAAAGAAGCAATTAACTGTGTTACACGTTCTAATAAGATCCATTATAGCTCAAATGACTCAGAGATGCTTGAAATTGATCAAAAACTACTTAATGCTAATATTGATGCTTAAACTATTGTTTTTAAGGGACCTGCCAATACTGTAATGAGGCGTGCTGGTGTGATGTCTGTTTAAGTGAGACTCATTACAGAGGCTAAAACAACAATGTGACTAATCAGAAGCATATTCATTTAAATGTACTTAAAGTACAACGTGATTAATAAATAATGCAGTGAGGTCAGTTTAAACCCTATGCATAGAAGGGTAAACAAATAACTGTACAAACGTGTAATAGGTGAACCTTCTACAAAGGGTGTCATTTAATGGTTAAGATATGGTTTGCAAAGATATCCATAACTGATGAATTTCAGGCGATTTTTGGTTTTATTTTGGAACCCTATTGCAGTTTTGCTGTGTTCTTTAGATTATTTTTAATCCTATCAATGTTATATGGTCAAAGGTAACTCTAACGTCTCTTCAACAGCTTTTCATTGAGTTTCTGGATGTGTTTGATGGTTTACACATCCAATTTCTCTAATAGCAAACCTCTTCACAGATGGCAAACTCCTGGTGTGATGAAATAAACGGAGTATCGCACTCCTTTTCGTTTGAGTGGAAATGGTAACTATCGTAGTCGGGCCAGTGGTATGCCCAGCCCTCCACTAGCAGCCGAAGGCCGCTGCACACAGCCTTCAACCTTGTGCTGCAGGAGTTAGGGAAGGGGCTGGCGTTTTGCCGGGCCACACCTTTAGCAAGCAGCAAGACCCACTGTGCATCTCCTTGCCATGTATAGCACCCTTTTCATATTTCCATTTCATGCAAATCTGTCTAAGGGAGGGAAACACATAATGCAATGTACAAAAATTCAGCATTTTCCATTTTACGTCCTATAGAACTCATTAGCTCTCCGCTCCACAAATAAAAGACACTGAACTGAATTATACAAAACCTGGCATTAAACTAGAGCTTTACTTTACCTTTGCTTGGTTTGATGTTTATCTGATACATAGTTTAAAAAAAATTAACAACAAAAATAAATTGTTGGTGGAGCTGAACATTTATCTCAGACTATCCTTATGCCTGAAGTTAAAAAATAAAAGCTGCCATTGGACGAGGAGTTTTGTGCCCATGTTGGCCATTTTGGGCTTGCGGTCCAACATTTGGATCATTAAACACAGAGCTTAATGTTTGCCAGTGGTTGCTCGTGGAGGCCACCGGCACTCATTAATGGAGACCGGCACTTACTTTCCACATCAGACATTTCCTGATAACAAGAGAGGGAGAACATGCAAAAGGGATAGAAGAAGGAGGCAGAAAAACATCATAATGGGATAAAACATGGACCGGCAAGAGTGAGATAAACAGGCGCGGGGTCTAATAGTGAATTAAAGAGGTGTGAAGCGGATTGAAGACTAAGCAACCTTGGCAACCAGTAATGGCCGAAGGTCCTGCGCAATTTGGGGTCGGCTGCCTGTGGTGAGTCGGGTGGAGAGCCCGGTGAAAGGCTAGGTTCTGTGGCTAACTACCATTGTGCACGGCCAATGGCCATGTGCAGCGGGGTTGCCCTCTGCAATGTGTTGAGCATAAGACTCAACCAAAGGGCATTGATGAAATCACTAATAACATCTCTTCATTGATGACATCACTGGTAGGTTCTTCAGTCATTTTCTAGGGCTTTTAAAATATATGTTAAGATCTTATAACCAAAACTAACCATAACTTCCCTTTTTTTTTTGTGTTTGAAAAGCTTTATTTCAGGAAAATATTAGTACAAAGATATCAGCAAAAGTACAAATACAGTCCAATGGCATGAAAAGGCCAATATCATAAACAATGAGCAAAAGCATTTTATAGAGAGTTTTTAAGGGAAAAACAGGGGAAAGGGGAAAAAGGGAAGGGGGAAAAGAAATAAAGAGGAGAGAAGGAAAAAAGGAAATAATGCAATGCAATATGAAAATACAATAATATGCTTTAAAAGTAAGTGCTGTAGGTGAAAACCATAGTCAAAATAGCAAATACAAGAGCACATATAACAAGAAATAAGTCCTGTAGTGAAATTGCAAGCAAAGAAGATGTAAATTCCTCAAGGCGGGTCAAAATTTTCTGCATTGGTGCATGATAGTTTCTTACGAACCATCCGGTCCAGATAAGAGGTAAGGGGTAACCAAAAGAGATCCCTATTGTGGGAGGGATTACAGGAGGAAGCAAAAGCAGTATCAAGTCTGTGGAAGTGACATAAAGAGTTCCACCAGCAGCGTATGGAGACCTTAGTGAGGGACTTCCAGTTGGAAGAAATATGTTGAAAGGCTAATGCAAGCATGAGGTCAAAAAGACTGCGAGAGTGAGGAGGGAGAACTAGCAGGTCTGATAAACTGCCAAGAAAAAGGATAGGTATAGAGTATTGAGAGGAAATATCAAAAATGCGAGAAATGTATAGCCAAACAGAGTCCCAAAAGTGAGAAACAGGGGGACATAAGAAGAAGAGATGAAAAAGGTTGGCATTGGGGGAAGAACATGTCCAGCAGAGAGAATCAGCAGAGGAGGAAAAACGAGCAAGAGAGAGTGGAGAAAGGTATAGTCTATGATACAGATAAAAGAGAGATTGAGTAAGAGAAGCAGAACGATACATTTTTAGAGATCTGGACCAGAGTTTATCCCACACGGCAACGGACCAAACACAACCCAAATCCGCCTCCCAGGAAAGCTCCAATTTAGATTTAGGCCGATCCGGGTTAGGAGCGGAAAAGAATTTATAGATGAGGGAAGCCTTGGGGAGGATAGAGAGCACCTTAAGAAGAGGAGCGCCGGGAGCAGAAGAAGGGGAAGAAGGGAGAGAGTAGAAAACATCAAGAATAAGTGTCATTAGAGTGACAAACTTGTGCAAAAAAGAGCGAGGACAGTGAAAAGACCTCTGAAATTGAGGAAAGGAACAGGGAGAAAGACCGTCAAAGAATTGATTCACCCAGATGATGCCCTTAGACCTCCAAACCTTCCAAAAAATGTGTCTATTCCTTATAAGAATAAGTGAATTATACCAAACGGTGGAGTCCAGAAAAGACTCCCGAGTAGTAAGTAACGGATGAAAGAGAGGCTTTAAAAGAGAAGAGGTATGTTTGAATAAAGGGAGTGATGAGTGCGGAGCCTTGGCAGAGAAACGAATAGTCTCCATGAAAGAAAAAGGCAACAACAATGCCTGTTCGATATGCAGCCACAGAGGAGCAAGAGGAGAGGGAGTAGAAGCCAGCCACCTGGAAGCCTGCCGGAGAGAGAAAGACTTATGGTAAAGACGAAAATCTGGGAAATTAGTCCCACCATTGGACTTAGACTTACGAAGACACGCTAATGAGATTCTAGCCCTCTTCTTACCCCAAAGAAATTTCGACAAACAGGAGTCGATGCGTTTAAAATAAATTGCGGGAATATGAACAGGCAACATAGACAAAATATAAATTAAAATGGGAGCTATCATCATCTTGATTGTATCCATGCGTCCCCACCAAGAAAGAAAGAGGGGATTCCAGGTGGAAAACAAATGATCAATACGAGATAAAACCGCAGACATATTTAAAGAAATAGAGGAGGAAATAGAGTTGGAAAACCATACTCCTAGGTACTTAATTTTGGAACTATTCCAAGCAAATCCAGTAGAAGAGAATACAGAAGGAGTACAAAATTTGGTAAGAGGGAGAATCTCAGTTTTATCCGAATTAATTTTATACCCCGAGACCTGGGAAAAGGAATCAAACTCAGACAGTAAAGGGGGGATAGAGGTTTCCGGGGCAGAAATGAAAAGAAGGATATCATCCGCATAAGCAGAGAGCTTCAATTGACTGGTCCTATATGGAAAACCAAAAATAGAGTCGTTATTACGAATGGAGGACAAAAAGGGTTCAAGGGCCAGGACGAAAAGTAGAGGGGATAAGGGGCAACCTTGACGAACACCCCGTTGTAGAGGAAAGTACGAAGAGACTTGACCATTAACCAGGACGGCAGCTTTGGGAGAGGAGTACAAGAGAGAAATGAGAGAGATGAAACGAGGGCCAAAACCATACCAACGCAAAGAAGCAAAAAGGAAAGACCAGTCAACTCTATCAAAGGCCTTCTCTGCATCAACAGAGATAGCCGCCAAGGGGATAGAGAGAGATGGGACTTTATTTAAAACATTAAGAAAGAGACGAGAATTATCGGAGGTAAGTCTGCCTTTGACAAAACCGCATTGTTCCTTCCCAATAAGATGGGGCATAAGTGGGTCAAGCCGCAACGCAAGAGTTTTAGCAAACAACTTGTAATCCACATTTACCAAAGAGATCGGATGATAGTTCTTGCAGAATTTGGGATCACGACCATCCTTAGGAATGAGACAAATGGTGGCTTCCTGGAATGTACCCTCAGCCTTGCCCAACAAACAAAACGATTGAAAAAGAGAAAGAAGTTTTGGGAGTAAGAGATCAGAGAAGTGTAGATAGAATTCAACCGAAAAACCGTCAGGACCTGGGGTTTTGCCTTTGGTAAGAATATTCAAAGCCGCAGATAGCTCTTGTAAAGAGAGATCCGCATCCAAGTCTAGGAGGTTGAGATGAGAGTGTGACGGTTTAGGAAGTTTATCAAAATAAGCCTGGACCAAAGAGGGAGGGGGGGAAGTTTCCGG